>NC_056623.2:231234645-231579645 GCF_002870075.4 Lactuca sativa
ATTTATATCAAAACCAAAATATGACAGTTTTTTCAAAAATACCCCCGAAACTAATATTGTCCCAGATTTTTGGATTATCCCTAAAGTAGGCAAAGGATTGTGCATATGATAAACATAATTAATCTTATAAATGGTTGCAAGACGAATGAGACAGAAGGGGGAGGAAAATTTCATGTCAAATTTTATAAAATTAGGACCAAACCTACAAATTTCATGTCCACCAAAAGGGATCAAAACTATATTTTAGTATTTTTATAAATAACAGTTCTTAGACTGTTTAGATAAGAAAGCCCCTACATAATTTAAAATTTCAAAATTTCAAAATTCTTTAAGAAAACCTATGTTCGTTCGCATTTTTCCTAAATAAGTATTTTTGTTAAATAACTTCAGCAATCAAAGTATTTAAAAAAAATACTCAATACTCAATACCGTATTTAAAAAATGTTTTGGCTTATTTACAAAAAAAAAAAAAAAAAAAAAAAAAAAAATGGCATGCTTTTATAATTATTTATTTTTCCTTCATGTCATCAATTTATAATTCGTGGACTAAATGTGAATATTCCTGATTGTTATAAATTATAATGGATATATTTTCAAACTCCATTTCAACATCATCACTTGGAAGGATTCAAAGATCAAACCTAGGAATAACCAAGAAAAATCAAAATGATTATTTTTAAAACATCTTACAGTCTCGAAAGAATGTCTTTCTTTTGTGTTTCAATGCCACTTATGTTGACATGGTCCTGATGGCCCCATGAAAAAATTAAATGATGGGGAATTGCAAAAGGTCCTTGTGGTAAAAATTGAGTGATTTTATTAAGAAAGAGGACAACAGAAGTTCTACCACTACATACATGGGATATAAAAATGAAAGTAGGATGCTATAGTTTCATAAATGGTTTCTATACGATGTTAATAATGACATATATTTGTTTGAACTTCATTTTTTTTAAATACGATGTTAATAATGACAGTTTTTGCAGAGTTCAATAAGAATGAAACTAGAAATTATGAAAACAATGATGTTACACAAAGAAGTAACACACAAAACAGTATTAGAATGAGCTAGGAACATGAAGTCGATGGAAAACAACGGGAAAAAAAGGAAGATCACGAACCAAGTAAGCGGATACAATGACATACACACATACACATATAGAATGAGATAGGAATAAAAGATTAAGGAAGAAGCACATACATGTATTTTCCGAATGAAAGGTTGAAGTATTTTTCTTTTCTTTTCTGCAGAGGATTGTGAGAAAAACAAATGTGTAAATGAAATACCACACATATATACCTGTACAATTGGATCGAAATCTACAGAAGATCTGTGAGGTAAACAATTAAAGGTCGTTATATCATGGGATTCTATTTAACAAATTTCGTGAAGTGTATAATGAATTTCGAATTTTAAGCATTTTAAATGTATGGATTATATGGTTGGTTTTGAATTGCCTTTAAAGCTTACCATATTACAACCTTCCTAAATGTCAATTCAAAAAGTCAAATGGATTTAAAATAACTAAGGGTATTGAAGTAATCTACTATAATAAATCCTCCTTAATAAATGAAGGTTTTTTTTTGCCACATGTCAATTTCTCATTATTTTTGACACTTGTCATTTTGTGGTATTTTTGAAATAAATTTTATCCACTTGTCAATTTTTGGTTTGTTTCAATTTTTAAAATTAAAATCATATACTTATATATGTAAAGTATTAAATATCATATATATATATATATATATATATATATATATATATATATATATATATATATATATATATATATATATATATATATATATATAATATTAAATTACAATAAATACGTTTCTTTCTTTCTTATTTTAAAGTTTTACATTAAAATATATTTTTTGTTTACACTTTAATTTTTAATATTTTTTTTAAATCAACTCGTGTAATACACGGGACTCACACCTAGTCTACTGTAATAAATGAAGATCAATTTTGCCACATGTCAATCTCTCATAAGCTTTGACACTTGTCATTTTGTGATATTTTTAAAATAAAATAAAATCCACATGTCAATTTCTAGATTTTTTAATTTTTAAAATTAAAGTCACATAATATTTACATGTATATATGTAAAGTATTAAATATAGTAAATGTGATAATAAATTGTAATTAATATGTTTTTTATTCCTTATTTCAAAATTTTATTTTAAAAAATATTTATTCTTTACATTTTGATATTTGATCTTTTTTTTTAATCAACCCGTGTATTACACGGGTTTTACACCTAGTTTAACAACAAATGAAAAAGAATTGTGGGAGTGACATATCATCAAAAAAGATTTTTTTTTTATTAAGATAGGGGATACTAATGAATCATATTACACATGTTTGACTCATTTTCCCATGCTTTCACTTAAATGTTCAAAAATAGAATGATATGTTCCACTTTAGAATGATCATTCTTTAACAACTTTTCTAGTAATTACTTCTAGTTTCACTTTATACATCTTTAATTCTTGTCAATCTTTCCAAATTATCATTTATAAGATGTCAAAATGCCTACATTTCATGATACTTTCAAGTATACAAATTATCATTTATAAGATGTCAAATGCCTACATTTCATGATACTTTCAAGTATCCAATGAATTTTATGTTCCTTAGCAAAGCACTTCCATTTTTGTATATGCAATTCAATTGCATATCTAATGTTTGATTTTAACTAAAAGTCAAAGATATATGAATCTTTAACTATCAATTCACATAATCTTAATTCATAAGTCCAAACCAATTTCGAACATGCATATAGTAATTTCCTAAACCAACTTAGGTTTAGAAGTTAGGGTTAGAATATTACCTCAAAAAATCTAATGCCAATGAGAAAATAGGAGGTTTATGGTGGCCTTCCAAGTAACAAATCGGAAAAATTATGGTCATCATAGCCTCCCCTACCTCTACTAATATCGTGTTGTATTGTCTTCTTTCACCAACACTAGCATCAACATCATGAGGTGATGCTCTTTATCGCCTTACACCCCATTATCGGCAATTGTGTCTCTCCCTTATTTGTGGTTAAAACTTCACAAACACAAACACCCGGAAATCTTGTTGGTCATTTTTCCCTTTTTCATGTTTCACATTTCATATGGTTCTAGCATTTTTTTTTTTTCTTCTTTCCCTTTTTATTCTCTTCATCGATGAACATGCACACACAAAAATGAGCAAAATAATACTTGTCCTCTTTTAATTTACTTTTACCTTTTTTTTCATTTAATAAAATAACAAAATAATTAATATAGTTTTCCTTTGCATTTTTCTTTTTATATAATCAAACATTAAAACCATAATAATATTTTTTTTCTTTAATCGGGGACACAAAGGCTTTTCCTATTGAAATCAGACTTCATCAGGGCTCAGCTCTATTAGTCCCTACATCTTTGCCTTGATTATAGACAAAAATCTATTGCAAGACAAAAATCATACTTTTTACTATAAGATGGTGATAAGTTCAACGTTGTTGTATATATTTATTTATATTTGTATTTGCATTTGCATTTTTATTTTATTTTTTTTGTTAGAAGTCTCTTACGGTAGTAGTATCTCCTGTCGACCATCTCACCTTTGACTAATGTAATGTTGTTGTATACAGATAAATAATTAATTAATTAATTAAAAAAATACTATTTATAACATGCATTAAAGTGGGGCTAATTTCAATACGACAAATTGCTAATATTTGTCCCCCACCCAAAAAGGTGAATTAACAACTCGCTCTTGAATCTTGATATCTCACGTATGCAAAAGAAGAGAATGTCACCATCATCAAAAATAACCCTAGAAAAGGGTGCAAGTTTCAACAATATATTGTTTGATGGAATGGAATTCAAGTTTAAGAATCGGAATCAAATGTTTTGTCTTTTTCTTCAATTTAGTTCAATAGAATACCGGATTTGAAAAAAACTATATTGTAGTTTCTCTTTTTGCATTTTAAAAATAAAAAATCATCGAATGTATTAATAAAACAATATGTGACAAAAACAAATAATAATAATAATAATAATAATAATAATAATAATAATAATAATAATAATACAAATTTAAATAGGCGTAAACAATGTGGCCAAACCTTGATCCACAACTATTTTCAGCTTGTCATAAACCATTAAAGACTTTAAGTGACACTTATATGTTCCCTTACCTCTTGCCAAAACCTCACCATCGGAATCAATGATTCCCTCCTTTGTTGAATCACTTGTCCTCGAACCAGGCTCCAATACAACCGCCTTCACCTTTCCACCATAAAAGTCAAATCAAGTAATTAAAGATTCCAGTGTCAAATGCAAGAAATCGCAATGTACTTTTATTCAAATATTGCATTTTTTTTTGGAAACATAGCATATATATATTTCATTCATACTCACCTTGATATACAAAACGTGTGGTGATTTTACGTAATGGCCATTACTCATTTCAGACATTAAGGATATCAAGGCTAATTTTGGGCAATCACGCATTACAATCAAGTCTAGATAACCATCATCAAACTACACATCAAAACAAGAAAAGGAAATAAGCAAAATATGGTTATAAATTAAATGTAAGAAATATCAACTTTTACAATACACAGTAATAAGAAGAAGAAATAAAAGTATGAAGAAGAGAATAGAGAACCTTGGCATTAGGTGCAGCCATGGTGTTTTCAGCACCCCAAGGAACATTGTGAAGCCAAATGGAAATAAAAGGGCCATTAACCTTTCTCCAAATTGAATTCCCTAAGTCAACTTTAGGGCCATGGTAACCATGTTGTTGGGAGATAGGAGGTTCCATGGAGATGGACTCAACACCCAAATTGCTTGCCTCTCCTACATCTTCAAATCCAGGAGCAGGCACAAATGAAATACACCCGTTGTATTTTCTTAACCTTATAATCCTTTGAAGACCCTGAACAAGTAAGTTTTTGCAAAAATCATCAAGTCGGGTTCACCTTAGGGCTTGTTTGTTTCATATGCCTCTTACAGACTGTTTGATACCACTATTAGAAGCCTCTGATATATATATATATATATATATATATATATATATATATATATAGGCCTCTTACTGGGGTTGACAAGATGTTGGATCTGACTTAATCAGCAACTATCAAACAGTCTCTTAGGTTGTGTTTGGTGTGTCACAGCTAACTTATTTTTCGAGCTTTTTTAAGGCTGTGTTTGGCGCGCCACAGCTAGCTGATAAGCTAGCTTATTTTTCGAGCTTTTTTATGTTGTCGTGTGTGGTAAGCCAAAAAGTAGCTTATAAGCTAGCTTTTTGAAAAGCTACTTAGACTAGCTTTTTATGAGCTTTTTTAAAAATTTCCAAATATACCCTTTAATTAATTATAGAAACACACTCTTACATGTCCTTTTATGTAATTTTATATATTTCAATTGGCTTTTCAGCTAGTTTTATCAAACGTTATTTTTTATCAGCTAGTTTTTTATTTAACAGTTAGCTTTTCAGCTATCAGCTAGTACGCCAAACATGGCTGAAATTGTCATGTTTGGCAAGCCAAAAAGTAGCTTATAAGCTAGCTTTTTTAAAATTTTCCAAATATACTCGTTAATTAATTATAGGAACACATTTTTTTAAATATCCTTTTATGTCATTTTATATTTTTCCGCTAGTTTTTCAGCCAGTTTTACCAAACGACATTTTTTATCAGCTAGCTTTTCTGCTAACAGCTAGCTTTTCAGGTAGTATGTCAAACATAGCTTTAGTATGAATTATCAAATGCAAAAAGAAAAGTTGTTGAACTTACATAGAAATCCATTCGAGCACTTCCCATCCACCGATATTGCTCAGACTCAATATCTACATCTGCTATCAGTCCTTTAAATTTTAAAAAGAATAAAAAAATAAATAAGCGTTTATCAGTGACTATTTAAAAATTAAAAAAAAATAAAATAAAATAAAAAACAACAACAACAACAATCCTGATTTTAATTCCTTGATATTCACTTCCTTTCTAATAGAATTACCCTTTATTGTTTTTTTTTTGTTCACGAAACTTTTTCAAATACTTTTAAAAACTACTAAATCATTTTTGTATTAAATTTTTGTTCCCGAAACCTTTTTAAAACTATTATCAAGTAAAACATAAATCATATGTATCAGTAAACATAGACATAGATTTATCCACACATGAAAACAAATTACAAAAAAGTTAATAGTAAAAACAAGAAATCAACATACAAAAGAGTACTTCAGTTATTTATACAAATGAAGGAAGGATAAAAAAAGAATTCCAATCACTGGTAATAAGATTTTATGAATTCAATAAATTCAATTCCAGTCATTTGCAACCAAAATGGAACAAAACAGAATTCCAAAAATGCCCTTAGAACAAAAATGAAAGTTTAAAAGTTAAAATACTTGAGTAGTATATTACCCCATGCAAGCATCAAGACACTAAAAAACTTTGTCTCCCCTTGCCAAATAGTGGCCACATCAAGAGAACGTTTATGCCCTGCCAAAAATGGAACATGCAATATAAAAACTTAAATTAAGTCACATGATTTGTAATCTAAAATATGAAAAAAAAAAAAAAAAAAAAAAGGGAATGCAAAAGAAATGATCAAAAAGAAAAACCATACCTCGGATTGTAGCTAGCATAGCATAAGCAGCTGTACATGGTTGACCAACAGAATCTAGAAGAGATTTTATCATGCCATTTCCAGTACCTTTATCATATATTATGTTCATGTCAAGTATTAGGTAGTGTTTGAGATGATGGAATCAGAAAAAAGAATGGAATGACTCATTCCTGAAGGAATTGTGTAAAATATATATTGATAGCAAAGGGGAAGAAAACATGAACATACCTGCAGGTATAACTCCAATAGCCATCTTCAGTGCTGCTTCCCAGTCTTCTCTTTCAAGCAATCCATTAACAACCTACTAGAATTTCCAACCCATGGAAGAAAGGCAAAGAGGTTAAATTGCAATTCAAGGTTTACTGATGTTTTAATTCGATTTCATATATAAGGTTTTTTTTGTTTCTTATGGAAGATATGCATAACAAACCAACCTCAACCAATATCCCATCTCCACTAACACAGATAATACCATCATACTTTGAAAGATCCAATGTATGAGAAACCTCCTTCGCATGAAGCTGATATTTAGTTTCTGAGGTTAAAAGAAACCTTAATGAGCATGATTAGACTACAATAAATAAAATGTGTAATGCATGATGATTAAGAGATGCAAATGGAAGTATGAAACAAACCTTGTAAAGTATATTCAATATTAGCATCATCGAGTATAGGTTTTACATCATCAGTGAAAACCTTGGAAGCAGATCTCCTTCCTCCAAAAGGGTTAACAAATACAAACAGCTTCTTTGGTCGACCTGTCATGACAACAGACAACCATTTTAAGAGATATGAAGAAATAAGTAAACTGTTGATTTCAATCTCACCTTCCAGATATATGTAGATATGTACTTGAACAAAATTTGATGGATTTATAACATATAGCAGAGATGTTTGTCTTCAACATCAACTCAGCAACCAAAAAAATATGTCTACTGCTAAAGCTTTTCGCTACTACAGTTACATTCATCTATTGAACGATAATTCGATAGATTTGTACCAAAAAGTTTCAGGTTTACGAGATTTTCAAGCACTAAGCTACATTTTTCACACGTTATAAATACGCATACATGAATTCGGGCATATTAATTGGGGGAAGTTGATGAACTACCTAATGAGTCAACGTATCCTTGAATCTTCTCGCACAAATTCAGTCGCGAATCCTCCAACAAAGGCTCGAAGACGAAGCTCTTCCTCACCAAATTCCTTGTGCTACTTCCAAAGCAAAATCCACCACCTTCGGTCTCAATGAATGACCTAATTATGATCTGTTGCCCAACTATTGACACTCCGAGAACTTCTTTCTCGACGGAGAGGCATTGAAGAACATTCTGGTGATCGTACCACTGGAGTATCCCGTCGGCGGACAAAGTGAGTGCTGTTTTGCTTCCGTTTACTAGAACTTCATCGTAGAGTATGTGTTGATCCATCGGATATGATTCCGCACCTGAAGGTTCGTGAAAGCGCAGGATATGTTGCGTGTGGGGCGGAGTATCCGAACTAATCCCTGATTCATCGTTGGTTTTATCTCCGGAGTCCAGAGGATGGAATAATCCACGTTTTATATTAGCCGTCACAAAAATTACAGGGTAATTGAGTAAACGGGGAAAATACGGCTATGGTCAATTTTTTTTTAGGTATTTCAAAATTTAGTCATCAAAACACACTTTTCCGGTTATGGAGGTAGTCCACAGAGAAAGCTTTACGGGGCTCCACGAAACGACGAATTCTTTACGGAGAGGGGATATTTTCAAAATTTTCCCCCTCTCCTCTTTGACAAAAATGGGTCTCCTCTTTGGTCCCTGGTCCCCCGATTCCTCTTCCACTTTGAAATCTCATTACTGTCTCCGCATCGGAAGGCTATTCAGATTTTCTGGCGAGGACTTCAAACCAACGACTTCAAAGACGTTATTTTCCAGTGACAACGATTTGAACCAGTAAAATTCGGCCCCAATTGAGCGCAATTTCCCCAATATTTTCGTTGATGGATACGAATCCCGGGTATTTTTTACCTTCCCCTCTTTGAATTAATGTCGTATTGTATAGATTAAGATTGAAATATTATGAAAATCCAATTGATAACCTTAAACATGTATAAATTTGGATTTTAGGATTAACATGTTTTGAATTTGGGAATATCCATTCTGCGGAGGGGTATGTCACTCCGCAGAGGGACCTCCACGGATTGACGTAGTGTCCTTGCGGAATGAAACAAAAAGGGAAAAAAGTGTCTCTAAGGAGGTGTTGGTCACTCCGCAGAAGGGTCTCCGCGGAATGACCTTAGAAGGCGTTTTTCCCCTTTTTTGTACCATTTTATATCAACTGTTTATTATATAAAAGTACGTTGCTATTTATTTAATAAACTGGATTAGAAAAGTAATTTTGAAACCTTGTTTTTTATTTTCAATTACTAACGTTTTATATTAAATTAAATGTATATGTTTGGTAGCACAATGATCTCAATCAAAAAACAGATTTAACTTTAAAAGACGTGGTCGGTACGATCATTAAAGACTATTTTTTGCGCCTAACACAATCGCAACTAGTATTAGATTTGAAGCTTCGTCGTTTGGAAGATTCTTAGGAACGCGTGTCCCCCATGGTGACCATTTACTTGTGCATTTGATTATGTTGCATGAAATAAGGTCGCAAGAAGTGTTTGAAATTGGGAGGTTTCTTTTTGAGATACAGGGGATGCAGTTGGATTTTAGTGAAACTGAATATATTTTGATTTGTGGTTTAAAAGTCGGTCCTTATATGGATTTACTCCATGACAAAAGAGACCAGTCAAATTCAAATCTTCGTGCTTGGTTGTTTCCAGACATTACAGATGCACGTTTGCGACTGAAAAATTTAGAAGACTACATTATGTCTCTGAATTATTTGTCACTTCAGGATCAAGATGATGTAATGTTTATCCAACTTGTTTTTATGTTGAAAGGTCTCCATGGACGGGACGTTAAAACGGGCATTCCCGCGGCAGTATACAAGTTTGCTGATAATATAGATGATTGGAACAGGTATTACATTTAAAAACTGTGTATAAATACTATAATAATTATAATAAATAAATTAAAAATTGCAGGTTTGCATGGGGTACATATTTTTTGACCTATACTTTGGGGTTGATGCGTGGAATGTTTGAGAAAATAAAAAATTTTAGAATATTCAAGCATACCAATCCTGAATCCAAGAAAGTACATAAGTTTATCGTTGCTGGTTTTATGCTTCCGTTTAAGGTTAGTTTCTAATGCATTTAAATAGTTATCATACTTTCGTTTTTTATACGATAATAACATTCTACTTCGGTTTGTACTATATAATATCGTTGTACTTTCATTTTTATACTATAATAGCATCATACTTACCTTTTTTTCCATAGATATGGATTTTGGAGACATTCCCAGAGGCAGCCCAGTATTATATACGCACGCCGACAGAAATGCCACGAATGAGGTCGTAGAGAAGTAAAACACCTTTATCTTGGGTTCAATGTCGTCGAATAATCAACGTGTCTGTGGTATGCTTTTTATATTATAATTATATATAATTACAAATTTCAATGTTTTTTCATGTTAAACTAACAATCTGATTTTTGCAGCTTAAAAACCATCCTATTGTTGTCATGGAAAACGCGACAGAGCTCATGTTTCTGTTTTATATTCGCTACATCAATTGGACTCTTAACCATGAAGAGTCCCCCCTGGCAACGTAGTCCACCTATTGTTGGCTTGCCTCCTCGAAAAAAGAAGTACAAGTCGGAAACATATTCAACTGAAACTGCCACAAATGCTTCTTCCATGCAACAACTTGAAGTAGAAAGAACTTATATGTCAAGCGAAACATCAACAAGGTCGGCAAAGAAGAAGAAGAAGACGAGCACAAAGGCATTGGTGAAGCGTCTAATAGGTGTTGTAGCTGAATTAACTTCTAAAGTAGACCGTGTATTACAGGAAAAAGATGAACCAGATATAGGGTTTGGAGAGGAGGAGGACATGGTAAATGAAGAAGAGGAAGAAACATATTATCATGGTACACAGTTGGAGTATGATGATACATATACTCATGGTTTGGAGGGGGAAGTTGGGCGTACACCTACGCATGTTGAGCCGTCATTGGACGTGGGTGAACATCACAAAAAAAAACAGTGACTCCTATTGTTAGGCCTCAACGAAAGAGGGGTGTTGCATGGTATCAGCGGATGCCGTTCACAGTGGTACAAAATTCATATTTTAATTTTGGTGTATTTATAAAATATTACATTATTGATAATTATTTAACATTTTAATTTTTTAGATGCAATCCACACAAAAATTGAAGAAAATCATCAAACCAAAGGAAAAAAAAAGGAGTGGAGAGTCCTGAAAAAGCAAATGAAGACATTATGAATGAACAGAGTAATGTTGTTTCAAATCATCTCATGTTATACAGTCTTTATGCTGCTAGTACGTTAGGTTTTTGGAAAGAATGGAATATGATATATTCCAACCTCAACACTACACACAGGCTGCATATACTCCCAATGGATGTAGAGTTTTGGTCAAGGTTACTTGTAGTTATTGACTCTGTGTGGTTAATTTCTTCGGTAACATTCGTTAAATTTTAACTATTTTTTTAGAAAATAATTTATATAAAAAAATTTGTAACATTTTTATCTTAAAATTTACAACATATTGTGATATGGAGTGGCTTGCTCATGGAAAGACGGTCGACGAACACAAGGTGGACGATATACCCTCAAGAACTCAATTTGCAACCCGGAAAATCATTTTTTTAGGAATGTAGCAAATGGTGTTAGAGACTATCCTAAATGGAAGGATGTGAATATGGTTAGTTAAGTTTAATAATTATTTATTTATGTATATAATATTACTAAATTTACGGCTATTTAATTTTTTTGTTTGCAGCTTCTATTCCCCATAAACGTTGTTGGTGTCCATTGGTTTTTGGCAGTGCTACATTTAAATACTAAGTACACATTTATGATTCAACACGATCTATGAATTTCTTCTCAAAGTACCTGATTGGTGGAGAATTCAAAAGTTTTGGGGATAGTATTATCTCATAGTTAGATGTGATTGAGTACTGGAACGATTTCCCCGATGGACACAAAGCCAACGCAGCTATGGAGTTTGTTGATACTATAGACGCCCCAAAGTAGGAATAGATTGAAGATAAAGGGGATTGTGGAGTACTCGTATGCATGTTTATGGAAATGATTGTTTCGGGGGTACCGGTGAAGATTAATAAGCCACGTAGAGATGCGGGATTTCTCTATAGAAATAGGATGACAAATATTATTTGGGATACTATATAACTTGATTTTAGGAACTTTGTATATATTAATATGAAATACTTTTTTTGTTAATTTTGTTTAATATAAATATGTGTTTTATTTATTTTTGTTATTATATATGTTTCATGGACTCCCAAGTCACTTCCACGAACTATCATTTCACTATAAAATGACTCAAAAATGTGTATCATTTCATCTAATCTATATCACTTCGTCTACTTTGTATCTTTTACAATGGGTTCAAAGTCATGGACCGCTAAGGAGTATTTGCTTCTAACTCGTGCATATATTAATGTCTATGAGAACAGTAGTTTGGACGATACAATGTTTTGGCTCCTTTTAACCAATACCTTCAACACTGACGTTGAAACCACCTTAGAAAACCATCGCAACACGCTTGATATAGCAGTAAAATTGTATGAATTGAAAACAGAAGTTGTGTTATTCAACGATCTTTATAATAAGATTGAAGACGCACGTGTGAATGATATTGAGAAAGAAATCTTTGAGGCAGCTAAAGAATAATACAAATTCATTAGCAACGGAGAGATTTTTTACTATGAAGCCCCTTGGAATATTTTGAAAAATCTCTCGTATTTTTAACTAATACTGCATTTTGTATTGCACTTGTATTGTTTTATTTATATGTAATATGGTTGAGTTTTTTTTTTTGTTGTTTTTATTATGTTATTTATCCTTTATTTTTTAAAACGTAATGCACCAACAAATATTACGATACATTTAAACAAAAAAATCATTACAAATAACATAAAAACATTACAAAAAAACAGAAAAAGAAACATTACAAATAAGATGTGCGACTGACAAACATTACAAACAAAAGAGTCGTCTACATGAAAAAAGGTTTATTTTGAATGAGATTCCAAATGTCAGTATACTCGAAATCATTTCCATCAAACTCGCACAGGTAACATTCGTTCACGTCTTCAAAAAGTATCTCATCGTCTGCATGAGAGCGTCGTATTTTCTCATAATTGTAGCCTCGATTGAATCATGTGACTTTATTCTTTAAATCCATCCATTTACTAACAATATCGGGTTTTAACCGTTCTTGTCCTTGTCCCACCTCATGGTTGAACATAACTATTAGGCGAGACCATTCATCACCAACAAGGCAATGAGGGGAATCCATTGTTGGTAGACCCTCGTAAACGGTAATCCAGTATTGTGTTAGGACCAACACCTTTGTTGTCGTCCATGGAGATGTACCATTTGTTGGAGCTACTGCATTTGACGGATTTGCTACATTCGAAGAAGTTGGTACATTGGACGCCATTTTGTGAAAGGATCCCTTTTGTGAATAAAAGATGTGAATTTTATATAGATACAAGCTTTATTATATGACAAGATAGGTTACGCGGACTGCCAAGTTAGTTATGCAGACTGATAAGGCAGTTACGCGGACTGCCAAGTTAGTTATGTGGACTGATAAGTCAGTTACGCAAACTGCCAAGCCAGTTATGCGCACTGATAAGTCAGTTATGCGAACTATCAAGTCAGTTATGTGGACTGACAAGTCACTTACGTAACCAATCAAGTCAGTTATGCGGACTGCCAACTCAGTTATGCGGATTGATAAGTTAGTTATGCGGATTGTCAAGTCAATTATGCGGACTAGGGATGTCAAAAAGTCCTGTGGGACCCCGATCCCGTGGGGTCCCCGTCCCGTATAGGGGCATTTCTTAAAAAAAATCGGGGACGGGGGCGGGGGCGGGGGCAAGGTTATCCCCCATTTTGATTTTGGGGGCGGGGGCGGGGGTTGGTAGTCCCGTCCTGAAACCCCCGTGGGGGCCCCGTTAATAAATTATATAAATTGACATATATTAATTATATAAATATAATAAACAATAAAATGATTTTTACGTACAAAAATTCTACAAAAAACATGTTTTAAGTTGTTTGTAACATGTAAAATTATGTTATAAATATCTATTTGTTACCCAAAAAATAGTTCCTTTTAGCCCAAACAAGAACTTCTTTTAGCCTAAATAAGGTAGCCCAAAATCAAACGGGGGCGGGGGCGGGGGTCAGAAGGGGAATTCGGGGGCGGGGGCGGGGGTGGAAAGGATGGAGATTTCGGGGGTGGGGGCGGGTGTAACGCCCCGTTTATTTAAATAAAATTAGTAAATGTGAGTCTCGGACTAATTTGTGAAGAATTTTGGAAGTCAGGGTTTAAAAGAGTATGTTCGGGATTAAATTGAAAAGGATTACGGAGGTCAGGGTCTGTTTGGTATGTTTTGGATTTAAGTTGAGAAGATTTTATCGGGTCGGGGGCTAGAGTGTAAGTCTCGGGCTTGATTTGAAAGGAATTTCAGAGGGCAGGGTTGAATTGGTAAATTAAGGACTTTGTTTGAAAATGAATCTGGTAAGGGGGACTAAACTTGTTAAAATATTACAAGTTTGAAGAAAGAACACGGGTGAAGCCTCGTCATTCCTCCCGTGTATGAAGATATAACCCAAGCGAAACCCTAAACCTAATCCTTAGCAGCCGCCACCTTGTGACTCCCCAGCCGTCATCTCTCCCAACCTCAAGCCCCCAATCACCGGCTGTCACCCTCCTTCTCAGACTTCCGGCGCCGAGACTACCACCATAAACCTGCTGCCGCCGAGCCTCCACTATTCTTCTTCTCATTCTCCTCCTTCAGCCGCAGTTGTCTTCATTGTCCCTGTCAGGCGAGACCGACGAGCTCGTTGTTCCAGCCGACACCGCGACCGTTGTCAATGCCAAGAAGCCGTCGTGTTATCTAGTTGTCGACGAGGACGAGAGGCCGCTACTCCGACGTGACTCAGTCATTAGGATCGGGAAAGATTTCATGGTTAGGTCGGTATCTCGTATAGCCGACAGATGCGAGCCTTGAACCGATACGGGGTTAGGGAGGCCAGTCGTGCACGTCTCGTAAGCGTCGCCATTTTACCTCTCTCGTCCCTACTCTCCTGCTGTGGCGCTATCTCCGAGAAGGCATGGTTGCTGCCGTCCAACAGCCGCCGTTGTTGCCTCTTGGGTTGCTGCTGCCATCGATGAGAGCCACCAGGTGGGTAGCTAAGCCCTTGAACAAGTCAGAATCGCATATGTGGGTTGTTGATGGTGTTGATACTGGATAATGGAATAGGTACCCACCATGGCCGCCAGCCATGGTGGTTTCCGCCAAGCACCGCCGCCGGCCACCATGGTGTGGTTGTGTGTGTGTGTGTATAAAGCATTGTAATTGTAATTTCCAAAAGATTAATGAAATGAAATGGAAAACCACCACCCTAGGGTGGTGGCCGCCGCCCTTGAGCCGCCATCGACCACCACTACCTGAGGTGGTAGTAGGTGGTGCCCGCTAGCAAACCCTAATGGGCTTAGATATTGATTTTGGGCCTATTGGGCCATGTTTGAGTGGAAACCCTAATTATGAGTATTGGGCCTTAGACCTATTGGACCCACTTTTGGGCCATTGGGATTGGATTGTGAATTAAGCCCAAACTATTCCATGCCATTTATCTAGTAGAGTAAAGAATTTAATGGACTAAGTCCTTAATGAGCTAATTGAGAAAATATTAATATTTGGGAATTTATCAGGACACACGAGAATTATTTAATAAGTGAAATATTAAATAATAATCATTGGCAAAAATTAATCTAAGCAATAATGGACTTAATGGATTAAGTCCCTAGTGTGTTAAGTCCTTAGTGGGTTAAGTAAGAAACACTTAACCCTAGTTATCATTTGATGTGAAACCCTAATTTCACATGGGCTTTGTGTTGGGCCATCCGAGAATAATCAAATGGACTAGAGTAATTAGTTGGGCTTTAGGGTAAGGCCCATATGAAGGATTGGGCCCAATTTGGAAAATTGGGCCATAGATGGGCCATAGTTGGGGCCTAGATGGTTGTATGATGTTGGGCCCTAGAATGATACATGTTGGACTGGACTGATCAATTGGGCCTTAAGGGAAGTCCATGTAGAGGTTTGGGCCCAATTTGGAAAATTGGGCCATATGTTGGGCTTTGATCCCTAGTTGACTTTGGGCTTATGGATTGGGCCTTGGGCTTAGGTAAGCCAAGCTAGGGGTAATGTAGTAATTACCCAAAGTATGTATTTATAGTTATGTGTTAGAACCCAATTATTAATTAGGTGTTATCTTGGTGTTGGCAGTTCGGGAATCTATTATCTAGTAGCTAGAGGTTGAGTCTGCGGGACTTCGGCAGTGTGGGATTTTGTCTACGGGACTTCACGAGTTTCCTTCCATTAGGAACGGGTCTATGGCCACAATGTCGGCCCGTTTAGTTAGCAGTAGTTCCGGACTTCAGTCCGATGCAGTAGTTCAGTATGCTTGATGTCTCTGTGATTCAAGCGTGTTTATGTGTTATATGTTCCGGACTTCAGTCCGATGCAGTATGTGTTGGAATAGTGTTTAAGGCTGCAACTATATTAGGCAAGTATTTGACCCGATTGTGCATGGTCCTTTTGGGTTGCCTTCACCATAGCAACTTGGTAGGATGATTTATTATGAGAGAATAAATATTATTAATATATATTATGAGAATAATATAAGGAATAATAATATTGGTATTTGATTAATATAAGTCATAAATTAATTAGGATTAATTTGGTGACTTAAAGAGATTAATTAAATAAGAGGGTATAAACTGTCAATTGTTTGATAATTACACTTTAGACTGTAAATCCTTAAGAGATAGGGATTGGACGGATTCTAGAGCTTGGGATAGCTCAAAATCGTCCAAGGCTTATCTATGGTAAGGATTTGGATTGCTTTAAGGAAAGGATTATCCCATTAGGGTTTAAGGTGAAACCCTTAAGGAGTCTACAAGTATAAATAGACCCTATGGCAAAGGGAAATCGGCATCTTTTCTCAAGTAAGAAAACCCTGGCCGATTTCCTCCTCTCTCCTCTCTCTTAAATCATCTTCTTTGCTTATTGGTATTTGTAAGCCATTAGAGGAGTGACAATTGTGACTTTAGAAGCTCCAAGACAACAAGATCAAACAAGAGATTCAAAGGTAAACTTCTAAATCTGATTTTGTATTGTTTTATACCTAATTAGTCATTAGAAGTCTTGGATTCAAAGCATGTTTAATTAGAAAACCTAGATCCAAGCATTAGGGTTTTGCATGCGCACATAGGAAAGTTCTTATGGCTAAAACCCAACAGTGGTATCAGAGCCTAGATTGGTTTCTACTAAATTGTTGCTTGTTTGTTTGAAACTTGTGTGCAAAATTCGAATTTTGTGTTTCTATGTCGTAAACTCAACGAGTCCCATGGTGGACTCGACGAGTTGGCCTGACTCGACGAGTCCAGTTGGGAACTCGACTAGTTCAAGCGTCAAGAAAGGCCAGATTCGGGATTTTTCCATACTTATCTTATGGAAACTTACCTTTATCATATTAGATCAATCTTAATCCGATTTTCTGATATATATGACTAAAATCTTGATCTAATTAAAGATATTTATCAGCTAATAAAATATTTAATTTCCTTATGTAATAATTAATTAATTATTTTGATTAAATTGGTAATTATCTTGCAAGAAATAATTAAATAAATCAAATATGGATAATTATGGAATTAATTGTTAATTGAGATTATTTGTTATTTGATCCTTCGTGTTTTAAATGTTTAAAACTTGTCCTCAAGTTTTGATATTTATGTTTTGTGATTAAAAGTTTTAATTTAGACAATTTAAATTTCAAACCCTAGATTTTAAAAAGGTTTAAAATACAACCCTATACTAACATAATATTACAAGATTAATATATATATATATATATATATATATATATATATATATATATATATATATATATATATATATATATATATATATATATGTATAACTAAATGCTAGTCTTACCGTTTGTCACACCCCGAAAACCAAAGGCGGAAACATTTCCGGGGTTGACTCCACGTTGAGTATCAAATCCAATGCACATAGTAAAGCAGTAATCACAAAACATTACATTACATAATATTGTTTACATCTGTTTAAAAGAAAAGTTGTACAAGTGTTTTACATATGTAATATGAACAAAAGTAAAGACGAGTCTTCGGGACACTCCGTCTTCTCCAAAAGGTTGTGGTGTACCTGTCTAACGCTGACCTGAGAATACAAGCAGTTTGAAAATCAGCATAAAGTTGGTGAGTTCATAAGCGGTTTAGTTTTGAGAAGAACGAGTTTCCTTTACTTTCTGAAATAGTTATTGTTCAAGAAAATCCCATATTTTCTTATATAATGGTTTAGTTATCTTTTGTTACAATTTCAAAAACAGTTTGTTGTGTTACTCCAGGAAAAATCCCATATTTTCCTTATAGTTTTAGTTATTCGTTTGTTACTTTATTCGCTTATGTTTTGTTATACTATCCAGGAAAATCCCATATTTTCCTATGTGTTGAATTGGCTATTTGATTCTAAGTTCGTTACTAGTTGTTATGTTATCCCAGGAAAATCCCATATTTTCCTATGTGTTGAGTTGTTTGGTTCTTAGGTTTGATTTCAAAGTATTAGTACTTACCATATGTGTAGTATTAGTTAGGTATTCTAAACTCCTAGATATACTACATTCGTATGACTATAACCTACAAACTTAGTTGTATTTTTGTATATTTGGATTCACCAGAAAAGTACATTACAGTATTTTCGTTTATTCTGGTGGATTCCAAAAGAGTACATTAGTTGTATTTTCGTATCTCTGTCGACATTCTGAGGCGGATGTAATCGAAACTCAGTAGAGGTCCAGAGGCGTACTTTCGTATTTGGAACTCTGGTGACGTTCAAGGCGTACACTAGCTGTATATTCGAAGTCTTGTTGTCATCCAAAGGCGTTATTTCGCATTCGTAGTCCTAAGCCTATTCGTATTCGTTCTATCATATTAGTTATATTCGTTATTCGTATTCGTACTTAGTTATATTCGTATTCGCATTCGTTCTATCTTATTAGTTATATTCGTTATTCGTATTCGTACTTAGTTATATTCGTATTCGCATTCGTTCTATCCTATTAGTTATATTCGTTATTCGTATTCGTACTTAGTTATATTCGTATTCGCATTCGTTCTATCCTATTAGTTATATTCGTTATTCGTATTCGTACTTAGTTATAATTAGTATGATTTCTTTTACAAAAGACAATATAATTACAATATTTAAAAGAAATTTGTATTTAACCTGCAGTTCAAAACATCAGTTATCACAATCAAGACATTTAGTAAATAAACCATTGAATTGAAAATCAGTTTAAGTACAAAATATATTTGTACTTTTGCTTGTATTCCCCCCCTGAAAAACAGTGAAAAACACGGAAAAAGGGTAGGGGTATGAACTCACCGGACGCGAAAATGTGTCGATTTCGGATGCTAAACATTGAATCGAGGCCTAATTACTCGCGATGTCCCTATGTAAAATGAAATAATGTCCATATATATCTAATTAGATTTACAATCACTAATTATATGGAACATTATACTCCAATGAGATTAAACACCCCAAAACGAGTGTTTGGAGTGACCCGGGTGACATCTACGGACGGGAATTGAAGCGAGGGACTTGGAATTTGAGTTTACTCCCCAAGAGTAAACTCCCTAATGAAGTTTACGGCCTAAACACCCATTCCCCATGAGTTTACGGCCGTAAACTCATGGTGGGGTGGTTTATGGTGCTTAAAGGGTCACAAATGGCTATTGACACTTGGAAATGCTTGGAATAATTTTACCTAAGGCTTGGATTGAATTAAAATCACCAAATACAATCCTTAAGGGAGTTTACGGCCTTGGCATGGGGCCTATGGCCGTAAACTCTCATATCTCCTTGAATAATTGTTTTTAAGGTCCCAAAATTAATCACATGTGATTCTAAAAATTCCTACAAGCCTAGAAATGAATTTGTGGCACCATTTGACACACTTTTAGGAGTTTACGGCCATGGGGCATGTTCTATGGCCGTAAACTCTCATATGTGAGGTTTTGATGTGTTTAAAGCCCTTAAACTATTTTTGGTTGGTTCTATGATTTATTCCAAGGCTTTTGGTGGTGTTGGATGGCTTTCTAACACCTTAGAAGTGAGTTTACACCCTTGTTTAAGGAGTTTACGGCCCAAGCACAAGAATTGGCCGTAAACTCACACAAACCCTTCAAAATTTATGTTTAAGGTGTTCTAGGTCCATTTCCAATATTCTAAAAGTCATATCTAAGTCTTGTTTGAGCCATGGAAGGGTTTAAGGGCTTAAAAACCCTCTAAATTAGAGTTTACGGCCTAGGCACCTACCAGGGCCATAAACTCTTAAACAAGGCTCTAAATCATGCTTCAAGGCATTCTAAACTCATTCCATAAAGTCATCTAGCCATATCTAAAGTCTAATTGTGGTTTGGAAGGGTTTTGTTGCTCCAAAAACCCCATTTATATGAGTTTACGGCCTAGGATAGTTCTAGGGCCGTAAACACATGATGATGGTCCTAATCCATAGATTATACTCGAATTTGAAGGCTAAAGAGGTTGTATAGCATGCTAGGGAAGTTACCTCAAAGATTTGAAGCCTTAAACTTGAGATTTGGACCTTTAATTCTAGTTTGAGGAGAGAGGTTGGGGTGATAGTTGTAGAATGAGGCAAAAGCTTCAAAATGAAGTCTTAGAACACTTTAAATAGTGTTCGGTATTTGGACACGATGAAATTTTACCCGATACCGGCTTTAGACGGGGCTTTTGGTCGCACCCGGCCAATTTGCCGTAACCCGATATGGTTGATTCTAGAAATGTTCAGATCATTAATATGAGACGTTAGAATGAGTTCTAAGAGTATTAAGACACTTATTAAGTCATAAAATAAAATATTCAATAATGACTTAATAAAATGCCGAAATCGGAAACGAAATCGGAAACGGTGATTGGATGATTGGAACGAGTCGCGAAAAGGGTTACATTTAGGGATATGAATTTCGGGTTGTTACACCGTTAGTAGGCCTCATTCACGAAGCCGATCTATAGGGTGGGTATAAGGTTGCGGCCTATAAAATGGCGCTTAATGGGTGTACACTCACACCCACCGCTTGCTTGATCGGTGGAGGGTCGTTAGCCGAACGGGTAGGATAGGGCAACCTCATCCTCTCATTAAAAGTATAATATACAAAGTAGCTACATATTTTTTAAAATTTCCCAATCTTAGTTACTTTAGGAAAAGTGAATTGATGCAATCCCATGAAATTACACTTTGCACCCTTGCTAAGAAGTTAGTGGAGCGTGTGTGGTTTACCGGCACATCGAATAGGTGATCGTTACAATGAAGGCAAACAACGCTGCTGCTAGTTCTTTCACATTGATGAGCCTTTTTCAAAAGGTCACCTTCGATGGAACGAAATTTAGCGAATGGATAAGGTACATTCGCACCATTGCTCGCTATGAGGATAAGGAGTATGTCCTCGATGAGAAGCTCGAGAAAATCAACCCTGAAATCGCTACTCCGGCTGAAATGACCGCTTTTGAAACTCATGAGCGAGATGCAACGAAGGTACATTGCATCATGATAGCCACCATGAACTCCGAATTCCAAAAGTCCTATGAGGACATGTACCCGTACGAGATGCATCAAGACTTATTGGAGAGATACCACCAAAATGCGAGACAAGAGTGTTATGAGATTTTCACTAACATGATTTCTGCTAAGATGGGTCATGGAGAGTCTCTTACCGTGCACCTGCAAAAGATGCAAAGGTATGTCGACCGCCTTCGCAAGTTAAATGTTGACTTTGGGGAAGACTTGGCGATCGACATGGTGCTTCACTCTTTGCCTCCGAGCTACAATCAATTTAGGATGACCTACCACATGAACAAGGAGGAGGTCACCCTAAGCAAACTCCAAGGTCTTTTGAGGGTTGCTAAGAGCAACTTCAAGGACATGTCTGTTACACCAACTCCTAATCCGCCTGCTGCTCCTGTCTTGGCTATTGGACAAGGAAAGGGAAAGAAGAGGAAGGCTTCGTATAAGAACTATCATAAGGTTAAAGCTCGAGATGGTGCCTCTTCTAGTGGGACCAAAGTTGATCTTGCTAAGCCCTGCCCTAACCCAAAGGAGGCAGAGTGCCACCACTGCCACAAGATAGGACATTGGAAGAGAAGCTGCCCAGAGTACCTGCAAGCCATCAAGGATGGAAAGATCAAACCATCTTTCGCAGGTATATACACAATTAAATCTAACAATGCTATTTCTTGGGTTCTTGATACCGGTTGTGGTTACCATATTTGCTCTAATGTGCAGGGACTAAGAAGAAGTAGGGATGTGGAGCAAGGAAGGATCAATCTAATCATGGGGAACAGAAGATCGTCGCCTGTGACCAAGATTGGAGTGTATTCTTTAGTGATTAGGAATAGTTTATGTTTAGACTTGAACAATTGTTGCTATTCGCCAGAAATGGCTAGAAACATCATTTCATTTCATGGTTTGTTTAGACAAGGTTTTAGATTTTCTTTTAATAATGAGAATGGTTCTATTTTAGCTTATCTAAATGGTGTCTTTTATTTTGAAGCTATACCATGTAATGGAATATATGAAACTGTTATGATTGTTGATAACTTAGGAAATGATGTTTTGAACATAGATTCTTCCAATAGTATGGATAGAGCATCCTTGTGGCATTGTCGTCTTGGACATGTCAACAAGAAACGCATAGCCCAACTCCAAATGGATGGAGTGTTGGAGTCATTCGACCTTAGGGAAGATGACACGTGCGAGTCTTGTTTACTTGGAAAGATGACCAAGTCACCCTTCACAAGTACATGTGAGAGGGGTGAGGGTCTATTGGACCTAATACATACCGATGTATGTGGACCGTTTAGATCAACCACAAAGGATGGGAACCGCTTCTACGTGACTTTTACCGATGACTATAGTAGATATGAGTATATCTATTTGATCAAGCAAAAGTCAGAAACTTTTGAAAAGTTCAAAGAGTTCAAGAATGAAGTGGAGAATCAATTGGGCAGGAAAATCAAGATGCTTCGATCCGATTGAGGAGGAGAGTACCTAAGTCTTGAATTCCACGATTATCTCAAGGAGTGTGGAATAGTTTCACAATTGACGCCACCTAGGACACCACAATTGAATGGTGTGGCAGAAAGGCGTAATCGAACCTTATTGGATATGGTTCGCTCTATGATGAGTCGTGCTTCACTATAAATCTCTTTTTGGGGGTATGCCTTAGAAACTGCCGCCCATATCCTTAACCGAGTCCCTACTAAGAAGGTTGCCAAAACACCTCACGAGATGTGGACAGGGAAAGCTCCCTCGTTGGCACATATCAAGGTTTAGGGTTGCGAGTCTTTCGTAAGACGAGATACTCACGACAAGCTAGAACCTCGAAGTGAGCGATGTATTTTCATCGGCTACCCGCATAAATCCTTTGGATATCTCTTCTATAGACCGATGGACAATGTTGTCTTTGTTGCGAGGAGAGGAGTTTTCCGAGAGCGAGAACTCATAATCCAAGGAGACAGTGGGAGGCAAATCGAGCTTGAAGAGATTCAAGAGTCGATAGATGAAGGAACCTCTACCGCTGGCACTCAACCCGAGGAGGAAACTCCAGTTGAACCGATTGACGAGTCCTTACCTCTTAGACGTTCCGATAGAGTTAGAGTTCAACCCCAGTTTTATGGTTTTCATATTACTACCAAAGGGGATACGTATATTAGTGATGGTACACTAATAAATCTTGATGAACCTAATAGCTATAAAGAAGCCATGGCAGGCCCGGAGTCTGCGAAATGGAAAGAGGCAATGGATAGCGAGATCAAATCCATGTATGATAACCAAGTTTGGAATTTGGTTGATAATGTGCCCGGGCGTAAGACCGTTGGGTGCAAATGGATCTTCAAGAAGAAGACCGACGTGGATGGAAACGTACACACATATAAAGCGCGTTTGGTCGCGAAGGGCTTTACTCAAACTCCCAGAGTTGACTATGATGAGACCTTCTCACCAGTTGCGAAGATAAAATCTATTAGAGTGATACTAGCTATTGCCGCATTTCATGGTTATGAGATTTGGCAAATGGATGTCAAGACCGCTTTCCTTAATGGGAAGTTGGCTGAGGATGTTTACATGGCTTAGCCAGAGGTGTTTGTGGATCCGAAGCATCCGAATAGAGTGTGTAAGCTTGAGAAGTCCATTTATGGACTTCAGCAAGCGTCTCGCAGATGGAATCTTTGCTTCGATGAGAAAGTCAAAGAGTTTGGATTTGTACGAAGCGAAGATGAATCGTTTGTATATGTCAAAGCCAGTGGGAGTATAGTAAGCTTCCTCGTTCTGTATGTCGATGACATATTGCTCATAGGAAACGACATCCCGACTCTGCAGGAGGTTAAGTCCTGGCTCGGGAAGTGCTTCGCTATGAAGGACCTCGGAGAGGCTTCTTACATTTTGGGAATAAGGATAGTAAGAGAGAGAAGTAAGAGACTAATAGGACTTAGTCAGAACACTTACTTAGAGAAGGTACTAAAACGTTTTAGTATGGAAAACTCGAAGAAGGGAGAATTACCGATACAAAGTAATGCCAAGTTGAGTAAGACACAAAATCCGAGTACCGAAGCTGAAATAGCAGAAATGAGTTGAGTACCATACGCTTCCGCAGTTGGCTCAATCATGTACGCTATGACTTGTACTCGCCCTGATGTAGCCTTTGCTTTGAGCATGGTTAGTAGATATCAAGGGAATCCTGGCAGAGCCCATTGGATTGCGGTGAAGAATATCCTTAAGTACATTCGGAGGACGAAGGAATGGTTTTTAGTCCCCGGAGGGAGTGGTGACTTGAAGGTGCGAGGGTATAGTGACGCCAGCTTTCAGACCGACAGGGACAACTACCGTTCGCAGTCGGGCTGGGTCTTTACCCTGAATGGAGGGGCAGTGACCTGGAAAAGTTCCAAACAGGAAACCATAGCTGATTCAACATGCGAATCAGAGTACATTGCAGCGAGCGAAGCGTCAAAGGAGGCAATATGGCTGAAGAACTTCATCAGTGATCTTGGAGTCGTATCTGCCATAAAGGAGCCCATGGTGATTTTCTATGTTAATGAAGGTGCGGTTTCCTTGACCAAGGAACCGAGGGATCATGGTAGATCACGACACATCGACATAAAATATCACTTTATCAGACATCGTGTAGAAGAAGGACAACTCGTAGTGAAGAGGATATCATCAGAAGATAACCCAGCATATCCGCTTACGAAGGGACTGAGCAGGGTTAAGCACTTGCAGCATGCTAGGAGTATTGGGCTTAAGGATGATATTAGCATAGATTAGATAGTAGTAGTAGAAACGTGTAATAGATAAATGTAATTAACATTTGATGATTAAATAAAGGAGTTTTATTTATGAGTAATGTTACTGTCTTATGTTAATTGTTTAACTATTGTTTCATTTTGCATGTTTTGACTTCCAGAATAATTGAGTTTATTAAGAATAACCGAATTATTCAAATTGTCCACAATCGTTCATATGTTGGAAGTAGATATGAATGAAGATTGTCGTGAATTGGTGCGTAGATTGTCTAAATGGTATTAGACATAGCAAGAGATTGTTGCGACGTTCATGAGTGCTTATGAACTGGTTTTGAGCATTGGAACAAACCCGTGCTTGCTGGAATCACCTTATGGAATATGATATAAAAGGGGTGATCGCAAGACGATAATATCATATAGTCTTAAAACCTAGATATATGGTTTGTTATTTGTTAATTGTTGTACATTGATAATGCGAAAACGCATCAGTAACTCGGTGTTATAAAACGCATTGTTGTGTATAGTTGATTAATGAATAAGTAAATGCATATAAGTCGAAGTTTATCTATAACTTTTATCCTAAGAAGGTAAAAGCGATATCTCGGCCGCTT
Organism: Lactuca sativa; assembly: GCF_002870075.4. Lineage (NCBI taxonomy): Eukaryota > Viridiplantae > Streptophyta > Magnoliopsida > Asterales > Asteraceae > Lactuca > Lactuca sativa. Next base: position 231,260,448 of record NC_056623.2, read on the forward strand.
GGTGATTTGATTTGACTTATGTGCGGGGCCCGGTCAGAACTGAATTGATGTGTTCGATTAAGTTCCATGTCAAATAAATTAGAGATCGAGAAACCTAAATGCTTGACTAATCATTCCATAGAATTGTCATCATGATATCTAACAGAGGACTGTACGATCCCTTATCTAAAGGACAAGATTGATTAGATCAGAGTTTGACAGCGTCTTTGAGAGCTATGATTGCAAATCGAATTGTATTTGTGCATATAGTTACTAGATTTATCCAAGTGGGAGACTGTTGGAATAGTGTCTAAGGTTGCAACAATAATAGGCAAGTATTTGACCCGATTGTGCATGGTCCTTTTGGGTTGCCTTCACCATAGCAACTTGGTAGGATGATTTATTATGAGAGAATAAATATTATTAATATATATTATGAGAATAATATAAAGAATAATAATATTGGTATTTGATTAATATAAGTCATAAATTAATTAGGATTAATTTGGTGATTTAAAAAGATTAATTAAATAAGAGGGTATAAACTGTCAATTGTTTGATAATTACACTTTAGACTGTAAATCCTTAAGAGATAGGGACTGGACGGATTCTAGAGCTTGGGATAGCTCAAAATCATCCAAGGCTTATCTATGGTAAGGATTTGTATTGCTTTAAGGAAAGGATTATCCAATTAGGGTTTAAGGTGAAACCCTTAAGGAGTCTACAAGTATAAATAGACCCTATGGCAAAGGGAAATCGGCATCTCTTCTCAAGTAAGAAAACCTTGGCCGATTTCCTCCTCCCTCCTCTCTCTTAAATCATGTTCTTTGCTTATTGGTGTTTGTAATCCATTAGAGGAGTGACAATTGTGACTTTAGAAGCTCCAAGACAACAAGATCAAACAAGAGGTTCAAAGGTAAACTTCTAAATCTGATTTTGTATTGTTTTATACCTAATTAGTCATTAGAAGTCTTGGATTCAAAGCATGTTTAATTAGAAAACCTAGATCCAAGCATTAGGGTTTTGCATGCGCACATAGGAAAGTTCTTATGGCTAAAACCCAACAGTATGTAGTATATGTGTTTATACTAGTTGATATGTGTTATGCTATGCTATGATCAGTCAGTTCCGGACCTCGGTCCGATGTAGGGGACAAGGTCCCAGTTAGTCCGGGCTTCGGCCCGATGCAGTTTCCGGACTTCGGTCCGATGTAGGGGACATGGTCCCAGTTAGTCCGGGCTTCGGTCCGATGCAGTTTCCGGACTTCGGTCCGATGCAGGGGGCAAGGCTACAGTTAGTCCGGGCTTTGGCCCGATGTAGTTCCGGACTTCGGTCCGACGCAGGGGACATGGTCCCAGTTAGTCCGGGTTTCGGCCCGATGCAGTTTCCGGACTTTGATCCGATGCAGTGGGCAAGGCCCAGTATGTGTTTACATGTTATTGTATGGTATGTGGTAGTTTGGGGGAGCTCACTAAGCTTCGTGCTTACGATTTTCAATTTTGGTTTCAGGTACTCAATTTTTAAAAGAGGAGCTCGGGAAGATTGCAGTGCACACACCATTTTTTCAGCCTGGGATGTTTATACTCTGATATATTTGACAGTTGTTAAGATATTTTGAGATATATTCTTTATGATTCTTATATGACATTTGATGAATATGGTTTTATTACTAATTTAAAACGAAATTTTCAGACTGTATTTTTGGGATGTTACAGCGGGGGCGGGGGAACGGGAAAATTTTGGGGGCGGGTGCGGGGGATTTAATCCCCGTCCCGTTTTCCCCCGTTGACATCCCTAATGCGGACTGACAAGTCAGTTACGCGGACTGTCAAATCAATTATGCGAACTGACAAGTCATTTACGCGGACTACCAAATTAGTTACGTGGACTGCCAATTCAGTAACTTCTGTAAACTGACAAGTCCTTTCCGCAGATTGCCTAAATAGTTCTACGGAATAATGATTACAGATTCCTTTTAAATTGGACAACCATTTTCATTTTTAGAAGGTGTCGAAAGTTGTGAAAATGAGTTCAGTCAGTGAGGTATTCAAAAAAAGTTTCTCCAACCTACCGATTTTTTTTCATAATCTACAAAGAACCAATCCTAACACCTTCACGTGCATTAAAAAAGATTCGTACAATAGTTTCCAATTGTGTTTTGTGGCATTTGGGATGCGTGGTATGTAATCCTTTATAGTAAATTTTTTGTTGTTTAAAGTTGTTATATGAATAATATTCTTATCTTTACTTGCAGATTCGTACATTTCTCACGTCTATAATACCAATCATATTCGTTGGTCACGTACCTCTAATTGGGACGTACATAACATCCATGTACATTGCGGTTGCTTTAGATGGAAATCATGAACCCCTTCTCATAATGTTTGCTTTGGGAACCATAAACTATGACGAGTCATGGTTATGGTTCATGAGGAGGCTGAAAGAATGTTTAGGTGAAAATAGGGAAGTTGGTTTCATAAGTCGTATGTCTGATTCCATAGACTTTGCTGCTCAGAGAGTCTACCCTTATTCATATCATGGCTATTATTGTAAAAATATAGTTGAGAAAATACGCACTTCCACCGGAAGCAATACAGTTGTGGAGCAGTTGTTCTTGAAGACATGTAAAGCGTATGATATGTTTGATTTTTATGCGTGTTTGAATAGCTTACAAAATGAGGTGAATGGGAATGATCTTGACAATATTCCTATTGCAAAATGGGTACGGGCTTTTTTCCCTAATGTCGTTTCAATGTTAAATTCATTGATATTCCCAATGTTGTCAATTGGATAAGAACAAAAGGCATGAGTTACCCATAACAACAATCATTCAAATGGTCCATGACCTCGATGCAAGGAGTGTATGTTCAACGTGCAACATTCAGAGGTAATAATGATATGTTATTACATGACATCATAATTTTTATTTGATGATTCAGTTCATTTCATAGGGGATTTTCATAGTCTTCTAACCCCTTATGCACTTAAAGTGCTTCAAAAAAGATTTATCCACTCCGATGGTTGTAGGGTTAGGCATATTGTTGGCGACATATATGAAGTGAGTTAGTATTTAACCACCGAAACCGTGCAATTAGACCATGGTATTTGTACTTGCAGGAAATGGCAAAAATGCGGTATACTTTGTGATCACGCTATAGCATCACTACAAATGCTAGAAATTGAAGAAATCCAGCAAATGGTAAATTTATAGTTAACTACCGCGGTGTATCGAAATGGTTTTCAAACTGAGACGATGAATCCTATTCCAATCCTTATGCATTGGAAAATACTAGTTGAAAGTATTGTCGTCTTACCTCCATGCCAATTTACTTGAATTGTAATGTATGGATCACAACGAATATTAGTTTGTATTCAATTCTACGTTAACCTTAGTTTTGGTCCGTTGGCGTTGTTTAGTTTTTAATAAATAATGTTTACAAAAAAAATGTTTGAACGTTCGTATCTACAATCTTCTCTTCTAACAAAACAGTACCCAAAATGTCACATGGCATTCCCTTAGCTCATCCGCCTCGATTTTTCCCGCTTAAAACATGAAACTGAATTTCCGAGTTTGCCCTTCTATTCGAACATATTTACTGTCTTCCTTCTTTTCTGGAAATTTCAAATTGAAATTTTCAAATTGTCCATATATATCTGCAAAAAATCTGTTATACACATATGTCATTACGATTATGATTTGACTTAATCCCAAAAAATCAGGTCAATCAATTTCAATTCTATTTAATAACAATAACAATAAAATAATTAGCTATAATCTATTCCTAATTTAAACATTAAAACAGGGTTTAGACTTCTCATTCGTATATACATATACGTTTACATTCTTCCAGTTTCAATTCAATAGCATAGATTCATCATCAGATTAGCTATTCTACGTTATGCTTCTTCTTGCAATAGTAGACATATAAAATTATGCATTCTCTTCTTCCTGTTACCTCTTCTTTATATGTCAATTTCTTATTATTTTCGAAGTATTAATTACTTAACCTTCGTTATAAATTTTTTTATTTTTACTTTTTTGGTTTAAACACAAACATTTGTGTGTGCGTGATTCTATATATGTGTGTTTTCAAAGTCCAAGTTCCGTTTTTTTTTTTTGTTTTAGAGTCCAATTTTATAGTCCATGTGAAAGTACAAAACTAATTTTATGTTAATAACATTGTACTTTCATATCACTTCATATAAAATTGAAAGTAATATTATTTTTAGCATTTTTTTACCTGTATAATCGAATTTGCCTAACAAGTTCCTGTTTTTTTCACAGCAAAAGTGAAAGTACAAAAAATATTTTCTGTTAATAGCATTCTATTTTCACATCACTTCATATAAATTTGATCTACTTTTTAATAAATAACCTTGTCTTTGTTTTGCTATTTTTACTATCTATTTTTTAAACAATGCCACATTGACCATTTTTTAAACACAATGGCCATTCTATCATGTTCTTCATGCTTATTTAACCATTTTTTTTAAATAATTTATCAAGAATAAGAACCATTTATGTAAGAAAATCCGCCATAGCGACCATTCCTTTCTACATATTGGCAAAAAATATTTAAATAAGCATGAAACACATGTTCAAAGTTTATACTTGCATATTATTCACTCATGCACGTTCAAAGTTTAAAAGGCATGTAATTTTGACCTTTTTTAAGTTTGCCAAAAATGACAATGTACTATTCTATTATTACAATACTACAATGTTATTAATTGTTTATGTTCTCTTTTCATTCTAACAAGAAGAACATAGAAACTAGAGTATAAATCAAAAAAAACAAATGTGACAACCCAAAATTTCCATTTGTACGAACATTATCTATTCAATAGAAGCTAATCCAGTTTCAGTGATTTTCATACTTTTCCGAACAAGTTTGTGTACATTAGGGTTTACGTTTAAGGAGATATCAGGAGAGTGGATGCTCCTGGTTTTGTGAAATTTGAGCATTCCAAATTTCATAATGTTGTAGTCCTATTTCCAGAATAAAAATATTTTCTGCCAAAATATTTCAGGACTATAAATAGATTTCTGAATTTAATTAATTCATTATTCACAATTCCAAATAGAGAAAAGCCATTTTCTCTCTCACGGATCTTCGGGTTTTCATCCCAGATTGTGAGTCTACTTTCCTAGATGTGTTTTATTACTTATTTTATGCTTTATAACATAAATTACATGTCTAAAACACAAGATCCGGGAGTTTACCGCCCAAGAACGTTCTTGGGGAGTAAACTCCAAAACGAGGCCTATAAGCTTCCTAGTCCCATTTTCTTGTTAAGCAACTAGTTAAGGACTTAGTGTATGATCATTAGAGGCTAGAAATCATTCAAGAAACACAAGTAATAGGAGTTTACGGCTAAGGACATTTCTTGGGCCGTAAACCCCTTTTTTAGGGGCTTTAAGTGCCCTAAACCACCCCCAAAGCTTAAGGACATTTAACCTCTAATGCTTGTATCTATTTTGGACACCAAAACGCTTCAAAATCATAGATTTATAGGAGTTTACGGCCAAGAATATCTCTTGGAACGTAAACCCCTTTTCCAAGGGTAAAATGCACCCTAAACACCCCTAAGGCCTTAAGACAATTACCCTTGAATACATAGGACTTGAATGGGGATTAAACTACATCAAAACCATTCCTAAAAGGGAGTTTACGACCAAGGAACATCACTTGGGTCGTAAACTCCAAGTAAAGGCACAAATGTGTGCCTCTTGTCCCCTTTAGCCTTAGATAAAAACATGGAAGCTATCCTACATGTGCAAGTGCCTCAAATAAATTAAAACCAACACCCATAGGAGTTTATGGCCGTAAACTCTAGGGGATATGGTCTTTAGGCCGTAAACTCCCCTATGGAGCATTCTAGGGCCTTAAACTACTTCAAGGATTATTCCAACAAAGCTAGGCTAATTCTAGGATTAAGATAACACCTTAAAACACCCAAAACCACCAAGTGAGGAGTTCACGGCCATAAACCCATGAGTTTACGGCCGTAAACTCCAAAGGTGGGGTTTGGTGGGTGGTGAACTCTTATACAAGGTCATTTGATGCTTCAAACCCTTTTGCCTTGTCCCGTAGCAACTTAGATGCAACCATTAGGACCTTTAACACTTATGCAAAGTGTTTTACATGTTCCTAAGTGTCTTAACTTATTTGTTAAGTTATTATTTGGCTAATTAGTTATATATATGCTTATTATATGATAACTAGGCTCGTGCGTGTAAACAAGTCTCCGTTTGCCACCTAGCACGGTATCCGACACTGCAATTCAAACAGCTCACCACAAGTGAGTTCATACCCCTTTAACCAACCTTTGAAATGATTTTAAATGTTTTAAATACTTTATGGGGGAGGATACAAGTCAAACACTTATAGTTATTGCTTCAATCACATGTGATTGCATTTAATCACATGTGATTAATAACTAGGAAAACAATGATTTTTACCACTGTTCAAACTATTTATCAAACTGCTTTACTTTGAAATGTTTTACAAACTCTTTTACTTTCCAAACTTATTTACAAACTGTGATTCAAACATATGTTCCTTATACTTAAACTGTTTATCAACTTATGCCTTCAAATTGTTTTAGAGATTGACATCAAGTCGATCTTTTCTTGAAATTATATTTATGTTTTAAATGTCTTATGAAAACTTATTTATGCCTTTATATTATCAATTGCATGCCCATATATGTATAGATGTATAAATAATGTTTAAAGGGCTTAGGAAGGCCATCCGCCCTATTTCCTTTTTCTCGATTTGGATGTGGTCTGGTGGGATTTCGGATGACCATCCGAAGGTCGTTTCAATATTAATTATATATCAAATATACACATATAGACACAAAAGTACTTCCATATACATACGTACTAGACACATCATTAGTTAGTTACCATCGGGTTAACACAGGATCATACATATACAGCTATACTAGAAACATGAACATATACAGCTATACTAGAAACATGAACATATACATCTATACTAGAAACATGACATATACATCTATACTAGAAGGAGAACATATACAATTATACTAGGACGAGAAACATTTCATATACATGAATACGTTAACAATTGTGATCCACTGTGTCGGAGCATGCCTTAAATGTCATGGCCCGAGTTGTAGCCAGAATTCTCTTGGAGGGAGAGCGTGAGTTTGCGTATAGATCTATACTGGATTGACTATCCTACACCTTGCTGCTAGCTACAGCCGGACCTGCAGGTCTGCGGGTGCCAAACGTCATTTCTTTATGACGACCATTCATTATGTCGTTGTTACCAGTCGATAGCATGGTGCAATTTAGCACATTATACCTTAATATAAATCCGGTTTAAGGTAGTTAGTACAACAGTAGTTCCTATTATACAAAACTACAGTACTACAATGATTTACCCATTACATATTTTAGTGATAACCTCACTTAAGCATTAATGTAGAAACTATATTTTATTAAATGATAGTTATACTTGGGAAATTACACACATTTACAACAAGCAAGTATACAAAACAGTTAAGCCTTGGTAGAAGGTTACTTTAATAGAAAATATAGGTTTTTCTGAGAGATTCAAACTTTTACAAACACTTTCAAATACTTACTTACATTTTTACAAACTTATACATTGAGATAGGTTCAAACGTTTTTGGCAACAAACATTGACACTAAAATACTTATGAACTCACCAGCTTAATGCTGATAAACTCTTTCAAAATAACTTGTATTCTCAGGTCATCAGTAGACAGGTACCGAGGCCAGCTTTTGAGAAGATGGAGCGTATTCAAGACTCATCTTATTATTTTGACTTACATTATTTTGGTGTCTATAACTGTACAGAACACGCTTGTATTAAAATTATATATTTAATGCAATGGATGATGTTGTTTACTTATTTACATTTACTGTGTTGTGATACTATACATGACGTCCTCCGCCCCAGAACGTTTCCGCCGTTCTTGGTTTTGGGGTGTGACAGATTGGTATCAGAGCATTGTTTATAGTGAATCAAGTATATCGACCCATAAAAGATATACTAAACTATAAACCCAAAAGGGATTAAAACACTCTGACCAAGAGTCTATACTTTAAATATTAAAATATTTAATTAAGTATACTAGTCTGCATTCATACTAAAATCAGTGTCACAATGACAAGAACAAAAGTATTACGATTGTTAAATATCACAAGTGAGCTCGGGGATGTATGGTCAATCCTGGAAATGGCATAGCCTGATCAACTATGCTGGTCCTAGGAGTGATTAGCATATGCCCTAGAATGGTTGTGATATGTTAACAAGTCTAAAAACTTACCAACAATACCACAAGAAGATCAGTAGAACTTAAACTTAAAATACTATAGGTGTATTTTGTACTACTAATTACACGTATACTATATTCTTATACCTCTCTTCTCGCGTAGATTTAAATGGCTGGATTCCATCACGGTGACCCGTACTTTCCAAATGAAGGCAATGCCGGGTGGATCGATGAAGAGCCCGAAGATGAGCATCCAATCCCTTTGGATGATCACCTCGCAGAAGGCTTTTCTGATGGATCCGACTCCGAGCCGGAAGTCAACAACCTACCGCTTGTAGGTCAAGCCCCGAACAACAACCCTCGACCAGCTTTTCCAGGTCCTACTCCCATGTGGGCAACCAACTTGAATCGCTGGAGTGATGAGCAGGGTCAACCTTTACCGTACTTTGGGGACCGAACCTTTTACAACATCAGCGATGGTGGCTCTGCTGACAGAGCTCTGCCTGTCATTATCCGCAGAATAGCTCGTAATGTCGAGCAAGGTCGAGCAGCCATCGACCGGGTCACGGAGATTGATGCCAACTCAGGTGTCAACACAGTCCGCATCCACCGTCTCGAAGAAGACATGGAACGGACCCGGAGAACGAACGAAACCCTACAGCAACAGCTGGCTGCGTCCCGAGCTGAGGTCTTAGAACTTCGAGCTCGTCAGAGAGCTCAGGATCGACACCTTCAAGAGGTGTTTCGTCAAGTTTCCGACCTTAGGGCTCGCCCGGGAAATTCCCATCGTTGTTAGATGATGGATAGTACATCTCTGTCTTTTGATTTAGGAATAGCCTTGAACATCAGTGCTCTAAGTAGCACTTGTCTGTAAAATATTCCTAACTTTCGGTACTCTAATTAGGAATCTAAGAACTGTCAAACTTATCCATTTGGTATGATGTAAGACCTACTGTTAGGTCGATTTTCCCTGAACTTATTACATCTGTAATACCAGTATTATTGAAACCTATCTAATCTGTGGGAAAAACCTGCACACTTGTGTTTTCCTACTAATATTCCGTTTTGTGATTTCAAACACTCATTCAACAGTTGGGCTATGGTTAGTTAGTCCATGTGTCACTCTCACGTTGCTTACAAATTGATTCTTACCATTTTTCTTATCTTTATAAACTTATAGCTGAAAGATGCCTCCTCGCAAATCTCCCAGGAATAGGAATAATCCTGCACCTCCACCGCCTCCGGTCATCGATACTGCAGCCTTGAATGTTGTCGTAGCTGCAGCAGTGGCAACTGCCATGGCTCAGTATCACTCATCCGATGCCAGCAGAGCTGGAACCCCTGTTGAATCTATTCCAGTCGAAATCCCTGTGCGCTCGAGAGAGTGCTCTTACAAGGATTTCACAAACTGCAAGCCGAAGCCTTTCTATGGCACCGGCGGAGTCATTGCCCTCTCGCAATGGTTCGAGAAGACTGAATCAGTCTTCGAAATCTGTTCATGCCCTGCTGCGTGCAAAGTGAAATATGCCGCATGCACCTTTGAGGGAAAAGCCCTAACGTGGTGGAACGGCCACGTTAAAGCCCTAACACTCGTCGTGGCTAACGACATTGGCTGGGAAACGATGAAGGACCTCATGACCGAGGAATACTGCCCGAGGGGCGAAGTCCAGAAGTTGGAACATGAACTCTGGAACCTGACCATGAGGGGCAGCAATGTGATCGCTTACACTGCCAGATTTAGCGAACTGGTGGCCCTCTGCCCCAATATGGTTCCCAGTGAGGGGAAAAAGATCGAACGGTACATATAGGGCTAGTGCCTCCGTACCAGGGGAATGTCTTAGCATCGAACCCCGCTACCTTCGACAATGCCAAGCGTTTGGCACAAAGACTCATTAACCATGGAGTCAAAACCCCTGCAACCACAACCACCCTATCCACCCCAGAACCCTCCAAACCCGCCGACACTAAGCGGAAATTCTGGGATGAGAAGAAGAAACAGCGAGCTGCCAAGAGGTAGCAAATCGTGGCAGTACATGCCGCGGTAACCCCTGCTGCTGTTACTGCTCCGACGAAGCAGTATGCTGGAAGTTTGCCGAAGTGCAACAAATGCAACTTCCATCAAAACGGCGCCTGCCGTGAAATGCAGTGTTTTAACTGCAACAGAAAAGGACACACCGTCTGTTTCTGTAAGTTCCCGACACAACCGATCTCCCAAGTTTCTGGCTCAGGCGCGAGCCCATCTTGCTATGGATGTGGCGAAACAGGCCACTTTAAAAGGGACTGCCCCAAAGCGAGGAATACTGGAGGAGCAGGGAGGGTACTAGCTATAGGCCACGGGGAAGCAGTTGCTGACCCGACCGTGGTGACTGGTACGTTCCTCCTTGATAACTCCTATGCATGCATTCTGTTCGATAGTGGAGCGGAGCGAAGCTTCGTAAACCACAAATTTGCTCGCATGCTTAAGCAACAACCACACGCACTTAATGAACAATTCACAGTAGAAATGGCCAATGGGAAAACTGAAAGTACAAATAGCATATACTTAGGTTGTACCCTAACTTTAGATAACCATTCATTCCCAATCGACCTTATGCCGGTCTCAATAAAAATTTTTGACGTTATTATCGGCATGGATTGGTTAAGTCTTCATCGCGTCGACATCATGTGCTACGAGAAAGCAGTCCGTCTAAACCTCCCGTCTAATGAAACTCTTATAGTCTACGGCGACAAACCTGGTGCGAGTCTTCGCATTATATCGAATATTCAAGCCCAGAAATACCTGCGCAAAGAATACCACGCATTCCTTGCTCACGTTGTCGACACGAACCTAGAAACGAAAGAACTAAAGAACATCCCAGTAGTGAGCGACTTCCCCGACATTTTCCCAGAAGAACTATCCGGGTTACCTCCGCAACGACAGGTCGAGTTCAGAATCGACTTAGTCCCAGGAGCTACCCCAGTAGCCAAGTCGCCCTACCGCTTAGCACCAGCTGAGATGCAGGAACTCTCTGGTCAACTTAACGAACTGCTCAGCAAGGGCTTTATAAGACCAAGTTTCTCACCTTGGGGAGCACCGGTCTTGTTCGTTAAGAAGAAAGACGGATCATTCCGTATGTGTATCGACTACAGAGAACTCAACAAACTGACGGTCAAAAATCGTTATCCTCTGCCACTCATAGATGATCTATTCGACCAACTACAAGGGGCGAACTATTTTTCCAAGATTGATCTGAGATCCAGATATCACCAGTTACGAGTGCTAGAGGACGATGTCCCGAAGACAGCCTTCCGAACTCGTTACGGACACTACGAGTTCATGGTGATGCCATTCGGATTGACCAATGCGCCCGCAGTCTTCATGGATCTGATGAATAGAGTATGCCGACCTTACTTAGATCAGTTCGTCATCGTTTTCATTGACGACATCCTGATCTACTCCCGAAGTAAGAAAGAGCACGACGATCATCTGCAACAAGTCCTAGAAACTTTACGAAAGGAGAAACTTTATGCGAAGTTCTCGAAATGTGAATTTTGGATCCGAAGAGTCGAATTCTTAGGACACGTGGTAAGCGAAGAGGGAATCCACGTGGACCCATCCAAAATAAAAGCCATTGAGAACTGGTCAGCACCCAAAACGCCTACAGAAATTCGTCAATTTCTAGGTCTCGCTGGCTACTACAGCAGGTTCATTCAGAACTTCTCCCGAATAGCGAAACCTTTTACGACCCTGACCCAGAAAAGGCGTGGCCTTTGACTGGGAAGAGAAACAAGAAAGAGCGTTCCAAACGCTCAAACGAGCCTTGTGCACCGCACCAATACTATCCCTTCCCGAAGGGATAGAAGACTTCGTAGTCTATTGCGATGCATCAAATCAAGGACTCGGATGTGTTCTGATGCAGCGAGGTAAGGTCATCGCCTACGCCTCGAGACAGTTGAAGACACATGAGGTTAACTACACGACCCATGATCTTGAACTAGGAGCAGTAGTGTTTACTCTGAAGATCTGGAGACATTACTTGTATGGAACGAAGAGCACTATCTTTACCGACCACAAGAGTTTACAACATATTTTCGATCAGAAGAAGCTCAACATGAGACAATGACGGTGGGTCGAGCTACTCAGTGATTACGAATGCGATATTCGTTATCATCTGGGTAAAGCCAACGTAGTAGCAGACGCCCTAAGTCGGAAGGAATATTCTGGTCGCAAAGTCAAGTCATTATCCATAACCATCCATTCACATTTGTCTAAGCAAATTCAGGCGGCTCAACTTAAAGCCATGAAGCCCGAAAATGTGACGAGTGAATCCCTTAGGGGAATGGACAAGAATTTAGAAGCCAAGGGTGACGGAGCATTATATTTCATGAACCGGATCTGGACCCCGAAACACGGTGGTTTTCGAGACTTGGTCATGACCGAGGCGCACAACACTCGGTATTCCGTCCACCCAGGTTCAGATAAGATGTATATGGATCTTAAAAAGCTATACTGGTGGCCTAATATGAAAGCAGAGATTGCTACCTTCGTAAGTAAATGCCTTACTTGCACAAAGGTTAAGGTCGAGTACCAGAAGCCCTCTGGTTTATTGCAACAACCAGAGATACCGAAATGGAAGTGGGAGCGGATCACTATGGATTTCATAACCAAGTTGCCCAAGACAACGGGTGGACTTGATACCATATGGGTCATCGTTGATAGATTGACCAAGTCTGCACACTTCCTGCCTATCAAAGAAACCGACAAGATGGAGAAGCTTACGAGAACATACATTAGGGAAATCGTACGGCTACATGGTGTACCTATGTCCATTATCTCCGATAGAGATAGTAGGTTCACCTCAAGATTTTGGCAATCACTACAACATTCCCTAGGAACAAGGCTGGACATGAGCACAGCCTACCATCCACAGACCGACAGACAGAGTGAGAGGACCATCCAAACACTGGAAGATATGTTGCGAGCCTGTGTGATTGATTTTGGGAAAGCATGGGATACTCATTTACCCCTTGTTGAATTTTCCTATAATAACAGTTATCACACGAGCATCAGGACTGCTCCATTCGAAGCTCTCTACGCCCGAAAGTGCAGATCCCCTCTGTGCTGGGCTGAGGTGGGTGATACCCAATTAGCAAGGGGGAAAGTTTCCGACAGTACGCTCACCGGTCCGGAAATCATTCGGGAAACGACAGAGAAAATCGTTCAGATCCGTGAACGATTGAAAGCCTCTAGAGACCGACAGAGGAGCTACGCTGATAAACGAAGAAAACCTTTGGAATTTCAGGTGAGAGACCGAGTCCTTCTCAAGGTCTCACCCTGGAAAGGCTTGATACGCTTCGGCAAGCGTGGGAAGCTTAATCCGAGGTACATAGGGCCTTTCGAGATTCTTGCCAGAGTCGGCCCCGTAGCTTACAAACTCGACCTACCCGACACACTTCGTAACATACATTCTACATTCCACGTATCTAGCTTGAAAAAGTGTCTGTCCGACGAGACTCTCGTAATCCCACTCGACGAGATCGAGATCAACGAGAGCCTCAACTTCGTGGAAGAACCTGTAGAGATCATGGACCGTGAGGTCAAGCAGACGAAGCAAAGTTGTATCCCTATTGTGAAGGTTTGCTAGAACGCCAAACGAGGACCGGAATTCACTTGGGAACGCGAGGATCAGATGAAACTGAAATACCCTCATCTTTTCGCTTAATTATTTGTAACTTCGTATTTGCTTAAATTCTAATTTCGGGACGAAATTCCTTCTAACGGGGGGATGATGTGACAACCCGAAATTTCCATTTGTACGAACATTATCTATTCAATAGAAGCTAGTCCAGTTTCAGTGATTTTCATACTTTTCCGAACAAGTTTGTGTACATTAGGGTTTACGTTTAAGGAGATATCAGGAGAGTGGATGCTCCTGGTTTTGTGAAATTTGAGCATTCCAAATTTCATAATGTTGCAGTCCTATTTCCAGAATAAAAATATTTTCTGCCAAAATATTTCAGGACTATAAATAGATTTCTGAATTTAATTAATTCATTATTCACAATTCCAAATAGAGAAAAGCCATTTTCTCTCTCACGGATCTTCGGGTTTTCATCCCAGATTGTGAGTCTACTTTCCTAGATGTGTTTTATTACTTATTTTATGCTTTATAACATAAATTACATGTCTAAAACACAAGATCCGGGAGTTTACCGCCCAAGAACGTTCTTGGGGAGTAAACTCCAAAACGAGGCCTATAAGCTTCCTAGTCCCATTTTCTTGTTAAGCAACTAGTTAAGGACTTAGTGTATGATCATTAGAGGCTAGAAATCATTCAAGAAACACAAGTAATAGGAGTTTACGGCTAAGGACATTTCTTGGGCCGTAAACCCCTTTTTTAGGGGCTTTAAGTGCCCTAAACCACCCCCAAAGCTTAAGGACATTTAACCTCTAATGCTTGTATCTATTTTGGACACCAAAACGCTTCAAAATCATAGATTTATAGGAGTTTACAGCCAAGAATATCTCTTGGAACGTAAACCCCTTTTCCAAGGGTAAAATGCACCCTAAACACCCCTAAGGCCTTAAGACAATTACCCTTGAATACATAGGACTTGAATGGGGATTAAACTACATCAAAACCATTCCTAAAAGGGAGTTTACGACCAAGGAACATCACTTGGGTCGTAAACTCCAAGTAAAGGCACAAATGTGTGCCTCTTGTCCCCTTTAGCCTTAGATAAAAACATGGAAGCTATCCTACATGTGCAAGTGCCTCAAATAAATTAAAACCAACACCCATAGGAGTTTATGGCCGTAAACTCTAGGGGATATGGTCTTTAGGCCGTAAACTCCCCTATGGAGCATTCTAGGGCCTTAAACTACTTCAAGGATTATTCCAACAAAGCTAGGCTAATTCTAGGATTAAGATAACACCTTAAAACACCCAAAACCACCAAGTGAGGAGTTCACGGCCATAAACCCATGAGTTTACGGCCGTAAACTCCAAAGGTGGGGTTTGGTGGGTGGTGAACTCTTATACAAGGTCATTTGATGCTTCAAACCCTTTTGCCTTGTCCCGTAGCAACTTAGATGCAACCATTAGGACCTTTAACACTTATGCAAAGTGTTTTACATGTTCCTAAGTGTCTTAACTTATTTGTTAAGTTATTATTTGGCTAATTAGTTATATATATGCTTATTATATGATAATTAGGCTCGTGCGTGTAAACAAGTCTCCGTTTGCCACCTAGCACGGTATCCGACACTGCAATTCAAACAGCTCACCACAAGTGAGTTCATACCCCTTTAACCAACCTTTGAAATGATTTTAAATGTTTTAAATACTTTATGGGGGAGGATACAAGTCAAACACTTATAGTTATTGCTTCAATCACATGTGATTGCATTTAATCACATGTGATTAATAACTAGGAAAACAATGATTTTTACCACTGTTCAAACTATTTATCAAACTGCTTTACTTTGAAATGTTTTACAAACTCTTTTACTTTCCAAACTTATTTACAAACTGTGATTCAAACATATGTTCCTTATACTTAAACTGTTTATCAACTTATGCCTTCAAATTGTTTTAGAGATTGACATCAAGTCGATCTTTTCTTGAAATTATATTTATGTTTTAAATGTCTTATGAAAACTTATTTATGCCTTTATATTATCAATTGCATGCCCATATATGTATAGATGTATAAATAATGTTTAAAGGGCTTAGGAAGGCCATCCGCCCTATTTCCTTTTTCTCGATTTGGATGTGGTCTGGTGGGATTTCGGATGACCATCCGAAGGTCGTTTCAATATTAATTATATATCAAATATACACATATAGACACAAAAGTACTTCCATATACATACGTACTAGACACATCATTAGTTAGTTACCATCGGGTTAACACAGGATCATACATATACAGCTATACTAGAAACATGAACATATACAGCTATACTAGAAACATGAACATATACATCTATACTAGAAACATGACATATACATCTATACTAGAAGGAGAACATATACAATTATACTAGGACGAGAAACATTTCATATACATGAATACGTTAACAATTGTGATCCACTGTGTCGGAGCATGCCTTAAATGTCATGGCCCGAGTTGTAGCCAGAATTCTCTTGGAGGGAGAGCGTGAGTTTGCGTATAGATCTATACTGGATTGACTATCCTACACCTTGCTGCTAGCTACAGCCGGACCTGCAGGTCTGCGGGTGCCAAACGTCATTTCTTTATGACGACCATTCATTATGTCGTTGTTACCAGTCGATAGCATGGTGCAATTTAGCACATTATACCTTAATATAAATCCGGTTTAAGGTAGTTAGTACAACAGTAGTTCCTATTATACAAAACTACAGTACTACAATGATTTACCCATTACATATTTTAGTGATAACCTCACTTAAGCATTAATGTAGAAACTATATTTTATTAAATGATAGTTATACTTGGGAAATTACACACATTTACAACAAGCAAGTATACAAAACAGTTAAGCCTTGGTAGAAGGTTACTTTAATAGAAAATATAGGTTTTTCTGAGAGATTCAAACTTTTACAAACACTTTCAAATACTTACTTACATTTTTACAAACTTATACATTGAGATAGGTTCAAACGTTTTTGGCAACAAACATTGACACTAAAATACTTATGAACTCACCAGCTTAATGCTGATAAACTCTTTCAAAATAACTTGTATTCTCAGGTCATCAGTAGACAGGTACCGAGGCCAGCTTTTGAGAAGATGGAGCGTATTCAAGACTCATCTTATTATTTTGACTTACATTATTTTGGTGTCTATAACTGTACAGAACACGCTTGTATTAAAATTATATATTTAATGCAATGGATGATGTTGTTTACTTATTTACATTTACTGTGTTGTGATACTATACATGACGTCCTCCGCCCCAGAACGTTTCCGCCGTTCTTGGTTTTGGGGTGTGACAGATTGGTATCAGAGCATTGTTTATAGTGAATCAAGTATATCGACCCATAAAAGATATACTAAACTATAAACCCAAAAGGGATTAAAACACTCTGACCAAGAGTCTATACTTTAAATATTAAAATATTTAATTAAGTATACTAGTCTGCATTCATACTAAAATCAGTGTCACAATGACAAGAACAAAAGTATTACGATTGTTAAATATCACAAGTGAGCTCGGGGATGTATGGTCAATCCTGGAAATGGCATAGCCTGATCAACTATGCTGGTCCTAGGAGTGATTAGCATATGCCCTAGAATGGTTGTGATATGTTAACAAGTCTAAAAACTTACCAACAATACCACAAGAAGATCAGTAGAACTTAAACTTAAAATACTATAGGTGTATTTTGTACTACTAATTACACGTATACTATATTCTTATACCTCTCTTCTCGCGTAGATTTAAATGGCTGGATTCCATCACGGTGACCCGTACTTTCCAAATGAAGGCAATGCCGGGTGGATCGATGAAGAGCCCGAAGATGAGCATCCAATCCCTTTGGATGATCACCTCGCAGAAGGCTTTTCTGATGGATCCGACTCCGAGCCGGAAGTCAACAACCTACCGCTTGTAGGTCAAGCCCCGAACAACAACCCTCGACCAGCTTTTCCAGGTCCTACTCCCATGTGGGCAACCAACTTGAATCGCTGGAGTGATGAGCAGGGTCAACCTTTACCGTACTTTGGGGACCGAACCTTTTACAACATCAGCGATGGTGGCTCTGCTGACAGAGCTCTGCCTGTCATTATCCGCAGAATAGCTCGTAATGTCGAGCAAGGTCGAGCAGCCATCGACCGGGTCACGGAGATTGATGCCAACTCAGGTGTCAACACAGTCCGCATCCACCGTCTCGAAGAAGACATGGAACGGACCCGGAGAACGAACGAAACCCTACAGCAACAGCTGGCTGCGTCCCGAGCTGAGGTCTTAGAACTTCGAGCTCGTCAGAGAGCTCAGGATCGACACCTTCAAGAGGTGTTTCGTCAAGTTTCCGACCTTAGGGCTCGCCCGGGAAATTCCCATCGTTGTTAGATGATGGATAGTACATCTCTGTCTTTTGATTTAGGAATAGCCTTGAACATCAGTGCTCTAAGTAGCACTTGTCTGTAAAATATTCCTAACTTTCGGTACTCTAATTAGGAATCTAAGAACTGTCAAACTTATCCATTTGGTATGATGTAAGACCTACTGTTAGGTCGATTTTCCCTGAACTTATTACATCTGTAATACCAGTATTATTGAAACCTATCTAATCTGTGGGAAAAACCTGCACACTTGTGTTTTCCTACTAATATTCCGTTTTGTGATTTCAAACACTCATTCAACAGTTGGGCTATGGTTAGTTAGTCCATGTGTCACTCTCACGTTGCTTACAAATTGATTCTTACCATTTTTCTTATCTTTATAAACTTATAGCTGAAAGATGCCTCCTCGCAAATCTCCCAGGAATAGGAATAATCCTGCACCTCCACCGCCTCCGGTCATCGATACTGCAGCCTTGAATGTTGTCGTAGCTGCAGCAGTGGCAACTGCCATGGCTCAGTATCACTCATCCGATGCCAGCAGAGCTGGAACCCCTGTTGAATCTATTCCAGTCGAAATCCCTGTGCGCTCGAGAGAGTGCTCTTACAAGGATTTCACAAACTGCAAGCCGAAGCCTTTCTATGGCACCGGCGGAGTCATTGCCCTCTCGCAATGGTTCGAGAAGACTGAATCAGTCTTCGAAATCTGTTCATGCCCTGCTGCGTGCAAAGTGAAATATGCCGCATGCACCTTTGAGGGAAAAGCCCTAACGTGGTGGAACGGCCACGTTAAAGCCCTAACACTCGTCGTGGCTAACGACATTGGCTGGGAAACGATGAAGGACCTCATGACCGAGGAATACTGCCCGAGGGGCGAAGTCCAGAAGTTGGAACATGAACTCTGGAACCTGACCATGAGGGGCAGCAATGTGATCGCTTACACTGCCAGATTTAGCGAACTGGTGGCCCTCTGCCCCAATATGGTTCCCAGTGAGGGGAAAAAGATCGAACGGTACATATAGGGCTAGTGCCTCCGTACCAGGGGAATGTCTTAGCATCGAACCCCGCTACCTTCGACAATGCCAAGCGTTTGGCACAAAGACTCATTAACCATGGAGTCAAAACCCCTGCAACCACAACCACCCTATCCACCCCAGAACCCTCCAAACCCGCCGACACTAAGCGGAAATTCTGGGATGAGAAGAAGAAACAGCGAGCTGCCAAGAGGTAGCAAATCGTGGCAGTACATGCCGCGGTAACCCCTGCTGCTGTTACTGCTCCGACGAAGCAGTATGCTGGAAGTTTGCCGAAGTGCAACAAATGCAACTTCCATCAAAACGGCGCCTGCCGTGAAATGCAGTGTTTTAACTGCAACAGAAAAGGACACACCGTCTGTTTCTGTAAGTTCCCGACACAACCGATCTCCCAAGTTTCTGGCTCAGGCGCGAGCCCATCTTGCTATGGATGTGGCGAAACAGGCCACTTTAAAAGGGACTGCCCCAAAGCGAGGAATACTGGAGGAGCAGGGAGGGTACTAGCTATAGGCCACGGGGAAGCAGTTGCTGACCCGACCGTGGTGACTGGTACGTTCCTCCTTGATAACTCCTATGCATGCATTCTGTTCGATAGTGGAGCGGAGCGAAGCTTCGTAAACCACAAATTTGCTCGCATGCTTAAGCAACAACCACACGCACTTAATGAACAATTCACAGTAGAAATGGCCAATGGGAAAACTGAAAGTACAAATAGCATATACTTAGGTTGTACCCTAACTTTAGATAACCATTCATTCCCAATCGACCTTATGCCGGTCTCAATAAAAATTTTTGACGTTATTATCGGCATGGATTGGTTAAGTCTTCATCGCGTCGACATCATGTGCTACGAGAAAGCAGTCCGTCTAAACCTCCCGTCTAATGAAACTCTTATAGTCTACGGCGACAAACCTGGTGCGAGTCTTCGCATTATATCGAATATTCAAGCCCAGAAATACCTGCGCAAAGAATACCACGCATTCCTTGCTCACGTTGTCGACACGAACCTAGAAACGAAAGAACTAAAGAACATCCCAGTAGTGAGCGACTTCCCCGACATTTTCCCAGAAGAACTATCCGGGTTACCTCCGCAACGACAGGTCGAGTTCAGAATCGACTTAGTCCCAGGAGCTACCCCAGTAGCCAAGTCGCCCTACCGCTTAGCACCAGCTGAGATGCAGGAACTCTCTGGTCAACTTAACGAACTGCTCAACAAGGGCTTTATAAGACCAAGTTTCTCACCTTGGGGAGCACCGGTCTTGTTCGTTAAGAAGAAAGACGGATCATTCCGTATGTGTATCGACTACAGAGAACTCAACAAACTGACGGTCAAAAATCGTTATCCTCTGCCACTCATAGATGATCTATTCGACCAACTACAAGGGGCGAACTATTTTTCCAAGATTGATCTGAGATCCAGATATCACCAGTTACGAGTGCTAGAGGACGATGTCCCGAAGACAGCCTTCCGAACTCGTTACGGACACTACGAGTTCATGGTGATGCCATTCGGATTGACCAATGCGCCCGCAGTCTTCATGGATCTGATGAATAGAGTATGCCGACCTTACTTAGATCAGTTCGTCATCGTTTTCATTGACGACATCCTGATCTACTCCCGAAGTAAGAAAGAGCACGACGATCATCTGCAACAAGTCCTAGAAACTTTACGAAAGGAGAAACTTTATGCGAAGTTCTCGAAATGTGAATTTTGGATCCGAAGAGTCGAATTCTTAGGACACGTGGTAAGCGAAGAGGGAATCCACGTGGACCCATCCAAAATAAAAGCCATTGAGAACTGGTCAGCACCCAAAACGCCTACAGAAATTCGTCAATTTCTAGGTCTCGCTGGCTACTACAGCAGGTTCATTCAGAACTTCTCCCGAATAGCGAAACCTTTTACGACCCTGACCCAGAAAAGGCGTGGCCTTTGACTGGGAAGAGAAACAAGAAAGAGCGTTCCAAACGCTCAAACGAGCCTTGTGCACCGCACCAATACTATCCCTTCCCGAAGGGATAGAAGACTTCGTAGTCTATTGCGATGCATCAAATCAAGGACTCGGATGTGTTCTGATGCAGCGAGGTAAGGTCATCGCCTACGCCTCGAGACAGTTGAAGACACATGAGGTTAACTACACGACCCATGATCTTGAACTAGGAGCAGTAGTGTTTACTCTGAAGATCTGGAGACATTACTTGTATGGAACGAAGAGCACTATCTTTACCGACCACAAGAGTTTACAACATATTTTCGATCAGAAGAAGCTCAACATGAGACAATGACGGTGGGTCGAGCTACTCAGTGATTACGAATGCGATATTCGTTATCATCTGGGTAAAGCCAACGTAGTAGCAGACGCCCTAAGTCGGAAGGAATATTCTGGTCGCAAAGTCAAGTCATTATCCATAACCATCCATTCACATTTGTCTAAGCAAATTCAGGCGGCTCAACTTAAAGCCATGAAGCCCGAAAATGTGACGAGTGAATCCCTTAGGGGAATGGACAAGAATTTAGAAGCCAAGGGTGACGGAGCATTATATTTCATGAACCGGATCTGGACCCCGAAACACGGTGGTTTTCGAGACTTGGTCATGACCGAGGCGCACAACACTCGGTATTCCGTCCACCCAGGTTCAGATAAGATGTATATGGATCTTAAAAAGCTATACTGGTGGCCTAATATGAAAGCAGAGATTGCTACCTTCGTAAGTAAATGCCTTACTTGCACAAAGGTTAAGGTCGAGTACCAGAAGCCCTCTGGTTTATTGCAACAACCAGAGATACCGAAATGGAAGTGGGAGCGGATCACTATGGATTTCATAACCAAGTTGCCCAAGACAACGGGTGGACTTGATACCATATGGGTCATCGTTGATAGATTGACCAAGTCTGCACACTTCCTGCCTATCAAAGAAACCGACAAGATGGAGAAGCTTACGAGAACATACATTAGGGAAATCGTACGGCTACATGGTGTACCTATGTCCATTATCTCCGATAGAGATAGTAGGTTCACCTCAAGATTTTGGCAATCACTACAACATTCCCTAGGAACAAGGCTGGACATGAGCACAGCCTACCATCCACAGACCGACAGACAGAGTGAGAGGACCATCCAAACACTGGAAGATATGTTGCGAGCCTGTGTGATTGATTTTGGGAAAGCATGGGATACTCATTTACCCCTTGTTGAATTTTCCTATAATAACAGTTATCACACGAGCATCAGGACTGCTCCATTCGAAGCTCTCTACGCCCGAAAGTGCAGATCCCCTCTGTGCTGGGCTGAGGTGGGTGATACCCAATTAGCAAGGGGGAAAGTTTCCGACAGTACGCTCACCGGTCCGGAAATCATTCGGGAAACGACAGAGAAAATCGTTCAGATCCGTGAACGATTGAAAGCCTCTAGAGACCGACAGAGGAGCTACGCTGATAAACGAAGAAAACCTTTGGAATTTCAGGTGAGAGACCGAGTCCTTCTCAAGGTCTCACCCTGGAAAGGCTTGATACGCTTCGGCAAGCGTGGGAAGCTTAATCCGAGGTACATAGGGCCTTTCGAGATTCTTGCCAGAGTCGGCCCCGTAGCTTACAAACTCGACCTACCCGACACACTTCGTAACATACATTCTACATTCCACGTATCTAGCTTGAAAAAGTGTCTGTCCGACGAGACTCTCGTAATCCCACTCGACGAGATCGAGATCAACGAGAGCCTCAACTTCGTGGAAGAACCTGTAGAGATCATGGACCGTGAGGTCAAGCAGACGAAGCAAAGTTGTATCCCTATTGTGAAGGTTTGCTAGAACGCCAAACGAGGACCGGAATTCACTTGGGAACGCGAGGATCAGATGAAACTGAAATACCCTCATCTTTTCGCTTAATTATTTGTAACTTCGTATTTGCTTAAATTCTAATTTCGGGACGAAATTCCTTCTAACGGGGGGATGATGTGACAACCCGAAATTTCCATTTGTACGAACATTATCTATTCAATAGAAGCTAGTCCAGTTTCAGTGATTTTCATACTTTTCCGAACAAGTTTGTGTACATTAGGGTTTACGTTTAAGGAGATATCAGGAGAGTGGATGCTCCTGGTTTTGTGAAATTTGAGCATTCCAAATTTCATAATGTTGCAGTCCTATTTCCAGAATAAAAATATTTTCTGCCAAAATATTTCAGGACTATAAATAGATTTCTGAATTTAATTAATTCATTATTCACAATTCCAAATAGAGAAAAGCCATTTTCTCTCTCACGGATCTTCGGGTTTTCATCCCAGATTGTGAGTCTACTTTCCTAGATGTGTTTTATTACTTATTTTATGCTTTATAACATAAATTACATGTCTAAAACACAAGATCCGGGAGTTTACCGCCCAAGAACGTTCTTGGGGAGTAAACTCCAAAACGAGGCCTATAAGCTTCCTAGTCCCATTTTCTTGTTAAGCAACTAGTTAAGGACTTAGTGTATGATCATTAGAGGCTAGAAATCATTCAAGAAACACAAGTAATAGGAGTTTACGGCTAAGGACATTTCTTGGGCCGTAAACCCCTTTTTTAGGGGCTTTAAGTGCCCTAAACCACCCCCAAAGCTTAAGGACATTTAACCTCTAATGCTTGTATCTATTTTGGACACCAAAACGCTTCAAAATCATAGATTTATAGGAGTTTACAGCCAAGAATATCTCTTGGAACGTAAACCCCTTTTCCAAGGGTAAAATGCACCCTAAACACCCCTAAGGCCTTAAGACAATTACCCTTGAATACATAGGACTTGAATGGGGATTAAACTACATCAAAACCATTCCTAAAAGGGAGTTTATGACCAAGGAACATCACTTGGGTCGTAAACTCCAAGTAAAGGCACAAATGTGTGCCTCTTGTCCCCTTTAGCCTTAGATAAAAACATGGAAGCTATCCTACATGTGCAAGTGCCTCAAATAAATTAAAACCAACACCCATAGGAGTTTATGGCCGTAAACTCTAGGGGATATGGTCTTTAGGCCGTAAACTCCCCTATGGAGCATTCTAGGGCCTTAAACTACTTCAAGGATTATTCCAACAAAGCTAGGCTAATTCTAGGATTAAGATAACACCTTAAAACACCCAAAACCACCAAGTGAGGAGTTCACGGCCATAAACCCATGAGTTTACGGCCGTAAACTCCAAAGGTGGGGTTTGGTGGGTGGTGAACTCTTATACAAGGTCATTTGATGCTTCAAACCCTTTTGCCTTGTCCCGTAGCAACTTAGATGCAACCATTAGGACCTTTAACACTTATGCAAAGTGTTTTACATGTTCCTAAGTGTCTTAACTTATTTGTTAAGTTATTATTTGGCTAATTAGTTATATATATGCTTATTATATGATAACTAGGCTCGTGCGTGTAAACAAGTCTCCGTTTGCCACCTAGCACGGTATCCGACACTGCAATTCAAACAGCTCACCACAAGTGAGTTCATACCCCTTTAACCAACCTTTGAAATGATTTTAAATGTTTTAAATACTTTATGGGGGAGGATACAAGTCAAACACTTATAGTTATTGCTTCAATCACATGTGATTGCATTTAATCACATGTGATTAATAACTAGGAAAACAATGATTTTTACCACTGTTCAAACTATTTATCAAACTGCTTTACTTTGAAATGTTTTACAAACTCTTTTACTTTCCAAACTTATTTACAAACTGTGATTCAAACATATGTTCCTTATACTTAAACTGTTTATCAACTTATGCCTTCAAATTGTTTTAGAGATTGACATCAAGTCGATCTTTTCTTGAAATTATATTTATGTTTTAAATGTCTTATGAAAACTTATTTATGCCTTTATATTATCAATTGCATGCCCATATATGTATAGATGTATAAATAATGTTTAAAGGGCTTAGGAAGGCCATCCGCCCTATTTCCTTTTTCTCGATTTGGATGTGGTCTGGTGGGATTTCGGATGACCATCCGAAGGTCGTTTCAATATTAATTATATATCAAATATACACATATAGACACAAAAGTACTTCCATATACATACGTACTAGACACATCATTAGTTAGTTACCATCGGGTTAACACAGGATCATACATATACAGCTATACTAGAAACATGAACATATACAGCTATACTAGAAACATGAACATATACATCTATACTAGAAACATGACATATACATCTATACTAGAAGGAGAACATATACAATTATACTAGGACGAGAAACATTTCATATACATGAATACGTTAACAATTGTGATCCACTGTGTCGGAGCATGCCTTAAATGTCATGGCCCGAGTTGTAGCCAGAATTCTCTTGGAGGGAGAGCGTGAGTTTGCGTATAGATCTATACTGGATTGACTATCCTACACCTTGCTGCTAGCTACAGCCGGACCTGCAGGTCTGCGGGTGCCAAACGTCATTTCTTTATGACGACCATTCATTATGTCGTTGTTACCAGTCGATAGCATGGTGCAATTTAGCACATTATACCTTAATATAAATCCGGTTTAAGGTAGTTAGTACAACAGTAGTTCCTATTATACAAAACTACAGTACTACAATGATTTACCCATTACATATTTTAGTGATAACCTCACTTAAGCATTAATGTAGAAACTATATTTTATTAAATGATAGTTATACTTGGGAAATTACACACATTTACAACAAGCAAGTATACAAAACAGTTAAGCCTTGGTAGAAGGTTACTTTAATAGAAAATATAGGTTTTTCTGAGAGATTCAAACTTTTACAAACACTTTCAAATACTTACTTACATTTTTACAAACTTATACATTGAGATAGGTTCAAACGTTTTTGGCAACAAACATTGACACTAAAATACTTATGAACTCACCAGCTTAATGCTGATAAACTCTTTCAAAATAACTTGTATTCTCAGGTCATCAGTAGACAGGTACCGAGGCCAGCTTTTGAGAAGATGGAGCGTATTCAAGACTCATCTTATTATTTTGACTTACATTATTTTGGTGTCTATAACTGTACAGAACACGCTTGTATTAAAATTATATATTTAATGCAATGGATGATGTTGTTTACTTATTTACATTTACTGTGTTGTGATACTAAACATGACGTCCTCCGCCCCAGAACGTTTCCGCCGTTCTTGGTTTTGGGGTGTGACAACAAACCTACTTATGTTTGCAGGGGTATAATCGCCACTTAGTAATTTTTAGTTTTTTTTTTATCCATTCCTTTTTCGCTCTTTTATTTACTTATAATCAATAATACCCCTGCCATAACTAGAATTTATTTTATCATATTTATCAAACAAACAAAGTACATTGTTATAACAAAGTACTATTACTGTTTCCAGCTTTGTACTTTGAATATCACCCTTGCTGTAAAATACTTTATCTGCTTTAACCAAATTACTATATTGCCCATATTCGGTTCTTTTGTTTATTTTTTGTTAAATATACAAGTGTTTTTTTTAATTGCAGGGTATAATGGACCATATTACTCCTATAATAACTAACCCTTTTAGATTTTTAACTTTGCTGCTTTTGAATGGTTTTGTTTTTGGGATTTGATGATTTTTATAAGTCTTTTTAAAATTACATTGCTTTTTTTGTCAGTCCTATAATTGAAAAATATTTTTTCCATTAAAATAATACCATGAAATTTGGATGCTATAATTGAAAAAAAAAGTAAAATGATATAATTGACATTAAAATCGGAAAAAATATTCACCACTAACATGAAAAGTTTATTCTCTTGTGTTAAAACAAACCCATAGTTAAAAACACACATTTCACATCCAGGATACCTGTTACCTATGTTTTCACATTCCACTATGCAAACTATAGCAAAAAAATCCACAATTCTGCATTGTAGTGCAAGAGCAGTGAGGTAGCTAATAACCGAAAAACTACAATTATGCAAATTTATACAAAAATATATAATGAATCAAAAGCTTCTTTTTAACTCAGTTAAGCAAGTGCTAAAATGAATTTTCAAAAAACAAAGGCTTCACTTTATTTCTTTTATACATGATAGTTTAGCAAAAGAATCAACAAAATTAGTGTTGAATGAACATGCAATTTTGCACAACACATTATACATGTACACAAAAATCTACATAGTAAATAGTATATAAGTGTTTATTTCAGTTTTCTTTTTGTGGTCTACTCTTCCTTAAATGTCATTATTTTTAAAGAGCATGTTAAAAAATTTCAGGTCGCTTCTTTCACACCAGGATACATTTTCATAAGAAATTCTACAAATTGAACTAAAGAACATCACCATTTACAAACAAAATTCAATATTGTGCCAAATACACAAGGATTTCAAAGGAACCTTCATAATCATGCAAAAATATATAATACATAAGAAGAATCCAAGTGATTGTGTGTATGCTATTTTATGTGTCTGTAAATACTAACCAATGTACTGAATTATGTATATGCATTGTACTTTCATTTTGTCTATTCTTAAAGAACTTGAACTAATTTATGTTGTATGCAATATGCAAACAATATTCTCATATATTACTTTAAGAATATAAAAAATCCCAAATATTACTCAACAATTTTAAAAAAAATGCCTAATAATATTATGATAAGTTGATAACTCGACATTAGGTAAGTAAATCTCAAAAGTTATATTTGATTTTTTTTTATTTAATGTCATTCATATTTGTTAAATACTAAAAAAAATTAAAAAATTTTACCTCTACGAATTCCGACCTTAATATCCACTTATCTGCTATCAATTCTGAGTTCGCCCCACTGATTTGTCCTCAATTAATTCGTCCCCCAACTGCGTCGAACCTCTCTTATTCGAATTGAACAGATTTTGGTCTTCAAACAGATAAGTTTATCTATCATTCTTTTCACTTATTGTTTATAAGGAAGAATAAGGAATATATTTACCGGACTTCTTCTCTCTATCACCCACGACATTAGATGTATGACTGAGGATTATAGACTGAATCGTACCTACAAAATTACGCTTCCGGTTGATTTCAACTTTTTAGGTCCTAATAAGTAATAAGGTAGACATACCCTTCTATTCAATATGTATTTTACGGTGGGAGTTGAACGTAAATCAAATGTCTGAAAACAATTTTATGGGTAGATCAGTTTCTTTTTTTTTCTGATATGTCGTGAAATCTCTTCTAGGGTTACAGACACTCTGTTTTTTATTTTTCATTAATTGTAATAACTTTATTATTTATTAAGTTGATTAAAGCTTATAAAATATAAATAGTGGATATCCATTATTTGCTTAAACATAATAACTCATTAATTTATTTATTTTATTGAAAATGTTACATCTACATATATAAAATAAATATATATTTTTATTTAGAATATTTTTCAATTTACCTTTTACACATAACTACTTTGCCATAATAAAAAGGGTAAATTACACGAATGATCCCTCTGGTTTAGGGTAATTTACGTGTTTGGTCCTTAACTTATTTTTCTAACTCGGAAGGTCCCTACTATTTGTTTTTGTTACACGCTTGGTCCTTGTCTTACATAAAAAGTCTATTTTTCCCTTGAATTTTTAATTTATTTGAATAAATATACCCCCAACCCCACCCCACCCCCCTCACCTTACCTTACCTACCCTACCATTTTTCCCTATTCAAATAATTGTCTTTTTACGTAAGATATGGACTAAATGTGTAACAAAAATAAACAATAGGGACCAAGCGTGTAACAATAACAAATAGTAGGGACCTTTCGAGTTAAAAAAATTAAGTTAGGGACCAAACGTGCAAATTACCCCAAACCATAGGGACCATTCGTGTAATTTACTCTAATAAAAATTATAGATCAACGTAAGTAAATATATATACATTTATTTAGATGTTATAAAAAATAAAAAAATCAATTATTTATTATATCAATGTTATTAGTACTTATTAACCATATTCAAACAAGAATGTATACTACCTTGAAGAAGCTAATGAGAAAAGAAAAGTAAAAAAATTATATTCAAATAATAGAAAATTGAATATTATAACAATATATAGTATATAATTTAATTTTAAAACAAAAATATAAACTTATTTACAAAACTTAATATTTTTAAATTAATAATTTCTTTTTTTTTTTAAATCTACATACCTGTCTACCTATCGAATAAAGATAAGATTTTAGCCACGTGACATGGCTTCCCCCACATAACGTAAATTGTATTTCAATAAAATTTTATATATCTGCTCTTCTAATAAAACAGTACCACAAATGCCAGATGGCATTCTCCTAGCCCTCTTCCAGTCTAACGCCCCGTTCTAAGAGTAATTATTCCTGGATCCCCGAGACCAAGAGTAAGGGTGTTTCGATATTTTATGGGCAATGGGTTTTATTCGGGAAGGTTTCCGGTCGGGGAGTGTTGCTAGAAGCGTAGGGCTTCTCGCCACCTTTTCGTGGATATAAAGTCCGTCGGAAACGGACTTAGAATAAAGGAGTTATGACACTTTGAAGATAGTGTCAATAATGGTCCCTTAATGGAAAAAGTTGTCAAAGAAAGGCCATGCATACTTTGGGACACGCTTGGGTGCACCCAGCGTAGGTTGGGTTACTGTAACGCTCTAAAAATTCCAACCAATTTAAACTTTTCAAAAACAACCAAATTTCATTAAGTTATTACAAAAAGGTTTTCAATACATTTATTGTCAGAGTATTCCCAGAACCATCTCATAAAACATAAACATGAGGAGCGGTACGATCACGCATTTGCCTTGCCACGGTCTCCTGAAGTACCTGAAACGTTAAACCACAATTGTAAGCCCGAAAGCTTAGTGAGATACCCCTAAAATACCAACCACATATACCATACACATAACATGTCATATCATAACAGAACAACCATGCACTTCGGGTCTACTGTGTGACTGGTCCGCCGCACCGGGCCTTCAGTCCACCTGGTCCACCCTCCGAGTCTAGCCATATACATTGAGTCTGCAGTGTGGTTGGTCCGCCCGCATCGGGCCTTCAACCCAGCCGGTCCACTCTCTGAGTCTTCAGTATGACTGGTTCACCCGCACCGGGCCTTCAGTCGGCCTGGTCCACTCTCCGAGCCTCGGCACGTCTGGTCCACCCTCGTGGGGCCTACAGCCTATCCGGACCGCTCACTGGGCCTTTGGGATATCTGATCCGCCTTGGGTATGTTGGCCTACAGCACAAAGTAGGACCCGCCTCAACCCAACCCCAGTCAACCAACCATGTGCACATAAACATATAATCATATAGTAATTCATCACTAACCAACCGATCTAGCAGATCACATACATAACATACTCTAACCAGGATACCGACCTAACCGGTCACTAACATAATATCATCCTATATATACCAGGATTCCGACCTTAACCAGGTCTCTCACATACACCATCCTAACTACCAAGATGCAAACATATAACAAAGCAATAACATAACAACTATCCGGATTTCCATCCGACAAGGGCCGGCCTTGGTGCCTTAGACCCTATTGATATAGTGAGGATAACTCACCTCGCAACTGCTGACTGAAGAGATAAGATCACGCTGCTCCAACCTCCGACACGAACTCCACCACTGATCAATACCAAATGACTGAACTCAATAAATACCAAAATACCCCTGGAAGTCAACTGGTCAACTCTTGGTCAAAGTCAAAGTCCTCAGTCAAAGTCAACCTTCCTGACTGACTCTACTCGCTGAGTCCCTATACTCAGAAACTCCCAATCCACGACTCAACTCGCCGAGTCGCCCCAAGACTCACCGAGTCCAACAAACTCTGAGTCCCTTCTCGCTCAACTCACCGAGTCGTCCCTCGACTCACCGATTCACAACTCAACCAAAAAGGTTAGGACTTCACGACCAGACTCGCTGAGTCCAAGGCAATCTTCAACAGACTCGCCGAGTTGTTCTTCCAACTCGTCGAGTTCCTGCCTATCTTCATCCAACTCGCCGAGTTCACCCATGGAACTCGCCGAGTCTCTTCAGTTCTCATTCCATACAGAGGCTTTCCAAGCCATGCAGGGGATCAAATCCCTAGATCTACCCTTCTACAAGCCATTCCTCATGTAAAGTGGCAAACTTTACGCGAACTCTAGGAGCTATGAGCCCAAAATGCTCTAGGGTTAAGGCTAAGGACAAAAGAGCTTCACCAACAACTCTTATACATGAACTTTATGACATATAGGACCATCACAAGCTTAGATCTGAAGTAGCATCCTCAGATCCAAGCTTTTATCTCGAATTAGATCTCATATCAATCACCATACATGAATCCATGAAGAAATAGCTTAAGTAAATGGTTCCTTATCCCTGAAATGAGCCCAACCAACTGTAGATTTATGATCTCTCCAAGCTTCCTAATACAAGCCTCCAAACTTCAAGCTTCAAGCACCAAAGATCCTCCTCCAAGCTCTAATTCACTCAACAATGGGGTCTCCTCACGAATTAGGGTTTTCTGGATCTCAAATGGTCAGCAAAGAGGCTGAGGGGAAAACATAAGGTTCTTTATATAGGGTGCAAACCCTGTAAAATAGGGTTTCTCATTCCAGCACCGACTCGCCGAGTCCAGCCGCCGACTCGCCGAGTTGGTCAGTAAACTCGTGACCAAAATCGCGACTCGACTCGCCGAGTCTATCCATGGACTCGCCGAGTCTATCCTCCTTAATTACACCAAGCTCCCTGAACTTTGCACTTTTGAACTCGGGGTGTTATAGTTACGCCCAGCGTAATGGAGTAAATGAAACGCGGAGTTCCTCGACGTACGCCCGACATACTGGATTTATGCCCAACGTATGTCCAGTGTCCAAAAACCCTAATTTTAGGGCCAGCCACTATATAAGAAACATCATGGTTCCAACCCTAGCCTCCATATCTGCCCTCTTACCCTCAGAAACCCTAAGTAGCTGTTCTTCTTCCATTGTTGTGGATATTTGACCTTGGGGAGCTTGGTTTGTCAAAGGAGATCCTATGAGAAGAAAGAAGAAGTTGTCAAGGAAGGAGTTGGGTGGCTGGAGCTCGTAGATCTGAGAAGGCATCATCTTCTGGAACCCTCTTGAGGTATAAAGTCTCTTGCTTGACATCTATTTTGTGTAGATCTAGGTGTTATGAAGTTTTGACACCATTTATTGTCCCAATAACCCCAAAGTGATACATGATGCAAGTTGGTTGAGATTAGCTGTCCTTCCAGACCTTAGGAGAGGTCTTGAGTGAGAAAAATGAGGTCCCAATTGCTTTGATTGTCTCATGTGTGATGTAGGTGGGTCTTAATGGATTAAGACCTTGAGTTAAGAGCTTTATGGACATCCCAAGTAATAAAGTTTGAGACTTTATAAATCCTAGGTATGTTTGGTCGAAGGATCTGAAGTTTGGGCTTAAGAGCTTAAGCCATTAAGAACTTATGTGGAATTTAAGTTCAGCGAGATTACGTCCTGCGTAAGCTGATGGACGCCCAACGTAGTGGGTCAGCGTCCCGTTTCCAGTCCGCGAAATTTGAAGTACGCCCAGCATACCAAGAGGGGTACGCCCGGTGTACTCCCTCTGTTGGGTTTTAAATTTTGGGCCTTGAGTAATTGGGCTGTTTATGGGCTAGTTGGGCTTGGGCCGTGACTGAACAGTGTGGATGGAGTAAATTGGACCCACTAATTATTATGGACCTTGGATCTAGGCCCATTTGGTGAGGTGGGCCCAATTTAGTAAATTGGGCCAATATTGGGCTTTGCAAGAGGATTTGGTTTTGGGTCTTGGCCCAATAAGAGGTTAATGGACTTAATGAGTGTTGTGGGCCCCTGGCCTAAATATTCATGATGGTTTCTAATGTGATGGTTTTCATATGATAGTTGGGATTTTCGGTGAGTCAGCGGCCAGAGATTTGCAGGATTTCGGCAGTTGCAAGGTGAGTTTTCTTCACTGTACTCAAGGGTCTAAGGCACCAAGGTCGACCCTTTGAATTGTTGTTTAGAGCTTGTTATGTTATGTAATGATATGCGTGCTAGTATCCTGGTAGATAGGATAGTGATATGAGGATATGCCTTGTTAGCTTAGTATCCTAGAGAAATGGATAGTTGTGTGATGGCTAGTTCTGCTGGATTAGCGCACTGGTAGTTGGGTAGTAATTATTTATAGACCTGTAGTTGGTCTTGCTTTATGTACGCTGGTAGGAGGTTACCTGCGGGTTAGGTATGTTGAGCAGTAGCAGAGGGTATTCCATCCCGGTAGGATGATAGAGCCCTAATATGTTGGTTCTGTAGAGTGTTATGTGGTTGCATGTTATGTGTGCATGTTGGCTAGTGTAGATTGGCATTCTAACCCGATGGTTGTGGGCCAGGAGTATTCCATCCAGGTAGGATGATTGGACTCATAGTATTTTGGCATTCCAACCCGATGGTTGACGGGCCTGGGGTATTCCATCCCAAGGGGGAACTCACTAAGCTTTCGGGTTTACAGTTGTGGTTTATTGTTTCAGGTGCTTCAGGAGATCGTGGCAAGGAGAAGGCGTGATCGTACTGCTCCTCATGTTTTATGAATTATGTGATATGGTTTTGGGGGAATACTCTGATGTTTAAACTATTTTGAAACCAAGATGTATGAACGTAATGGTTTTTGAATGAAATAAAATGTTTTAAATTGGTTGAAATTTTTTATCATTACAAGTTGGTATCAGAGCCTTGGTTTGAGTGAATTAGAGGAACATTCGTGTGAATCCAGTCACAAATCAAGGGGAGGTTTTCAAAAATGGTTTTCAAAATAAGTAAAGGAGGACGCAGAGGGTACGATCAGCCGGAGCCAGTAAGTTACCCCAAAATACCATACAAGTTATTTGTTTTGAGATATGTTAGAACAACATGCTAGTACTAGGCTAGGGATCTTCAGGAATTGCATGATAGGATTGCCTGATTTATGATGCCTGCTAGCCTAGGGTTCCTTGATATGAGTTATTCGGTATTCCGTTAGGGGTGAGGATTGAGTGCTTGCTATGTATGTTTGTACTTAGGGCGTTGTGGTGATACTTGAGATAAAATATGGGTAGGTGTGGAAGGTAGTATGGGCCCGTACTATTGAAAGCATAGGACCCATACGCATGTCAAGGAAGTCACAACCCCTAGGTTGTTGGTTAGAGGTTAGTTCTCAACAGTTATGCGAGGTATCTGAGATTCTTATGGTTCATTTCAGCATGGCGGATGCGAGACATTTCGAGTCAGGATTCGGTTCGGGATCGAGATCAGGAGAGGGTGGTCAGGATGGATTAGCACCAGCCGAGGTTATTGGTCAGATGAGTATGGAGGAGTTGGATGCTAGGATTCATGATATCATGCATGATGAGGTTGCTGCTATGTTCCGGGCAGAGTTTCCAGAGCTGTTTGGGTCGATCAAGACCGCCATGGTTGAGTATTTTAATGAGCGTTATGCGGCTCTTGCAGAGACAACGGCCGCGGCAGCCGCATCGGCTGTGGTAGCGGCAGGGGGAGGAGCCAGTCGGGGATTTTATTATTGGGATTTTGACAATACGAAGCCCCCTACTTTTGATGGAGTTCAGGATCCGACCGTTGCTATGAGGTGGTTGTCA
This sequence comes from Lactuca sativa, assembly GCF_002870075.4. Lineage (NCBI taxonomy): Eukaryota > Viridiplantae > Streptophyta > Magnoliopsida > Asterales > Asteraceae > Lactuca > Lactuca sativa. The sequence continues at coordinate 231,295,301 of NC_056623.2, forward strand.
GACGTGGAGGGTTGCTTCTTCACATGTTCATGCCCTGCGGATCAGAGGGTGAGATGTACCCTGAACCTTTTGAGGCTCGGGACGAAGGATTGAGTCACAACTGACATTTTTCTAGGAAATTCTATTCCCATGTAAGTATCATCCATTATAAAAGCCTATACTCTATTCTCGTTCAAATACATCTCATATGTTCAACTAAGGGTTGGAAACCTTAGAAATCCCGGTTCAATATTATTATGGACTAGGATTCTCTTATTGGGTCAAACGAACCAATAAACTTTCAACTTGACTACTTTGGGCCTAAAATGATCCATCTTATTTCTAATGGGCCTTATTGGGCCATAACAACTCCAATTAACCTTAATGGACCATAAATCCATTCTATTTGTACAAATTGGGCCATGAACCATCCTAATGTCTAATGGGCCGAAAACTTATTTAGTGGGCCTCATATTTTCGAGCAAAAATCAAGAAAAGGCCCAAATTAATAAACTCCTTTCCTAAATCCAAGTTCTCAGCCCAAGTTTTAAAAAAAAAGAGTTTAATCCATATAATATAAGGCCTTGACACCTCACTTTTGCTTGGTGGTAATCTAGGCAAAAGGACTCTCATGTAACAAGGTAAGGCATCCTTAACCATCATGCATTAACCTTGATCCTCTCTCTTCATATTTCTTTAACCATGGCCGAAAATATCAACATACACACACAATTACACTTCCAAACTCTCTCAATACCATCTCAAAAACTCTTCCTTCACCCATCCAAAATTTGGAGATTTTGGGTGCTCTCAAAAGGATCTTCATCTAAATCATCATCTTTGGTAAGTAATTACTTGGATCTATGTTTTAACTTCAAGATTCCATCAAAACCTCTCCTTAACCCACATCATCTCATGATCTATGCTCTTGAACTTCATAGACTTCAAAGACCTTCTCAAGGTGTTGCTAGGAAACAAAAAATCTCTTCATCTCTTCTTCAAAACCGAAATATCAAAGCAAAGGTGAGTTCATCCCCCCCTATTTTCGATTTTTACTTGTTTTTGGGGGAGAATACAAGTTGATTTGTGTAGATCTATGTGTATATGCATGACTATGTGTGTTTTCCATGAATTATTTGGTGATTATGTGTTGATTACTTCATTAATCTAAAAATATGTTAAGAACTTGAAGTTTATCACTTGGATCTTCATAAGAAATTTGAGAAAAGTATGTTTTATCACATATATTACATATAAACTAGTAGATCTGGGATTTATACACTTTAAATAGTAAAAATGAGTGGTGTGTTCTAAGATCTATAATTTAAACTCATAAAACAGCCCTTGATAGAAGAGTTTTGGTCCAATATCATACTGTTTTGAACCTCTTAATGGAAATATTTTTCAAAACATTTTTACATGGATAGAGTTCAGATTTATACCTTTAAAGTTACTACTCTCACGCTTTCATACGATTTTTCTATAATTTTTGGCGAATTTTACAAAACTGCTTATCAAATTTGAAATAATTTCGGACCAACCTGTGAAGGTGAGCAATTTCACACTTGTTAGAAGCCATTAAAAATTATGATAAAAACTGTGAACAATGTAGACAAAATTTCCAAATTTCTAGAATTTACGGATCCAAATTTAGACTTACGATGATTTTTCTATAAATTTTCCAACAACTAGGTTGGGAAAGCCCAAAACCAGAAAAATGTGTATTTTCACAAAAATCATGCCAAAAATGATATTTTTGACAAAAATGGGTTTAAAATGTTATTTTTACAACAAACTAGTCATCAAAACAAGTTTTGAACAAAATGGAGACTAAAGTGTTATTCTTAAAAAAATTGGGCCTTAATTGTAAATTTTTGGCTTATTGGGCCAAGAACGTCATTTTAAAAAAAGTGGGCTTTTATGCTATTTTAGTGAATATTTGAGCCAAAACCAACGGTAAACTAACAATCAGATTAATTTGATCATTTTCTAGGTTATCGGGCCTTAGTAGCCCATTTTTATGTGTGATAGGTCATGTATACTATTTATATGTTTATTGGGCCTCATTGACCCATTAACATGTGCGATGGACCTTGGATACTATTTGCGTGCTATTTGGGCCTAGGGGTGTCAAAAAAACCCGAACCCGATCAACCCGACCCAATTCGAACCCGAATAAGGTAATTAGGGTCGAGTTTAATAGGGTTAGAACTCTTAATCGGGTTATTCGGGTTAACCCGACTAACCTGAATTATTATTAGGGTCGGGTTTAGGGTTGATTTTTTCAAAACAATTCGGGTTTCGGGTCAACCCGAATAACCCGATTAAGAATTTATTACCAAATTTTTTTTTACTGCGTTGAATGACATGAATTCAAGATCCTATGAGATTTTACAACTAGTACATATTTCTTATTTAAACGAACCAGATAGTAAAATTACTATGTATAGAGATGTATAAAATGACATAACTTTCCTCTCTTCTTAATGCAGTACGGTTGTGTTGTAACATTTTTACGAATTTTATTCATTGTTTACATTACTAATATGGTAAAAGAAACTCCAAAAATTCATATCGTATACCAACTTTTCAATTTAAGTCCCTATACATGTGGATTATGTGTTAAAATAGCACAACATAAATTCATCTTACATTTCAACCTCAACCCGACTAACCCGATTAACCCGACCCTACAAACCCGAAACCCGATTAACCCGAACCCGACTAACCCGTACCTTATTAGGGTCGGGTTTCGGGTGAATATTTTTTTCTAAAAAAAGCCGACTAACCCGACTCATTTAACCCGAAACCCAATCGGGTTAACCCGATTAACAGCCCAAATTGGGCCTGTAAATACCTTACATGTGAAATGGGCCTTAGTTGTCTTTTCACACACACACACACACACACACACACACACACACACATATATATATATATATATATATATATATATATATATATATATATATATATATATATATATATATATATATATATATATATATATATTTCGGGCTCATGTTATATAATCTCATTGGGCCTTGAAATGATTTCATGTTTAGCGATGCCTTAGTGGTTCACTTACATGGATCATTGGGCCTAGAATGAGTTTATACTTTTTTTTCTTCGCGTAAATTCGATTAAGGATCTAGTGAGTTTTTGTTGGTTGGCACCTATTAAGTGTACGATCGTAGCCTGTAGTTATAACCAAAGTCTCTTGAAGTGAGAGCGGGGATTTGTGTATAGATCTATACGGGGATGACACCCCACACCTGAGCTGTTTGCTACAGTTAGACTAGGCCAGTCTAGGGTTACAAAAGCCTTATTCTATTCCGGCGGCATCCTAAAGACGCAAAGACAGGTGAAATTGTCATTAATTAGTACGGTTATGACGACTCGCTTAGAGGAATTAACGTTATGAAGTTTACGGAAGACTATTCTCTTTTCTCTTGGATTACTCGGAAACATACTCTTACTAGTACTCAACCTCGGGGGTTGGTATGGCAACTTTCTCTTTTACAGACAACATCGGGTTGTCTGAAAATATTCTCTTTACATGCTCTTTACATTCTCTTTACCCTTCTAGTCAAATAAACAATAACATACATGCATTAATACAAGATCTGACACAAACATACTAAACAGTTTTCAGAAAATATCGGATTTTCTGGTGGTATTCAAAATTATACAAATCATTTTCACAAATATGCTTATGAACTCACCAACATTTTATGTTGACCGTTTTTCAAAATAACTTGTATTCTCAGGATGTTTCCGCCGTCTGGTTCGAGGGTGTGACAGATTGGTATCAGAGCATTGTTTATAGTGAACTAGCATATCTAATCATACAGGATATGCAACTATAAATACAATGGGACTAACTCTGAACATAATAATTAAAATACATACCTATGTGTGCATTTTAGAATAATAACACAACAAGAACAGTAAAAGTCTTTGGAGGATTTGAACATCGCCATTAAACTCGGGCAGTTATGTAGTCGTATTGGGGGTGAATGTAGCCTGATCAATTACATTCATTCAAAATACGACCAACATGTGTTCGGGAGTAATTGTGATGGACAATGAATCATAAACATACCATTTAATTATCAAAAGAGCTTATAGAACCAAACCTGAACAAAATTAAATTACTATAGGAGTAATGGGTATGCTATTTGTTTCTAGTATTTATACCCCCTTCGTGCAATACACTATAGATGAGTATCATTAGCCAAGAAACCCCTACCTCCCTAGTCAGGGAATAGCAGGGTGGCTCGACTCAGAAGAAGAACCAGAGGAGGAACACGAAGTAGAACTTGCAGATGGACCTGCCGAATCAATAAGTGGACCTCGAAGAGGAAGTGCCCAAGGGCAATAATGATGATGACTCGGATGCAGAATCCGATGTCATTAATCCTCCATGTAAAGCCAGAGTACCGACTTATCGTATGGGCCCCGGTGGCCCCATGCCCCCGTGGGCACACGATATGTAGTGGTGTTGATTATGATGGCATGTGCGGAATTAGAAAGATCTAGTGAATCATCATGTAAAATCAAGAACACAAGGAGTAAATAAATCTTTGTAAGCTCTTATTAGATCTAGAAAGATTATACAAATGGGTCTTGTATACAAATTCTCTCTCTAGTCTAACACTCCATATGGACTCTTACATTCTTACATAATGGGAGTCACTCACTTCCTATTTATAGGAAAAGACTCAACCCATTTACACATACAAAGAGGAAAGCCTAAACACATTACATCCAAGCATGACTTTTCACCCTAACATTCTCCCCCTCAAAGTTAGGATTGGATGTCCGGCTTCAATCTCCAACGAGCTAGCACGATCAAGACCAAAATACCCCTCGAAGTAACACCGGTCTTCAAATCCGCAAATGAATATTCGACAAACCCGAGAAGCTTCGAATACCCATCATTCTCCCCCTTTTTATAATCAAAAAATGATTATAAAACCCACTAAGGATGAGAAGCGCCCGAGGAATAGTCTTCACGATACTCCCCTTGATGTGTACCAAAAATGAATCACCAAAAATCTTGCACAGAAAAACAATCACGAAAAAGCCACAAAAATTTCCAATTTATGAAAATTTTTGACTTTTTGGGTGAAAGTTGCAAGATTTTTCAAAATCCGGGTAGAAATTTTCACTTTCTGAAACTTGCAGGGACCCGTTGCGCCAAAAACAGTCAGATATGCGAAACTCTAGCCCATTTGCGAAACCGAGCATAAAGCGTAAATTCGCACAAACTGCAAGGACCAAAACTGAAAATTCTGCATTTTTTTTCTCAGGTTTAATTGCCCATTTTGCGAAGTTGGGTATAAACTGTCATTTCGTGAAAAGATCAAGGGTGCAAACTGAAACTCTTTACTTTCTTCTTCCCCAATTCACTTATACAGTAAAAGACTTCGCATCTTAATACTTCGCACGTTCCTTACTTCGCACGTGAAACATGAATGCAAATCATGGAGGAAAATACTTCGCATCTTTATCCCAAGTAACCAAATGCGAAATTGATATTGAGACCCAAATGCGAACTCAATTTTGATTCATCCATATGCGAACCAAAAAAATATCAATTCCGTAAAGGAGACTCTCAACCACGATCCCAATTTCGCCTTCAATTCTTGACTTCGCATAATTGATTCCAATATCAATTCTTCAAGCATCGATTTCAAATGCATCAAGCAGCATACCAGTTCGTTTTTCAGTTCATCATCATCTTCGAACTCAATCATCTCAAATCATATGTCGTCTTTCGTTATCCAAGTAACCCCAATCGAATCATCAACATCGACTTAGACATTGACTCCAATACATGACCTTTCGATTTTGAAGCAACACATCTGCTATCGACTTAAAAAAAATCAAACTGATTCTCAAATTGATTTCGATTTTGACTTTTGTTTCATATTCTTTGACTTTTCAAATCAGATGAGAACGAGTTGAATCAATCAATCGAAATCGACTCCAAAGCTATTTGATTCATTCGATTTGAACTAAACACCTATCACCATTTTAAAATCGATTGCAATCTTAACCTTTCGATTTCAATGTCACAGACGAACCAAGCTTTGAATATTATCTATCGATTTCAGATGTGCATCTCCAAATTTGATTCCATACTGATTCACATGGTGAAATCGATCAAGAATAAGGAAAATAAAAACGATTTGATTTTGCTTGGCTCGATTTGGATACTGATCTTGAGAACCAATCGACTTCAAACATACAATACATTTTGATTCTAGTTGTTCTCGATTCATTCATCAAAATCAAAGATTTGTTTGTTTAATTCTTGGCCAAAACTTGATCCTCATCGGTATGAAATTGAAGAAATCATAACCGATTCACAAGATTATAATCACAAGAAAATTCAAGACGAATAACACAATCGTTGAATCAAAAGCAGAACTCAATAACTTGATGTTTAGACCGAGAATCAAGAAAATCAACAGAGTACAACTCTATTATGCACATGACGAAGAACGGACACAGTAAATGTTTCAAGTTGATTTAATCAACATTTGGGCTCCAGAATAGATGAAATCAGATCACGAAAAAAAATCAGTGGACTCCAAATATCGATTTGAAATGAAAACATATGGGCTCAAGATCTGATGAACAGTAACGAGTTCTTTTGATTTTGGGCTCAAGATTAAATCAAAACAAAATTAAATGTTTGATTTGGGCTTGATCAAAAAAAATATTGTTGGATCACCAATGGTGTTGAAACGGATTTGATTCAACGAGACAAATCGATCAAAAATGAAAAACGTAAAGTACGAATCGAAATCATGGACGTTTTGGAATCCATTTGAGAATTTGAGTTACCTTTTTCACGAATCGAGATCCATTTTCAACGAACGAATCAAATTTGGAAGATCTTGGTTCTTTTGTCGGAATGAGAAAATCTCCAAAATGAACATTCTACCACCCACCATGCGAGATGTACAACTCATTCTTCGTGTTCTTCAACGATCCACGAACATCTTCAAAAGAACCACCAACACTTTTGGGTTTTGACTTCAAATTCAATGCAACCTTTGGAGATTGTTGCTTTGGAACCCAAATTTTCTTCACGGATTTTGGCTTCACAACATATGATGATTTTTGTGAGTAAACTCGCTTGTTTTTCTGATTCATCTTCTTCTTCTTTTTCTTTCTCATCTTTTTGCATCTTGAAGACTTGACTTCATGAACAAACCCACTTTCAACAACATGAACATTTTGAGTTTGAATCAAATCTTTTGGAGTTTGATATTTGTGAATTTCTTGAATCACCGGCTTCCGATAAGGAATCATTCCTTCAAACGAATCACAAGAACACAAAATATCATCGGTTTGAACTCCAATTGAGCAAAAAACTTTTTCATCATGAGAATCAACTTGAACTCCTTTTTCTTGAACATCAAGAACATCACATTGAACTCCATTGTTTTGAACTTCTTTTCCTTGAACATCATGAACACGATGAACATCATCAAGAACATGTTCTTGAGCTTCACGACAATTTGCATAATATTCAAGTCTATTTCTTCCCGGTTTACAATTAGCAAGAGGAATTCCTTTTATGACTTCACCATTCCTCTTATTTCTTCGTCTTTCTTGATATGTTGTAATCAATCGATCAAACAAATCTTTGTTTTGATAAATTGGATAACCAATGAAATCTCCCTTTCTATCCCTTTCTCTATTTGACATAAGTGCATCTTCACTTTGCGATCCAACAGTCAATTGATAAAGAATGCATTCAAAAGAAGTGTATACGTATAGAAAACTTTCATTTCGAACCAACCATTGCTCCATGATTACAAGAACTTGAAATTTTCTAGAGAGAGAAAGTGTTTTTGAATGGGTTTTCTAGAAAGAGAAAGTGATACAAACAAGTATTCTAGAGAGAGAAAGTCGAATTATGGATCAAATCAAGGAAAAATTCGACTTCAAGAACACAAAAACACTCTCTAAACACGAAGATCAATGAACAATAAGAATCACCAAATCAAAATAGCCATCAATGATCAATTCTTGATGAAATCAAGAACACCCGCTCTGATACCAATTGAAGTGGTGTTGATTATGATGGCATGTGCGGAATTAGAAAGATCTAGTGAATCATCATGTAAAATCAAGAACACAAGGAGTAAATAAATCTTTGTAAGCTCTTATTAGATCTAGAAAGATTATACAAATGGGTCTTGTATACAAATTCTCTCTCTAGTCTGACACTCCATATGGACTCTTACATTCTTACATAATGGGAGTCACTCACTTCCTATTTATAGGAAAAGACTCAACCCATTTACACATACAAAGAAGAAAGCCTAAACACATTACATCCAAGCATGACTTTGCACCCTAACATTGGATATTTGGAAATGGAGTCACCATCAGGGGATACGACCACACTATGGTAGGAAACGAGGTCTCTTCGATCTTAGTCATAGAGGACAGCTGATCAGGCCCTCGCAGTCATGGTCCGGCGCACCTGAGGTATTGATAACCAAGCTCAGGACACCCCGAATCGAAGGAAAAAAATGTGGTTTGCTATTGAGAGAGATGAGAGACAAACACAAGAAGTGAACGGAGACTCCCGAGCAAGACAACTAGTTCGGGAGGCACGACTACGAGATACCGAGCAACAAGTAGCTCGTCTCCGAGATGCATCCACTTCATCAGCACCACCGCCAGACACTTTCCGCTACAATTAGGATCAACCTTTTCTTCCCCCCCCCTACTATCCGATATGAATCTATTTCGTGTACTAAGATGGTACTTGTCACACCCTGAAACCGATGGCGGAAACGTTCCGGGGCGGAGGACGTCATGTAAAGTATCACAACCAATGTACATAGTAAGCATAGTAAACAAAAAACATTACATTACATAGAATCATTACATTTACTTGAAAGTAAGGTAATACATGTTTTATAGATATGATAGTATAAACAAAAGTAAAGACATGACTTCCATATGCTCCGTCTTCTGCAAAAGAAAGCGGGATACTTATCTAAGGAGAACCTGAGAATCCAAGCAGTTTTAAAAATATAAGCATAAAGCCGGTGAGTTCATAAGCGGTTTGTTTCTGAAAATGAACAAGTTTCCTTTGGTTTTCTGAAAAAGTGTTATCCAAGAAAATCCCATATTTTCTTATAAGTAAAGTTTAGTTATCCATTTGTTACACAATCTGGTTAATAACAAGTTCAGTTATCCTAGGAAAAACCCTTATTTTACTTAAAAGTTTGTGGTTGGTTATCGAATCTGAATGTAATGTACAAGTATCTACCCTACTTAAAGTGTTTGTGTGAAGTTTCCTGAAAGCCTGGTTATCCTTGAAATGTATGTTAGTTTTAACACGTATATAAAACTATTGTGTGGAAAGTAAACTAATTCTTAAGGTTATTAGCTTACTAAATTTATTATTACCAACAAGTAAATCTCTGTTATCTAAATTGAGAGTTCCATAACCATACGATAGACTAGATATGGCAATAAGAAGTCCAATATCATTTTATGACTTTTGTCACCCTTGGACCATTCGGTCCGACTGTAGCTAGCAGCCAGGTGTGGGGTAGTCAGCCCCGTATAGATCTATACACTCAAGTCACGCTCTCCCTCCAGGAGATTCTGGTTATAGGGGCGGCCCTCCACTCGCGTATCTCTGTGTAGTGTTGCCGAGGACGTGTCTCCAATTATTAAGATTAACAAATTTACAAGTAATAATGCGGAAAATCCTGTTTTAACTTCTACTTACAAAAGGGGTCCTCCACTCGCGTATCTCTGTGGAGTGTTACCGAGGATGTATCTAAAGTTCTAAGTTTAATGACCTTTAACAATAATGAAGTGGAAAATCATTTGCGAAATATACAATATAACACTATGTAATAAGATTTGCAATCAATTTGAAAACTAACTCTACAAGTCAAACGGTTGGTTAATACGGTTTCAATTGTTAAAAGCATACAGGAAATGAAACAATTCAAATGAAATAATAAGTTTGAGTACAAGATATTCTTGTACTTTTGCTTATATTCCCCCTGAAAACATTGAAAACACGGAAAAAGGTGTAGGGGTATGAACTCACCGAACGAGAAATGTGTCGGTTGGATGCTAAGTGTCGGTTCAGGGCTTGAGTGCACGCGAGGTTCCTATGTAATATGAAGAGATACATAATTGTATCTAATTAGACTTTGAACTACTAATTAGATAAGAATATACACTCCTAGGTACGAAAACACTTCATTTCAAGTGTAAGGAGTGACCCGGGTAGCATCTAAAGGGGGGTGTATGGCCTAAATATGGAGTTTGCTCTTCAAGAATAAACTCCTAATGGAGATTACGGCCCTATGACTATATCCCCATGAGTTTACGGCCGTAAACTCATGGGTGGAGTGTTCTTGGGTGCTAAATGGTCTTACAATGCACAAGGGAAGGTTCTAGGGTTGAATCAAAGGCTTAGGAAGTGATTGGGACTTGAATTGACCTTGGAAAGGAGTTTACGGTTTATGAAGATGTTCTTGGTGAGTTTACTACCTTAAACACATGAGTTTACGGCCGTAAACTCATGTTTGTCCATGAATCATGTGTTTTGGTGGTTGTAGGTTAAGCATACAAAGTTCTAGGTCCAATTCTAAGCCATACAAGGTGTTAAGGGCACTTTAACACCCTTTGGAGGTGTTTATCGTCTAAGAAGGGGTGTTTACAGTTTTGGGAGACCTTCCCAAACCGTAAACTCAAGTGTGACTCATTTGTGTATGATTTGGTGCATCTCATGAAGGAATATAAGGTTCTATGCACTCATGGAAGCTTTTGGAGGTGTTTAAGGGGCAATTTAACACCTTAAAAGGTGTTTATGGTCTATGTGATGAGTTATGAATTAACTCTTTGATCGATTAGATCTTTGTAACAGGTAAGTGATGAACGTAAAACAGTAAACAAAACACAAGTATGAATCAAAATGTGTCGAATGATTAGATTACTCGATCCTCAGCAGAGCTCGACTAAGAACTTCCACTGTAGAGGATTCTAGGGTTACAAAATAAGAACGATGATATTGCTGAACAATACTTTTGTAATCAATTCTAATCATCTCAGTTCTACGATGCATGCAAGCATCTATTTATACTAAACCCTACAAAACTCACGGATGGACAGGTCCATACCGGAGATATATGTTAGACTAGCTAACGAGCCCAATAGACGCAACACAAAATACGACCCAACAATCTCCCCCTTTACGTCAATTTGGAGCGAGACTACTTTTTCTTCTTGCTTGGGCCAGCAGCGAGAACCTTCTTTGTTGTATCAAACAAACGTGTGATAAGCGCAAGGATAGTCTGTCTGAAGCGAATGTACCATTGAATCATATCATCAAAGTACTTGACATCATCCACTGTGTTCTGCTTGCATCGATGGATGATCCCCAAAACATGTTCCAAACAGGCAGTGGTGTAGAGATGTTTGTCTGCCAAGGCAAAAAGACATTTATACCCTTCGTTCCTGGTAAACATGACGGAGTTTCTCTTTGGGTCAATCTTCCCCATCTGCATCATGTTGAGATCACTGGCAGAGCCAACAGGAGATATGGTAGGCTTCTTCTTGAATACGCTCGCTATCTCCTGATCCATCAAAGCAACTTCCATGACATAGCAAACAAGCATCCTCTTAAAGTGGTCGATAATCGGACCATATTCTGCTTCATTTGTAAGAAGAATGTTGTGCAAGATAATCCAGTCATAGGGATTAAGGTTGGGTAGATCTGCAAGTGAGATGGCATGTTCGGCCTTGGCAGATCCCCGTAGTACCTTGAACCGAACGTTGGTGAAGTTACCTTCCCTGAACGGCTTTAGGACCCGAACATTGACAATTTTCTGAGCGCTCCAAGTTTGGTATTGGGGTTGAGCTGCCCTCAGATAAAATTCTAATAAGTCTCGATCAACCTGTGGATGAGGATGAGGGAACTCTGCAATGTTGGAAAAGGCATGAAAAACAAACGCCTTTCGGGTCAGTGGCATGTCGAACTGCGAGTTGACAGTGGTAGAAAGATCTAAAGAGATCACAGGTTCTAGCCACAAGATACTTGGTGTTTCGATGGCTTCTTTAGTCAGCTTCTCAAGAGTCCACGGAGGAAAAAGAGTTTTCCTGATCTCGAGAAGGTCGTGGGTTTCTTTTTGTCTTCTTTCAGCTTCTTCAGCCTCTCTAGCCACACGAGCACTGATGTCAGCCTCTTTATCTCGACCTTGCCGCTTCAGAATGTCGGCAATTGTCTCTTTATCATCTTCATCACTCTCCTCAGCAATGTTTTTGCCCTTGTCGTTTACACCGGAACCGGAGGCTTGGCCTACTGGAGGAGGTTCGGTTGTATGTGTTGCTGCTGATGTAGGAGGTGGTTGAGACATATTCACTCTTACTCCCCCTTGTTTCGGAACGGACACGAAATCAAGTAGCCCCTCAATTTTGTTGAGTAGAGAAAGGGCGGGAGCGAGCTTATCTGCAAGGTCACGCCTCAAAGAATAATTAAGGATGGGATCATGTGCTTCAAGGATGTTTGAGATTGCAGAGTGGACATCCGAAACACACGATTTAACAACCTCTCTTTCATATCGAAGAGACTCAATCTCCTGTTGAGAGTTGGAGAGTTGAGTACTCTTGACCTTCAGAGCGGTAGACTTCCTTGCTAGAGCATCCATGAGAGTGTTCTCAGCAGCTAAGTCTTCTTGAAGCTTAGAGAGACGCTCCTCAATGGTTGTTCTGAAAGTTGAGTTGTCGTCAGAAATGGTTTGTCGAAGTGAAGCGAACGACTTCAGCTCTGATGCGACTGAGTTAGCCAGCTGGTTGACAATGGGTTCCAGCTTTGTTGAGGTGGCTTCAGCGGTTTCCTGTAAAGATTTTAACAAGCAAGAAGCATCAGTGAATAGTTTATCGACTTTTTCGATCGCTGCCGCACATGCTTTGGTTGAGGTGTCTATGGCTGCAGTGGCGGAATCGATAGAAACTTGATGAGCTTTGGAGAAAGCCTCAACAATTTTATGAATGGCAGCTTCAGAAATGGAGGACTGAGATGTGGAAGATGAGGCGATGAGCGAATCGATTTTGTCATGTAGCTCCTTGAGATGCCTCTTTGTGATAGGAGCATCGTCATCATCGTCACTCTGAACTTGAAACGGACTGTAATAGACCGAGTCAAAGGTCATGTCCTCCCCGCCAAGGAGTGGTTCTTCATCCTCTGATGCATGAGCAGGAGAAGATGGTGGTGGTGAAGCGGGAGGCTCGGTAGTAGTAGTAGTTTCGGGTTGGGTGGTGTGTTCGGTTGTTGGTGTGGGTTCGGGTGTTGAGGTGGATTTTGGTGCGTCAGTATGAACCCCCGTATCAGATACGTTGGTTCTAACATCTGCAGTGGTGGTAGTGGTTGCTTCGGTAAATATAGGTGGTGGTACTGGGATGGAGGTACGTGGTATTTGAGTGGTGGAGGTAATGGGGGGAATAGAAATAGGAATGGTAACTGGTGGAGTGGAGATAGGAGAAGTAGAGAAGTGAACTTCAGGGGTTGGAGATCATGGTGGAGTATTACCACGAGGAGAGCCTTCAGAAGCAGAACTCTCTTCCTCAGATTCGCTTGAGGATGAAGCGATAATCAGTTTTCGCCTCGGTTGGGTTTTTCTCCTCTTCTGTGGTGGAGATTGAGCAGCCTTAGTGGTTTTCCTTTTCTTGGGAGATGGACCTTTTGCTCCCTTTGCCACCTGTTTTCCCTTATCAGCCTTCTTTCCTCTAGGAGCAGGCTTGTCAGCGTCATGAATCGACTTGAGCATCTCTGGAGTAAGGTTTCTCAGACTAGAACGTTTGAACTCCTTGTACGTTCTAATAATCCGGCTGTCAGCAGGAACATCAACATACATCGTTTCAGGGATAGACCCGTTGAAGGGAAATTTTGATGCATCTGACACAATGATCTTCGTGGTATGGAAAGTACCAATCGAAGACATTGGAGCACCAGCGACAATGGGGACGTGGTACTTGTCCATCACCCATTTCGTGACAATAGTCCAGAACCTGGCATAAGAAATCTCTGAGTGTCGAGAGGTGGAAGAGAGACTCTAAATGAGTTGTTGCCATAGGACCGACTCGTAGTCCATGTTGATGCCATTGTAGATCCCGTACATGATTGATAGGAATAGACGACTTGCCCCATCGGATCCAGCACTTCTTTCAGATAAGCCCTTGAAAAGCACAGTGAACATCCCATTCCACTGAGGGGGCAGGCACGATTTCTTGAATTTCGTGACCGTGGTGAGCACCTCAGTGTACCCCATGTTGTAGAACATGTTGAACAAATGACCCATCGGAATGGTTTCAGGATTAACCCTCGAAGAATCAGGTTCAAACCCTAACAGTGTACAAAACCTTTTCTTGGAGATCGACGCCTTGTGCTCGAAGACATCGAAGAAAATCCTGTCGACGACCTTGTCGTAGTGGGCCGTGGCAAAAATCTGTGACATGAACTCCATTGGAACAGCTTCAGCACTGGTAAGAGCAGGAGCGATTGGCGAGAACTTCAGGCATTCAATGATGGGAAACATGAAAGCGTCATATGCCTGAGGAGTAAGATCAATGATCAAACTCTGCTGAGGACGAATAGGCAGGATGTGAGAGGTCGCGTGAACTGATGAAGAATCCGCCATTGTTGAGATGAAGGTGGGAGAGATGATGAACAGTAGATTTTGGAGGAATGGCTTGCTCTCTGGAAATATAGGTGCAGTAAAGAGGTAAACGATGGTTTACATTGCCTTTTATACTGTGGGTAGAGGAGAGAGAAGAATCTTTCCCAAATCTTCGATTGAAAAACGAAGGGTTTTTCGGAGGCGACTGACGCGTGACAGTTGGGTTTGCCGATGATCACGCAGGAGAGAGAGTGTCAGTCCCTAATCACACGCCTTCCCATTAGGCGCCATTTGAAATCAAATCGATTGGACTCCCGCCTGAGTCATCATGTCGTCATCTTATTCCTTTAGAGTTTAACGGCATCTTTAAAGTGAAATCCCCACGTGGATCAATATTAACCACAACCTTTTTATAACAACAAATCCAATTAAAATGCCTTGGAATTAATGAAACCAGAATTTTGAAAAATCTAAAAGATTTTCGTGCTAAGTGTGTAAAAGAAAAAGAAATAAAGCAACACGTTTGAGGGATTATGTGATGTCAATAAAGACACGAAATAATTGATCCCGGGCACGAATCTCTTCCTTCAAAGTCAAGAGAGACTTTAAAGTGTTTGTGTGGTTTCCCGTTGAATAACGATCAGACACTTATTAAGAAGTGTTGAAAGGCTTCTTTTATTTAGGCTTATGTGGGTGGCTTTCGCTTCGATTCATAATTTATGATCTTGATATAAGATAGAAATCGAATGAAGTACTTGTGAGACCAGTGTAGTCTGTTGAACAAGTAGGTTGGAGATAATTGAAGTAGCAAGGTAACCTTAGATATGTGAAATCTCAAAAAAAAAAATTAAAACTAGATCCTAAGGGAAGAAATGTTATTGGATTTAACAATTTCATAGGAATCACTCAAAAGAAAAATAGAGATTTCATGTGGTACCCCCATGGATAAGGCCGTCAATTCATTAGTGAAAGCTAGAGCAAGTTAATTGTTCACCGTCAATGCATAGTAGGTATTGAATTGTGGGTTTCACTTAGCACGTAGTGACACGAAGCTAAGATCATGAACACAGAAATTGTGTAACCATAAACCTCAGTGGTAATGTCTGAGAGTCTCAAGGGTTACGTTTGTGAAGCGAATGAGATGGAGAATAGTAATGTAGATGGTGTAAAGAAACCCAAAGTACCTCTGCTATGAAAAATAGGGACTAAGTAGAAAACTCTTATCTCATGTGAGAAGAGAGTTAGGTAGCTCATGATTAGAATAAATGTGAGAGCCTAATTGGGAAGACAAGGTTTGTTTGTACCAAGTCAGTAAGGCTTTTATTCAGAATTAGATGAGGCTTTGGACACATATAACAGCATGCTTCTAGGGACACTTAGCTAGTGAAATAATTTACCCACAAAAAGACATACAAAAAGATAAAAGCCAAAATTAAAAAAATAAAAAATATTTTTGGAGTTTTTGAATTTACGAAAGAATTTTTTTTTTGGAATTTTTGATCGAAATAAATAAAAAAAATGAATACAAAAAAAAGTTGGAACCGAACCTGAGCGTTCAGTCTATTTCGGTTGAGAAAATTTTGGAACCGCACCCGAGCGTTCATTCTATTTCGGGTGAGAAAAATTTTGAAACCGAACCCGAACGTTCGGTCTATTTCGGTTGCCAAAAAAAATTAGATTGAAAAAGAAAAGAACTTTGACAATAAGATAAATGAATTTGGAAAAATAATACGAAAGATTTACAACCAAGGAAACTTGTAAAGACCCAATTTTCACGTCCAAAAATTTCGTTTTTAAAACATTACTTAGAAAACATTAATAAATAAAACATTGTTTAATTAATCCATTTCGCATCGCAAACCAAATTTGAAATCCACAACATTTGAACAACCAAAATATCAGAGTATCAATCCCAGAATAAACTCATAACTGCGGAAACAAGAGTGTGTGTGATATGCCGCTACCGAGCCGGCTCCTTCCCCTTCGAAGAAGAGGTACCTGAAAACCAAAACTGAAAACCGTAAGCACGAAGCTTAGTGAGTTCCCCCACTGTACCACATACCATATAATCTCATAACATACACATATTGTCAGGCATATCTGGGTGCCCGACCTACCCCTTCGGCCCTCTCGACCGGATATTGCCTAGCATATCTGGGTGCTGGCCTCCCCTTCGGTCCTCTCGACCGGATACTGCCTAGCATATCTGGGTGCTAGCCTCCCCTTCGGTCCTCTCGACCGGATACTGGGGAACTATTTCTCCCCTCTACTACTACCACATAACATGTATCACAATATCAGAATGTATCTAACATGGCAGGGTATGACTACCCCTTCGGCCCTACCGACCGGATACCTTGGGGACTATCTCCCCCTATTGTCACTAGCACATAGCATCATATCATACTAGCACATAAACATAACATAGGTAGTAGTAATCCCTAGATGAATATCACATAGACAATCATCTACATACAATTCCTACTGGTGGGCCGGCATTGTGGCCGTAGACCCACCGCTACTGGAATGTAACTCACCTCAAAGTACCTGCTGATCTGATCGGGAACTGACTATCTACTGCTGCTGCTGCTGCTGCTCCGGAAATCCTCCGACTGCAATTCCAACAACATACTCAATCAAACACTGCTAACTGTCCTTTGGGTAAAATAACCATTTTACCCCTGATCATGCCCTAAGTCAAAGTCAGAGTCAACTTTCAGTTGACCCGAGTCGCCGAGTTGGCTCTCCAACTCGTCGAGTCCCTACCCAAACGATTGTCCTGAATCCCGTTTCTACTCGTCGAGTTAGGCAATGACTCGATGAGTTCTCCTTCTAAACTGATATTCAAGTCCTTCATCCTACTCGCCGAGTTGTATGAACAACTCGTCGAGTTCATCTTCATCCGATGAACACTTATGCTGCGACTCACCGAGTTGTATGAACAGCTCGCCGAGTCCATTCTTGATCTAAGGAGATTGCCTTGAACTCGCCGAGTTCCTCCATAGATGAGTTCAGCTTCCGACTCACTGAGTCACACCCCATGACTCACTGCTCACTTGACACTACGAAAAGGGACAAACTCGGAGACTCGCGAACCGACTCACCGATTCAGATGAACGACTCGCCGAGTCGTTACCATGCAATTACTATATGGTCGATTCTGCTTGAATCCAGCTCATGCCATACATAGATCCGTGATCCTGGGGCTTGATTATCACGTAAAGTTTCCAACTTTACGTGTAAATAGACAACCATGAGGGTTTTAAGGTCCAAAATGCACCAAAAGGGGTAGATCTAGGGCTTTCATGCAATATGGTTCCAAAAAGACAGTAGATCTGAGCTCCTGGAGCTCAACCATGCCTAGATCTAAAGGTCAATCAGCTTATTACAAACCCTAAAACATACACAAGCTTGGAAATGGTTCAAAGAGGACTTTAATGGAGCTATAAGGGACAATAAGCTTACAAACAGAGGGGAAACGAGTTATACCTCAGGGGAAATGTTGGAATGACACAGAGATGCTTGGCCTCCTTCTCCTCTTCTTGATTAACTCTTCTTTCTCCTCAAAAACTTCAAGAACACCACAAAAACACTTCAAACTCACGAGGAAACAAGGCTAGAGAGAGATATAGGGCTCTGAGGGTGAATGGGGGCGAGATTGGGGCGGAATGAGAGTTTAAATAGGGTGCAAACCCCTGAAACTTAAGGTTTCATCCAACAGCGGTGACTCGTCGAGTCCGGAATATGGACTCACCGAGTCACCAACTTAAACGTGTCCCGGGATCCCGTCTCTACTCGACGAGTCGGACCTTTGACTCGTCAAGTCCAAGGCTAAAAATGGAAAATACTCAAATAAGATTTACGTACCAGGAACCAGGTGCTACAAATCTCCCCCACTTATTTTAGACTTCGTCCTCGAAGTCTGCTGCTTGATCCTGAAACAGCTCGGGGTAATGCTCCATCATCTCGTCCACCGGCTCCCAAGTCCATTCCGAACCCTTGCGGTGCTGCTATTGCACCTTCACTAGCTCCACCCTCTTGTTCCTCAAATCCTTCGACTTCCTGTCGAGGATTGCGACTGAGCGCTCAATGTAATTCAGGTTGTCATCAACCTAAATATCCTCTAACGGCACTACTGCTGAGTCGTCCACTAGGCACTTCCGCAGCTGAGAAACATGGAAAGTGCTGTGGATCTGGCTGAGCTCGACTGGCAGATCTAGCCTATACGCCACCTTGCCCACCCGGGCTACAACCCTGAACGGCCCAATAAACCTTGGGCCCAACTTGCCCCGCTTCCTTAATCGAATGACGCCCTTCAAAGGTGACACCTTCAGGAGAACCATATCCCCAACCTGGAACTCCAGGTCGGATCGGCGCTTGTCGGCGTAACTTTTCTGTCGACTTTGAGCAGTCTGAAGCCTACTCCGAACCTGCTGGATCCTCTCGGTCGTCTTGAGCACCACTTCGGTGCTCCCCATGACTCTCTGGCCTACTTCACCCCAACATATCGGGGTCCTGCACCTTCGACCGTACAACATCTCGAATAGGGGACGGTCAATACTCGCGTGGTAGCTGTTGTTGTAGGAGAACTCGGCCAAGGGAAGATAAGTATCCCACCTACCACCGAAGTCTAGCACGCACGCCCGCAACATATCCTCCAGAGTCTGGATGGTCCGCTCGCTCTAACCATCCGTCTGCGGGTGAAAGGCGGTGCTAAAATGCAAACGAGTGCCCAACTCGTCATGAAATCTCTTCCAAATTCTGGAAGTAAAACGCACATCCCTGTCCGAGATAACCGATAATGGCACCCCGTGCCGCGCCACGATCTCCTTGATATAGATGTCGGCCAATTTCTCGGCCGATATGCTCTCCTGAATCGGGATAAAGTGAGCACTCTTGGTCAATCGATCCACGATGACCCAAATCGAATCCACTCCACGCGCGGTCCTGGGAAGCTTCGTGATAAAATCAATCGTGATATCTTCCCATTTCCATAGTGGAATATCCAACGGCTGCATCTTGCCATGCGGCCTCTGATGTTCGGCCTTGACCTTCCTCCAGGTCAAGCACCGCTCAACGTACCATGCCACATCCCGCTTCATGCAGGGCCACCAATAATCTAGACGAAGATCCCTATACATCTTCGTCGCCCCGGGATGAATAGAGAATCGGGACTTGTGCGCCTCCTCCATCAAAATCTGGCGCACGCCTCCGTGATACGACACCCACACCCTACGGTGTAGTGTCAATAGTCCTCGGCTATCATAATCAAAGGAGGAAACCTGACCCACCACACGCTCACTCTTCCGATGTTCCTCCTTGATAGCCTCCTGTTGGGCCTCCCGAATCTGCTCCAACAAGGGAGTCACTACGGTCATCCTCATGCACATATCCCTGATCGGCGCCGCCTTACGGCTAAGCGCATCGGCCACCACGTTGGCCTTCCCCGGGTGGTAAAGGATCTCACAATCATAATCCTTCACCACGTCCAACCACCGACGTTGCCTCATGTTCAGATTCGGCTCATCCATGAGGTATCTCAAACTCTTGTGGTCCGTGTAGATGGTACATCGAACCCCGTAGAGGTAATGCCGCCAAATCTTGAGGGCAAAAACCACCGCCCCCAATTCCAAATCATGCGTCGGGTAGTTCGCCTCATGAGGCTTGAGCTGCCTCGAAGCGTAGGCAATGACATGCCCCCTCTGCATCAGTATCGCGCCCAACCCTGAAATGGACGCGTCGCAGTATACCACAAAATCCTCTACACCCTCTGGAAGGGCTAAGATCGGTGCCTCGCACAGTCTCTGTCTCAGTGTCTCAAATGCAGCCTGCTGCTCGGGTCCCCATCGAAAGACCACAGCTTTCTTCGTCAGCCGCGTCAGGGGTACGACTATCTTGGAGAAATCCTGAATAAATCTCCGATAGTAGCCTGCTAATCCCAGGAAACTCCGAATCTCAGATGGAAACTTCGGAGCCTCCCATCTCATCACGGCCTCGACCTTGACCGGATCGACTAGAATCCCATTCTGGTTGACAAGGTGTCCGAGAAATTGCACATCGCGCAACCAAAACTCACACTTGGAGAACTTGGCATACAAGCTCTCCCTCCTCAGGGTCTCCAACACCTCTCTCAGATGCTCCTCATGCTCCTCCTGAGTCTTGGAATAAACCAAGATGTCATCGATAAAGACTATCACAGACCGATCCAACATCGGTCTGTATACGCGGTTCATGAGGTCCATGAATGCGACAGGAGCATTGGTGAGCCCAAACGGCATCACCACAAACTCATAGTGGCTATAGCGCGTCCGAAACACGGTCTTCTGCGTATCCTCCTCCCTGACCCTCATCTGATGATAACCCGAATGCAAATCAATCTTGGAGAACCAAGATGCTCCCTGAAGCTGGTCAAAGAGGTCATCAATCCTCGGGAGCAGGTAACGGTTCTTCATCGTTACCTTGTTCAGCTCCCGGTAATCTATACACATCCGATGCGACCCGTCCTTCTTCTTCACGAACAAAATCGGGGCTCCCCAGGGTGAACTACTCGGTCAAATGAATCCCTTGTCTAACAGCTCCTGCAGCTGTGTAGACAACTCCTGCATCTCAGGAGGAGCCAACCGATACGGTGCCTTGGCTATCAGAGCTGCACCAGGAACGAGGTCAATCCTAAACTCAACATGTCGCTCCGGAGGTATCCCAGGAAGCTCCTCTGGAAAAACATCTGCGAATTCTCGCACCACCGGAACCTCGCTCACTGTCGCCTTACCCGCCTCTCGGGTATCCATCACGTACGCGATATATACTGCGCATCCCTGCTGAAGGTAGCGTCTCGCCCTTGCTGCTGAACATACTGTGGGTCCACACTGCGGCCTCTCGCCATGAATCACTAACTCTCCCCCGCTTGGGGTCCTGACCCGCACTAGCTGTTGCGCGCAATCTATCACCGCCCCATTAGGGATCAACAAATCCATGCCTATAATCACCTTGTTCCCGCGCAACGGAATGGGAACCAAGTCTACCAAGTAGCGCTCCTCAAACAAACGCAATACGCAATCTTGAAACACCATCGATGCTCGCACCGATCGATCATCAGCACTCTCTACCTCTAAAGGGAAATCTAACTCGCCCGAAGTCTCATGAAACTTCTTGCTAAGCGCAAGGGAAACAAATGATCGGGATGCACCCGAGTCGAACAACACCTGAACTGGGATGCCGTTCACATGGAACGATCCTAATGCATACATATACATACGGAGCACATATCAATATCATAACATCATAAAAAAAATAAAATAGAGGGAAAGAATCATACCCGTCACCACATCGGGTGCGGCGCGTGCCTCCTCGGTAGTCAACTGAAATGCTCGGCTCCTCACGACTGGAGCCTCTGCCTTGCCCTGCCGACCATCCGTGATCCGCAGGGTCGCTAGAGCTGGCGCCTTCACCGGCGCTGAAACTGTCAACTGGGGGCAATTAGCCTTCTTGTGGCCCTTCTGGTTGCAGTGGAAACACATCAACTCTGATGTCTGAATAACTGCTTCCGGAGCAGTGCAATCCCTGCTGATGTGCCCAGACTTGCCGCACTTGTAGCAGCCTGATGATCCCAACCTGCACGCCCCCTCGTGCGGCCTGTCGCATTTCCTGCAGCGGCTCGGTCCTGACTGGCCTTTCGGCCTACCATCTGATCCCTTGGGCTTCTTCCCCGAAGCCCCTCCTGTCTGTCCCTCCTCTGATTTCCGTTTCTGGATGTGCTCCAAATCTATCTCCCTCTCCCTCGCCCTGGCAATCATAGAGTCCAAGGTAGGGCAAGCCGAAAAGCTAACATGCTCCCGGATGTCAGCTCATAGCATATCATGATAACGGGTCCTCCTCATATCCTCGTCACCAGCATACTGGGGCACCAACAAAGCCCTCTCCCGGAACTTGGCGGTGATCTCCGCCACAATCTCCGTCGTCTGTCTCATGTCCAGAAACTCCTTGGCCAGCTATTGAAGCTCGACAGCCGGCGCAAACTCTGCCCTAAACCTGGTTACAAAGTCCGACCAGGTCATAGCCTCGATAGCTGAGGCTCCTAACGAGTCACCCACTGACTCCCACCAATCCCGGGCTCGGTCCCGTAAACACCCTGCTGCATACCTCACCTTCGACCCCTCGGGGCAGAAGCTAGTCAACTGTGCAAACTCGATGTCTGCAATCCATCGCCTAACAACAATGGGGTCTTTCACCCCATGGAAATCTGGCGCACCACTGCCCCTGAAGTCCTTAAAGGACAGTGTGCGAGGACCCGACTGGCCATATGCCATGTCGCTCCTGAACGCCCTGAGGCGATCCTCCATCAACTCGATGATCCCTTCCTTGATCGACCCGAAGATAATAGGAGTCGACTCAAGGATACCCCTGGTGATCTCTGACGCGATGAACTCGCGTAGTCCCTCATCTACCTGCTCAAAACCTGATCCCAAACCTGACCCCTCTCCTGAACCGCCATCTACCGGCCTCGACCGAAGTACCACCATTCTGCAATACATCACAACAATCATTAGTGATACTGATACTTCCTGAGGGATCACAACTACTTACAAGTTCCCTGGTCTTATGTGGCCTTCCTTGGTTCGGGTACGGATTCTCTTCTTTCAATAGTATGGGCCCATACTACCTTCCACATCTATCCGTACCTTCATCAAGGAATGCCTCGACTCCACCAGATCCCTTTCACTACTGCTGATCACTGCTATACTCATCCTAGGCTTGCCCTAGGGAAATCTCTGATTCTACTTTATCCAGTCCTCAGCTGCTGCAGGCCTCCTTGTAATGCCAATTAGCCATTACCCGAATACCATCACATGTGACGAGGCTCAGATAATCCTTCGAGTACTTGATTCGTCCCTACAACGGTTGGACTCAAACAAGAGCTGCACAGTAGGATCAAATCCGGCACTCTAAGATTATTCAACCCTGATCAAATGTGACGTGACGTATTCGCCTAATGGCTAACTCCCATTATTCAGAGTCCCACATAGCACGAAGCAAGCAGCATTCAGACAAGGGTAACAATCTCAATCAACTCTATCTGCTTACAGGAACTGTACTAGCATAAAGTGCTAAGCTCATACTATCAGGCATAACCTAATCAGGCTATCCTACTTGCTGTCTACTCAATAACTAGCATGCAATTCTCATACAACCAAAACACATAAAGCAGGCACATAAGGCATCACTCCTAGATCCCTAGTCCTATTCTAGCATGCTGCTCTACAAAAGCAGATAAACATAACATAAACTTGTATGGGTACTTTGGGGAATACTTACTTGAGCTCGGCCGGTCGCGCACATCACACACTTCGTTCTTTCTCAAAACTCTTTTCTTAACTTTTAGAAAACATTTTCTTTTAGAAGATCTTTTAATCCCTCGATTTGAGTTCAGACACCCCCGAAGGTGTGTTCGAATCCCTCAAACCAGGGCTCTGTTACCAACTTGTAACGACCCAATTTTCACGTCCAAAAATTTCATTTTTAAAACATTACTTAGAAAACATTAATAAATAAAACATTGTTTAATTAATCCATTTCGCATCACAAACCAAATTTGAAATCCACAACATTTGAACAACCAAAATATCAGAGTATCAATCCCAGAATAAACTCATAACTACGGAAACAAGAGTGTGTGTGATATGCCGCTACCGCGCCGGCTCCTTCCCCTTCGAAGAAGAGGTACCTGAAAACCAAAATTGAAAACCGTAAGCATGAAGCTTAGTGAGTTCCCCCACTGTACCACATACCATATAATCTCATAACATACATATATTGTCAGGCATATCTGGGTGCCCGACCTACCCCTTCGGCCCTCTCGACTGGATATTGCCTAGCATATCTAGGTGCTAGCCTCCCCTTCGGTCCTCTCGACCGGATACTGCCTAGCATATCTGGGTGCTGGCCTCCCCTTCGGTCCTCTCGACTGGATAGTGGGGAACTATTTCTCCCCTCTGCTACTACCACATATCATGTATCACAATATCAGAATCTATCTAACATGGCTGGGTATGACTACCCCTTCGGCCCAACCGACCAGATACCTCGGGGACTATCTCCCCCTACTGTCACTAGCACATAGCATCATATCATACTAGCACATAAACATAACACAGGTAGTAGTAATCCCTAGATGAATATCACAGAGACAATCATCTACATACAACTCCTACTGGTGGGCCGACATTGTGGCCGTAGACCCACCGCTACTGGAAGGCAACTCACCTCGAAGTAGCTGCTGATCTGATCGGGAACTGACTATCTACTGTTGCTGCTGCTGCTGCTCCGGAAATCCTCCGGCTGTAATTCCCACAACATACTCAATCAAACACTGCTAACTGTCCTTTAGGTAAAATAACCATTTTACCCCTGATCATGCCCTAAGTCAAAGTCAGAGTCAACTTTCAGTTGACCCGACTCGCCGAGTTGGCTCTCCAACTCGCCGAGTCCCTACCCAAACGATTGTCCTGAATCCCATTTCTACTCGTCGAGTTAGGCGATAACTCGACGAGTTCTCCTTCTAAACTGATATTCAAGTCCTTCATCCTACTCGCCGAGTTGTATGAACAACTCGGCGAGTTCATCTTCATCCGATGAACACTTATGCCGCGACTCGCCGAGTTGTATGAACAGCTCGCCAAGTTCGTTCTTGATCTAAGGAGATTGCCTTGAACTCGCCGAGTCAGGGCATTGACTCGCCGAGTTCCTCCATAGATGAGTTCAGCTTCCGACTCACTGAGTCACACCCTCACTGCTCACTCGACACTATGAAAAGGGGACATACTCGGAGACTCGCGAACCGACTCGCCGAGTCAGATGAACGACTCGCCGAGTCGTTACCATGCAATTACTATATGGTCGATCCTGCTTGAATCTAGCTCATGCCATACATAGATCCATGATCCTGGGGCTTGATTATCACGTAAAGTTTCCAACTTTACGTGTAAATAGACAACCATGAGGGTTTTAAGGTCCAAAATGCACCAAAAGGGGTAGATCTAGGGCTTTCATGCAATATGGTTCCAAAAAGACAGTAGATCTGAGCTCCTGGAGCTCAACCATGCCTAGATCTAAAGGTCAATCAGCTTATTACAAACCCTCAAACATACACAAGCTTGGAAATTTGTTCAAAGAGGACTTTAATGGAGCTATAAGGGACAATAAGCTTACAAACAGAGGGGAAACGAGTTATACCTCAGGGGAAATGTTGGAATGACACAGAGATGCTTGGCCTCCTTCTCCTCTTCTTGATTCACTCTTCTTTCTCCTCAAAAAATTCAAGAACACCACAAAAACACTTCAAACTCACAAGGAAACAAGGCTAGAGAGAGATATAGGGCTCTGAGGGTGAATGGGGGCGAGATTGGGGTGGAATGAGAGTTTAAATAGGGTGCAAACCCCTGAAACTTAGGGTTTCATCCAACAGCGGTGACTCGTCGAGTCCAGAATATGGACTCGCCGAGTCACCAACTTAAACGTGTCTCGGGGTCCCGTCTCTACTCAACGAGTCGGACCTTTGACTCGTAGAGTCCAAGGCTAAAAATGGAAAATGCTCAAATAAGATTTACGTACCAGGAACCAGGTGTTACAAAACTACCTTTAAGTGATAAGCGAAGATCAGATGATACAACCGAACCTGAGCGTTCGGTCTATTTCAGTACACCAGAGCAAGACCCGAACCCGAGCGTTCGGTCCATTTCGGCATACAAGAGACCCGAACCCGAACGTTCGGTCTATTTCGCTTCTTACTTGTGATCTTGAGAGGTAATTTTTGGTACTGACTCCGATTCCATCATTCCTAGCCTTTGTAGAATTTTGTTGAAAGAAGCTTCAGGAAGGGCTTTGGTGAGATGTCAGCCAGTTGATCAGTGGTTCGAACAAAATGAATTTCGACGTTCCCATCTTCCACATGATCCTTAATGAAGTGATACCTCAGTGCTATGTGCTTGGTCTTGGAGTGTTGCACTGGGTTATGACAGATCCTAATTGCACTCTCAGAGTCGCAATATAGTGGGATCTTTTTCTTATTGAGTCCATAGTCCCTGAGTTGGCTTTGGATCCAAATTACTTGAGATGTACAGGAGGCAGCTGCGATGTATTCTGCTTCAGCTGTAGACAGAGATACACAAGTCAGTTTCTTTGATTGCCAGCTAACCAACTTCCCGTCAAGGAATTGGCAGCCTCCAGTGGTGCTTTTCCTGTCTAGTCCACAACCTCCAAGGTCTTCATCTGAGTAGGCTTGAACGAAGAAACCTGAGTTTGATGGATACCATAAGCCAAGAGAGGTAGTTCGTTTTAGATACCAGAGTATGTTCTTCACTGCAAGCATATGAGGTTCATGAGGATTCGCCTGAAATCTAGCACAGTAACAAACAGAAAACATTATATCAGGCCTGCTAGCAGTAAGGTACATTAAAGAACCGATCATCTGGCGATATAGCGTAATATCTACTACTGGTTTATCCAAGGATGGAGTGAGCTTGGTGCTGAACGCCATTGGAACTTTAACATTTGAGTCTCCCATCATGCCGAATTTGGCAAGGAGAGTCTTGGTGTAGGATTCCTGGTTAATAAAGATGCCTTCGAGTCCCTGTCTAATATTTAAACCAAGGAAAAAGTTAATTGGACCCATTGAGCTCATTTCGAATTTAGTCTCCATCAGCTTTTTGAAATCAGCTGTTAAGCTAGGATTCGTTGAGCCAAAGATGATATCATCGACATAGATTTGAACAATCATAAGGTGGTTACCTTCCTTCTTACGAAAGAACGTTGGGTCAACCGAACCTTGTTTGAATTTGAACATCTTTAAAAACTTGGTTAGTGTTTCATACCAGGCCCTAGGTGCTTGTTTCAGCCCATAAACCGCTTTGTCCAGAATATAGCAGTGATTTGGGTACTTTTCATTTACGAATCCCGGAGGTTGCTCCACGTACACCGTTTCTTCAAGTTCTCCATTTAGAAATGCGCACTTCACGTCCATTTGGTAGACCTCAAAGTTCTTGTGTGCAGCATATGCAAGAAATATTCAAACAGATTCCAACCTAGCTACAGGAGCAAAGGTTTCCTCATAATCTATTCCTTCCTCCTGGTAGTATCCTTTCACCACTAGACGAGCTTTGTTTCTTATTACATTGCCTTCCTTGTCCATTTTATTTCTGAAGACCCATTTGAGACCAACAACCGAGGCATGTTTAGGAGTTGGAATGAGGCGCCAAACCTTATTTCTTTCGAACTCATTAAGTTCGTCATGCATAGCTTGAACCCAATCAGAGTAATCAAGAGCAGTGTTTACTGTCTTAGGTTCAACTTTTGAGACGAAAGAGTTAAACATGCAGAACTCTACTTTTGAGAATAAAGAAGTTTGTTTTGCCTTCAGTTGAGATCGGGTCAAGACCTTTTCAGAGACATTACCCACAACCTGTGAAACAGGATGATCTCTAGTCCATTTGACAAGAGGAGGGCAATTTGGATCATAGGATGGATCCAATTCAGCATTTACCATCTCTTCTAATTCAGATTGATTGTCATCGTCATAAAACATATCGGCATTCTCCCCCTCGACTGATGAGCTTTCAGGTGTGTCTTGACTTTCTGGTGCTACAGGAGTTTCGGGTGCATTTGAGCTTTCGGGAGCTACAGTACCTTCGGGTGCAGTAGAGCTTTCGGGTGCAGCTGGAGAAGAGTTCTCCCCCTCAACTTGTGAACTCGGTAGTTTTGAAGAAGATGGATTCTCCCCCTCAACTGAAGCACCGTGCTGAGAAGGTTCATTTGGAACTGATTCTTCTTCACCCAGTCGTTTGGCAGCGTCATCGATGATTTGCTTCAGATGGTCAACTTTGTTGTCTGCTGCATTGGCTTCTGAGAGAGTAGCCTTCTCTGGTTCATCGAATAACTCCACAAACTGCTCAAACAAATTTGCAATCGAGGCTGTGACTTGGCCTGTTTGAGAGAAAATTTCTCCAACTGTTTCTTCCGTGGCCTTTAGCTTCTTGACGTAGCAGTCGTCGAAAGTCACATAATACGTTTCTTCAATCTTCCTCGAACACTTGTTTAAAACCCGGTATGCTTTTGAAGTAAGAGAGTATCCCAGAAAAATCCCTTCATCGGCTTTAACATCGAACTTGTTACGATGTTCTTTAGAATTGAAGATAAAGCATCGTGAGCCGAATACATGGAAGAATTTAACGTTTGGCTTCCTGTTGTTGATGATCTCATAAGGAGTAAGAGTGAAACGCTTATTGAGATAGGACCTGTTCTATGTAAAACAAGCTGCAGCAATAGCATCAGTCCAGAAATATAGAGGAAGAGAAGCGAAACTTAGCATGGTTCGGGCCGCCTCACACAAAGATTGGTTTCGTCTTTCGACAATCCCGTTTTGTTGAGGGGTGTAGGAGTCTGAGAAGTTGTGACTGGTTCCTTTTTCTGCTAAAAAGTCTTCAAATTCTTTATTCTTGAACTCCAGCCCATTGTCGCTTCTAATGTTGCGAACGACTTTCCTCAGTTGCACTTCAACCTGCTTAATAAACATCTTTAGCTTGAGAGTTGTCTCAGATTTGTGCTTCAGAAAGAACACCCATGTAAAACGTGAAAAGTCATCAACAATAACAAGAATATACTTGCTACCGCCAATGCTTTCGATAGAAGATGGACCACACAAGTCAATGTGAATTAACTCAAGTGGTTCAACGACTTTAGTGTTTATGATGGATGGGTGACTTTGACGACTCTGCTTCCCCATTTCGCACGCAGCACACAAATGTTCTCGATCAAACTTGAGCAATGGAAGACCCCGAACATGACCTCCGGTGACAAGTTTGTTGATATCCTTGAAGTTGAGATGAGAGAGCCTTCGGTGCCACAGCCAGTTTTCGTCAGAATGTGCTTTGGATAATAGACAGATAGCTGGATTTCCTTTGATGGGTTTGAGATTGAGAGGAAACATTTCGCCTTTGCACTCCGATTTGAGAATTACTCTTTTTGTTTTCTTCTCTATTATTTCCGAACCCTCATCATCAAACGAAACTTTAAGACCGGTACCTCCAACAAGGTGAGATACACTGATGAGGTTATGCTGTAGTCCTTCAACGTATGCAACCTTTCTAATCATGAAGTCTCCATTTGTTATCATCCCATAACCTTTAATCGTGCCATATGAGTTGTTCCCGAACTTGACATTCCCTCCGTTTGGAAGAGATCGAAATTCCCTCAGCTCTTCCTTCCTTCCTGTCATGTGACGTGAGCAGCCACTGTCAATATACCATTCTTCGTCGAACTGCTCGTCACTGATAACCTGCAAAAATCAAGCAGATTTAGGAACCCAAAGTTTCTTGGGTCCACGTAAGCCTTTCATAGGAACAGGAATAGTAAGAGAAATGTCAACAAGATATGTTCTTTTTATTAAAGTTGTTTCATCTTTCTTCTTAATAGTGAAAACTTTAATTTTGTTGGGATTTTTTACAGTCGGTTTGGATTCAGGTTCAGGCGTTTGGGCCTTGGAATGCTTTTGATCATTCTTGACCGAGGAAACCTTCGATTTTCCTTTCAAATCTGTTGAAGATTTTGGATTTTGAGTTTGAACAGAATTGGATTTAGAATGGGGTTGAGAAGAATTAAAATGAGAGAATTTAGACTGAGAAGTTTTCTTGACTTGAGGTTCTAAGTGACTCTTTTGTTTTTGGTCATTAGTAGGACCGAACCTAGAACCTTGGTAGCTTTTGCTCTCGGAACCGAACCTATGTTTTCGGTAGCTAATGTTCTCTGAACCGAACCTTTCCCTTCGGTTGTTTTCTTGCGGTCTTACAACACTTTTCTCTGACTTTCAATTTTTGTCATGATAAGAGAAATGGGTGTTTTGAAATCGCCAAAACTGTTTTCGTTCTGAGAGATTCTTTTTGTATCTCAGATTTCTTTGCTGTTTTTGATCCTTCACTTGCTTCGGCTGCTTGTGGATGTTGGCTTTTTGCTTTTGCTTCCTGTCAGCCGGTTCACTTTGAACTGATGATGTTTCGCTTGAAGGAGTGACTTTTTCTACAGGAAATTCTTTTGTACCACTAGTACTTGGCACATCGAAGTTGTCAGACTTGTTTAGCGGCTCTGGCACATATCTTCCTTTGGTTTTCCATGACGTCCGCTCTGACAAACCAACGGTTTCGTCAGCATTATCTATAGGAGCAGACCAGAAAAATTCATCACAGCCATCTGTATTATCTTCGTTTACTATGGCGGTGAGTTCGGCTGTCTGATGTTCGGTTACTCCTGTGACCTTATACACCTGATTTGGGGTTGTTCTTACCTTTTAATACACAACAGCTTTTGGGACAAACGAGCAAACTCTACAGAATTTTCAGAAATAAGATTTTTGTGGTTTTCGGGTTCGCTCTTAACAAATTCAGAACAGTCGACTTCATCCTCTACAGAAATTTCACTCATATCATCATCCTCATTGAGCTCAGACGCGTTTTCAACATCAATTTTATTTTTTGAGCTCAAGTTGGCATTCAATGAGTCAAACTTTTGTACGGTTTCGTTCCTTAGTTTCAGTTTATCGTTTTCATCCAAAAGGTTTTTCAGCATGTCCTTATGGTCTTTGGACTTTATAAAAGATTTGATTTTGTCCAGACCATACATATAAGTCGGATTCACATCATCAGACGAAACTACACTTTCGCAATTGTATGCTTCAACATCGATTTCATCCTCCTTAAACTCAAGGAAGGGCAAAATCATGCGATGAATCTTCTGCCCTATTTCACAGTCAAGATGAAGTTGAGTGATGTTAGCATAAAGACGTTTAGCAATTAAACAAAAAACATTTCTCTGTTTCAGAAGTTTTAAATTGTCTCTTTGTAAATAAATGTTTTCGTCTTTGGATTTAATCAACTCCGACTCCTTCAGCTCTATCCACATCCTCCGTTCCTCACTCTTGGATGACACCCTGCTTATTTGGTCAGTTAGGTTAGAATTGGTGACCCGTGTTTGAGTTAAACTACTATCTAGATTTGAGATTCTTAAATTTAAGCTTTTCAATTCTTTTTCATACGAATTTTGTGGGACTTTGAATGAAACAAAAACAGATTGTACCTTCTTGATCAATTCATCAAGCTCATTGATCTGCACACTGAGAGGTTTTGCTGTGAAGCATAGGTCCTCTCGCTCCTTGGTGTCTTCATTCCCACCATCCGTATTGTATCCCCTCATTTGAGATATATCTGTCACCATCAAACACTTCCCACCGCTTTCTTCACCTCTTGCAACGTATGCCTTTCCATGAGATGGCTTCCTGACCTCATCATCCTCTGAGTCGGTTGACCAGACCTGCACGCCACCGAACTCATCATCCGCTGCCGAACCCTGCACAATTAAAGCATTCATCGAAGGGTTAGTAGCAGCTTTCTTTCTCTTGATCTCTTCCATCTTTTTCATCAACACGGCCTCTTCATCCTTTTCCTCATCCTTCTCTGCCATTTTCTTTAGGACACAGTCTTTGGCATAGTGGTTCTTTCCTCCACAGTAGTAGCAGTTCACACCAGAATCGCCTTCAACTTTCGCCTCTTTCTTTAGTTCCTCTGTCTTCGGTTCCTCCTAACCTTTTCAGAACTATAGCTTCCCTGCCAATTTCGGTTCTTATTGGTAAGGAACCTTTTCTTAATGAACCTCTTTGGATTCGACACCATCATTGCATAGTCTTCAGAAGTAAGATCATAGTCTTCTAAGTTGAGATCTTCATCTTCTACCACACTTTTTCTTTTGGACAAGAGGGCTAAGGACCCTAAACTGGAGACCACATTTTTCTCTTGCAAAACAATCTTTTCTTGGGATTTCAAAATCCCCACTAGCTTTGCCAACGAATAAGATTTAAATTGCTCATGAGCTTTAACAGTGGAGACAACCGCTCTCCACTCGGATCTAAGGCCATTCAAAAAGGTTACTTTTTGTTCAGTCAGCTTCCTTTCTATATCGTGTTTGATCATCTTGCTAAGAAGATGATTGAAGCGATCGAACGTCTGAGTAACAGTTTCATCTGAATTCTATTTAAATTCACCAAACTTAGACAAAAGCAAGGTCTGAATAGAATGCTCCAAATCCTCATCAGTGGAGTATAGCTCTCGCAGCCTATCCCAGATTTCTTTAGCGGTGCTGCATGAACTCACTAGCCTGAATGTATCTGATTGCAGAGCGAATCGAATCAGTCTCAATGCATTAATGTTGCATTGAAACTTTTCCTTTTCGTCTTGAGCAACATCCTTTACGTCCTTTAACAGATCATTATACTCTTTCTGGGTTTTAATGATTTTTTATGTTCCTGAATGAGCAAATGGTCCAGAAACGATTGCTTCCCAAATAAGGTATCCATTGTCTTCCGATCCGATGACATAATCTTCAAAGTGATGTGCCCAGACTTCGTAATCCTAGGTGTAAAGAATAGGAATCTTCGTCGTCGATCCAATGCTGTTAGAGATGTTGATGGGATTAGATTGTGACTCGTCCATGCTTGATCATTTTAACCTGTTTGAAAGATCAGACTTGTAATATTTAATATTAGGGCAAAACAAATAAATGTTGAGTTACGTCAATAATGGAATGACGGCTCAATAAATATTAGTTAATGCGGAATAACCCTAATCGCAAACTCTTTCACAGAAAAGATGTGTATGAATTACACAGCCTCCTGCTCTGATACCAATTGATGATTTATGAATTAACTCTTTGATTGATTAGATCTTTGTAACAGGTAAGTGATGAACGTAAAACAGTAAACAAAACACAAGTATGAATCAAAATGTGTCGAATGATTAGATTACTCGATCCTCAGCAGAGCTTGACTAAGAACTTCCACTGTAGAGGATTCTAGGGTTACAAAATAAGAATGATGATATTGCTGAACAATACTTTTCTAATCAATTCTAATCATCTCAGTTCTAGGATGCATGCAAGCATCTATTTATACTAAACCCTACAAAACTCACGGATGGACAGGTCCATACCAGAGATATATATTAGACTAGCTAACGAGCCCAATAGACGCAACACAAAATATGAACCAACACTATGAATGAGGGTTTACGGTCCAAGCATGTTCTTGGGCCCGTAAACTCATGTTTACCCCTCATATGTTAAGGTTTTGGTGCTCTAAGTCCAATCTTGTAAGCCCCTAAGTCATATCTAAGCACTAGAAGTGGTTTGGAAGGGTTTTGGGGCTCCAAAACCCCATTTATAGGTGTTCACGGTTTGGGGAGGTTCCTGGACCATAAACACAATTCTTTGGTCCTTTTGGATGATTTAAACACGAATTTGAAAGCTAAATATGCTAAACTATAAGCTAGGATAGATCACTTACCAAATTGGAGCTTGAAAATGGTGGTTTTGGATCAAAGTCGAGTTTTAGAGAGAGAGAGAGTAGAGAGAAAAAGTTATGAGGTGGTGGTAAAAAGCTAAATTGAAGTTCACTCATCCTTTATATAAGGTTTGAGTTTGTGGCCCGGTGGAAATCTACCCGATACTGACGTTAAACGAGGCTTATGGTCATACCCGATTTAATTATCGTAATTACGACTTAGTCTTAACTAAAATTTTTCCAAATAAATAACGAGGGTATTTTCATGCGTTTCTAATGGGTTTGGACACTCATGAGGTCAAAATAAAAGTCTTAATTTAAATGACCTAATCCAAAATGTTAACGGAAAAATTTTAATACAAATGGTTTTACTGACGGAAATGGGTTACCGTGACGGAATAAATTACGGGTTGTCACACTACTTACCAATGGAACGATTATGTGTTATCTTTATTTCAGATTACTACATAAATTCAATTATATGCATAACCAAACCCTCAAAACTGCTAGATACTTAAGGATCTCGAAACCAAAACAACCTATATACTCTAAGGAGAGACATAACGATCATGCCAAATTTGCGATTACCTACTACTGTAAATACATCATAGGGATGTAGATGGAAACAACGAGAATCAGACAACAAGACGCAAAATTTATAAAGTACAACCAGTAATGACGATCATTACTTACGGTCTGTCTTATCAACATGCACCAGGAAAATGCCATCCCACAGGAATAACAATCGCACCCACGAGACACCGCTCCTGCAGATGGACTCTGCTACATTCCAAGCTGCTGTAACAGCGGCTGGTAACCGTTGCTATGGCACAAATCAATGCAAACAACACCAATGGACGCGAAAATAGCATTAACAACTCCAGCCAAAGGAACGAGCATGGGAACCAACAAGTGGCAGCTTTTCAAGGCACACAAAATCCCAAGCTTAAGAGTAGGAAGCAAAATCTTGGAAGTAAGAGAAAGGGACAACCAACTCAAAGGTTCTCAAAGAAGTAACATGTTGTTGCTGTTCATGCAACCATTACCCCTATTACACCAACATCAGCGAGACCATATGCTGGAAGCCTTCCAAAATGCAACCAGTGCAATTTCCATCATAATGGAGCCTGTCGGGAGATGCATTGTAAGAAATGCAACCAAAAGAATCACACCACCAAATACTGTAGAACTTATCCATGCCAGAATCGTCAGCCAAATGAAAACAACAACAATCGCAAAAACCTTAACAACAACACCAGTGATGAGATCGGTCACACCTGCTATGGGTGTGGAGGAACCGATCACTTCATGCTTAATTGCCCCAAGGATAAAAATCAAGGTGCAGAAGGATCAGAAATGGTCCTGACCTTGGGTCAAGGCAAAGCAGTCCAAGACCCGACGGTTGTTACTGGTACGTTCCCACTTAACAACTCTTTCGCTTACCCCTTATTCAATAGTGAAGCTGAGTGAAGCTTCGTTAGTAACAAATTCGAGCACTTACTAAAACAACAACCGCGGAAGCTAAACTAAGCCCTTACGGTGGACGTGGCTAATGGGAAAAACCAAACTAACCTAGGATATTTATGTAGAGTACACCTTAACACTAAACAACCATTCATTTCAAATCAAATTTAATGCCAGTAAATATTAGGAGTTTTGATGTGATAATTGGCATAGTTGGGTTAAACCCCCACCGTGCTGATACTATGTGTCGCGAGAAGGCCGTTTGCCTTCACCTCCTGAATCACCAAACCCTAATAGTCTATGGTGATAAACCTAGCGCCAATCCTCTTCCTATCTCGTGCATCAAGGCACAGAATTGCCTACACCAAAAGAACTACATTTTCCTCGCTCTTGTTGTGGACAAGACCAAGGAAGAAGTAAGCATACAAGGTATTCCAGTAGCATGCGATTTTCCGGATGTATTTCCCGAAGAACTTCTGGGAATACACCAGAGAGATAGGTCGAATTTCGAATCGACCTCATACCGGGAACCACATCAACTGCCAATTCACCCTATAGGTTGACTCCCGTCGAAATTTAGAAGTCATCCAGTCAATTAAGAAAATTTTTGAGCAAAGGATCCATCGGACCAAGCTGATGGGTTTTGCACAAACAATCCTATGTGTGCATGCAACCCTAGTATTGGATCTATGTTTTCACTATTAGTTATACAGCTTTATGAACACAAAAAGAAACCTGGCATGCTACTATAATTTTCGAAATTCATATATAAAGCTAGAATACATACCTTTTGTTGTTATATAGCAATAA
The DNA here is from genome assembly GCF_002870075.4 of Lactuca sativa. Classification (NCBI taxonomy): domain Eukaryota; kingdom Viridiplantae; phylum Streptophyta; class Magnoliopsida; order Asterales; family Asteraceae; genus Lactuca; species Lactuca sativa. Next base: position 231,331,604 of record NC_056623.2, read on the forward strand.
CAACTAGTTCCTTGAATTTCCTTAGCTCTTGAAAGCAAGTACCACAAGTGTAGTACCTCTAATGGAGTCACAAACACCATATGCAACTTGGATGAAGAGGAGAAGAAAGGGAGGCACCAAAAACGGCTGGAAACCCTAATGGAAGACTTGTTTACGTTTTTGGGGCATAGGGGCCCTTTATATACATGTAGGCTATTAGGGTTTACAACTAGGAAACCCTAATTTGACTGCTTAGGCCCTAAGCAGCCCATGGACTCCTTAAACATATCCCTTGGACGATTTTTAATGGGCTACCCATAGAATTCGTCCAACCTATATATTATTTGGTGATCCATAGCCCAATTATAATTATCTTATAATTACAACTTCAGTCCCCTAAGTTTAATTAATCTCTTTTAGCCACAAAATTAATTAACAATTAATTCTTGACTAATATTAATTAAACAATATGATTTCTCCTTTAATATATTATTCTTATAATATATTAATAAATCATATTTAAACCTTTCTCTCCTTAAATCATCCTACATATTGCTATAGTGAAGGCAACCCAAAAGGACCATGCTCATAATCGGGTCAAGTACATACCAAAACAGTTATGGACTTAGACACTAATCCAACAGTCTCCCACTTGGATAAGTCTAATAACTATTTTCCGTATGACTTCAAAACCTGATCAGCAATCGTAGCTTTCAAAAGCCGCTGTCAACTCTGATGTTATCAGATAGCGTGTCCTCTAGATAAGGGATTATATATTCCTCCATTCTCAAGATATCGTATAGACAAAAGACATGAATTTCAATCATTCTCTCTATACTATTTCCCGACTTCCGATTCATGACGACTGATAACATACTACAATTGAACACATCAACTTAGTCCCGGCTTGGCCAAGCGCTTAGATGTCATCACTAAATCATCGAGAGGCCCACATATATCGCTTTTATCCCACTTTGGGTAAAAGGAATGGATAAACTTCGACTCAAATGCTCGCTTGCATTTACTGATCGAATCACACACAACAATAAGTTTTATAACACCAAGTTACTGGTGCGTTTACTTATTATCAATGTGTAACTGACCAACAAATAACAACTCACACGTCTCGGTTTCAAGAATATACAATATTATCGTCTCACTAATCACTCGTGATAGAACCGTGAAGTGATCCAAGTGAGCGTGGGTTTAATCCAATACTTTAATCTTATCAAAGCACTCACGAACTCTGCAGCAAACTTGTGCCATGTCTAAACACTTCAGACAATCTACAGACAGATTCATGACAGTCTTTATTCATACCTACTCCCAACGTATGACCAACTGTGGATGTTTGAATAACCTAGTTATTCTGGAAGTCAAAACATGCAAATTGAAACATGACAACAATACTTAATCCTATATGGCCCCAAACTTGTGAGAGTAAATAAAACCCTTCTATTTATCCACCATATTGATTACTCATTATTTATCATTTAATGTTTCGGATAATCAACTCATTACTTGAATTATACCAACAATTGTCCCATGCTCTAAACATGCACACTTTGTTTCCTATGGTCCATGCTTTGTGAAATAGATCACCTGAAAACTTTTCCAATGATGCTCATTTTACAATTCCTTAATCCTAATTATTAGTGTAGGAACACAAGTTTCTTGTCACTACTAGAATATGCTAGATTCTAACATTTTACGCAACGATCCTTTCGTAAAGTCATAGCACAAAAGTCACCAAGACTTGGCTAATGAAATTACAAAGTGCTTTCTTAGAAATTGTTACAAGACAATTCCATAGATGTGAAGTCTCACATTCAAAGTACATTCCTTTGAATATCCTTCTTGCATAAAAGTTTCTAATCTAGGCATAGACTCTCAATATCCAACTCCCAATATGGAAACATTTCCACATTTGCCATATGACAACTCATTCTTAATAGAATCTTATCTATTCGTAATAATGTCGATATGGTCCATCCAATACCATACTTTCAACTACTTACAAGCGATCAATCCTCAGCGAACTTTGGATCATCCTTTGATAGTTGTTAAATTCTTTCAGTCAAAACCAATTCTATTCCTTTTTCCCTCTTAATGCGCTAGACATTTGGAAAATTTTAGAATGGTAAAATACTATAGCATTTACAATCGATCCTATACCCGAAGCGTATGGGACACGATGCATAATGTCTTACATAAAGATATGATACTTTACCAATCTTTTTGCCATAATATTTTATGTGTCATGTTCTCACAATTGGAACTATGAAGAGGGATGCCGTAATCATAATCGAAATTTGAGAACACACAATGTATCCTTTGACTGAAGATATTAAAATTTCTTAATCTAAGCTTTAGATTTTGAAACGAAGTATAATATTCTCTCCCTTAATTATAGCAAAACAACTTTTCAACCCATGCAACTTTGCAAATGGAATCTTTGTTTTTCTATAATTAATATTGCTAACTTGCAATACTCGCCATAACAATCATACAAGCATAACACTTATGCTCCCACTATTATGATGATTATCATATAAGCATAACATTTATGCTCCCACTAGCTTTGACATGTATTCAGAAAACAATGCCTATTGAATCTCTGAAATTCATATTTCTAATACCAGATGCTTCGATAAGCCTTTATCTAAGCTTCTTAACCTTATACACCTTTGCCTTAGATAGCTCATATGTGTGTTTAAACAATTCATAACTTATGTTACTAAGTTCCAAATGTTGAAACTAATTGCCAAATCTCACAATTCGAACTATGGAAAGGGATGCCGTAACCATAATCGAATTTGAGAATACAATTTTCACAATTGCTATCTTCTTAAAATCTCTCTTAGTGAAAGCATTTCCTCACAGTCATTTTCATGAAGGAGGGAATCTTATGACACTTAGATTTTATGGTGTATGAGTTCCTATCCATGTGAATTTGCCAAAAACAAGGTTTGCGACAAATCCAAACTCATATGGACTGAACTTTCTTAATCTTGATTTCTTGCCCTATGGTAACACGAGTGCCCACCACGCCTTCCAAGTAGTTTAGTAACTTGTCCTTACATATCAATTTAATTTCCATCGACTAAGGCTTTAGTGTGTATTCAAATGAGAACTCATAGAACTCATGTACACAATTAACTCAATTGGAATGGCACAGAAACAAAACAATGTCAGCACGATAGGTTGTAAACCTCAAGTCGTGTGCTAGTGATGATCGATAAGGTTTATTCTTGATTTGTTCTTGAAACCTTTTCAAGACCATTAAGACTCCCACTGACTTCTTGACATATAAGATTCTCTTGTCAAGAAACATTTCTTGACAAACAAATATTCAATAGTTAGTGAAGCATTTATCAAGACAAAACACTTCACACAATTGGTCCTAGTTGGTCTTTGTCTTATCCAAGACAGCACAACTTACCAATTTCAAATGTGCAAGAATAAGAAAACTTTTCCAAATTCCACATTTGATGAGTGTTATAAACCTACTTAAGACTTTTCACTCAATGTCACAATCTTGACTCTAAGACTTGATATTGGAACGAAGTATGATTGACTCTTTGATTTAACCATTTCTACAATTCTCAATTCCTCTTCTTAGACATGCAATTGCACTAAGACTCACTTAGAGGATCAATTGAGACATGGTTCTTAATCATAAAGACTTATCATAAAACACAATAAAAGGTACTCTTCCTTCTTCTTAGAATAGAGAAACTTTTATCTTTCTGCCTACTTGATTCTTCTTTATTCGTTCTACTATTCATTGAAACTCTTTCAATCAACTTAGAATTATACTTAATCTTATAAGTATAACCATATTTACTAAACTTTAGTAAATCATGACGAATATCTTTGTCACTCTTGTGGTAGACTTGATCAACGTACGACCTAGTGTACTCGATCTCCTAGTCCTTCAATTGACACTTTGCCAAAGAATTAGTCTAAGGTTCCCAAATGTGAAAGTTTTTCATTCATCATACAATGCACATTGCATGATTCCAAGTTTCTGTCCAATTGAAACTTGGGTGATGAGAAACTCTCCCTATTTGGTAAAATTTTGACATTTCCACAAATAACACAATTAAGAATCAAATCCATTATTGCTAATAATAGAAACATTCAAACATTAATTCTTTCATACATGCAATTGCAAGGATAAATAAATAAGATAAAGTCAAAATTCATTTTATTGCGGAAAAATTTTGTCCTTACAATTCAACTCAATTGAAAAACTATGTTATTACATATTTCTTAACAATCTATTCTAACTCCAAGTAGTAGCTCAAGAATCCAATCTTCAAGTAATGCGATCGAAATCCATTTCTTCATGATCAGATTCAGCTCACTTCTTCCCTTAAGCTTCCTCTCTTTTCTTCGATCCTACAAAACATCAAAATGCAATCTTATCACATCATGCATTAAGAATCTAGAATAGGAACTTAATAGAGTTAGATAATGGATTTTACCTGAAGTGGAGCCAAACGACTTGACTCTCCCATCTCTTAGATCTCTCAGGTAATTTGGGCAGCTTCGTCTCCAATGCCCCTTCTCTTGGCAATAAAAGCAAATGGACTCCTTTGGCACAGCACATCGGACAATCACAGACTTAGTTCTTTCTGCACTTCCAATGTTGCCAGTGTCCATTGAAGTTTGGGAGTTTGATTCACTAGACAAATTTGCTTGACCAGCACGCCAAATCATTGTTGATTCAGCAGCTATAAGCAAATAGGTGAGATCAATTAGGGTCACGTCGTGGTCCATCATATAGTACTTTCTAACGAACTCACTATATGATTCAGGAAGTGACTGAAGAACCCAGTCAATCCAACCCACTTGAAATGTCGACACCCAACATGTTTAACCTATCAATGTGTGTTTTCATCTCTAAGACGTGCACACACACAGGTTTCCCATCTTCGTGTTTACTTGCCAAAAGGGCTTGAGTGAGCTTGAACTTTTCAAGCCTTTGAACTTGTGGGTCAGGGAGAATAATTGGAGGAGGTGGAGGAAGTGAAGCATGACTCTCATTTCCTTGATCGTATCTCGGAACGTCATCTTCATTTGGAAAGCTTGTTCCAAAGGATTTGGGAAGACCATTGTAAGACGTAGACATCTACAAAACGGGAGAAAATTCAAGTTAAGTTGATTAGAATTCTTGATGCAACACCCAAATGAAACATCAAGTTAGGATCCAACACAATACTCTACAACCTAGAAGAGGGAAGCCGTAATCTAGTTGTAAAATATTTGAAGGTAGGTAAATGACGATTTACCAATTTCCACCATGAAAAACGAAAAGGAAGATTAAGTTTTAAATGAATTGAAACTCCTAGATCTTTTGAGACTCATTGAACTCTTCAATGGCATGTTTAATCTCGATTATGCCCTACTATTCGTGACTGGGATGCCGAGGATCACAAACAAGGTATGAATAACCATACGAATCACGTGGTGCACCCAATGCTACAATCACCTAATCAATGTGCCGGTTAGCCACACACGCTCCATTGATCTATGACAAACATCGAGTCACCCTTCGCTACCAATGTCATCCCCAAATTAGTGTGCCGGTTAACCACACACGCTCCACTAACGTTTGACAAGGGTACAAAGTGTAATTCCATGGGTTAGCATACAATTTCACATTTTGCCTAAAGTAACTATGATTTGGGAATTTGAAAAAACAGCATTTAGTTACTTTGTACTTCATTATACTTATAATGGAAGGTTTCTGTCCTATCCTACCCGTTCGGCTAACGACCCTCCACTAGTCAAGAGTGCGGTGGGTAAGAGTGGATACCCATTCAATCGCCATTTTATAGGCAATTTCCTTAGACACCCCTTATAGACTAGCTTCGTGAATGAGGCCTACTAACGGTAAGACTGACTGTTTACTCATACATATATAATATTAGACTTTTAATGTCATATATAGTATAGGGTGTATTTTACACTTTTAAAATACTAGGTGGTTTAAATTATACTTTTAATTAACCAAAATCATTATGGATTTATTAAATCTCTTTTAATTATACACTTAATTAATTTAATAAAACCATAAGGGTTTAATTTGAACTTTTCAAAATCAGGGTTTTGGATTTTAGACTTTCAAAATTAACTTTTAATCAACAATTTAAATTCCAAAACTTGAGGGCAAGTTTTAAAACTCTTCAAAACAATTAGGTTTTAATCTCACTTAAAATTTTGAATTTGAGACATTTAAATTAAAATTTTAAATATTAAAACTGTTGATTTAATAATTACCATAAATTAAACAATTAATTTAAATTATTAAATCACAAGGGATTATCTAGATCATGAGGATAATTACCAATTATACATCTAAGATATCCAAATCCCTTGAATCCCTCTCTAAATCTCGAAAAATAAGGGATGGGATAATTCAAGATCTTTAATTACCATATTACACAATTAAAAGATAATTACAAGATATGAGATTATCCAAATCCCTAAAATTTAGGATCTAACCTTGGGGAAGGAGGTAATTTCGAAATCCAAGGGTTGGAAAACCCTAGATTTCAAAATCTTGGAGGCTAAGGAAAGGATTTGGGAAACCCTAGCAAAAATCGCCATCTAGGGTTTAGCAACCCTAATTGCGAAAAATACCTAGCCTTTAGGGTTCATTAGCCATAAACCCTAATATGTCAAGTTCATAAATTTGAATAAAAGCTAATAGAAAACAAAAACCAATGGCTCTGATACCACTGATGGGTTTTGCACAAACAATCCTATGTGTGCATGCAACCCTAGTATTGGATCTATGTTTTCACTATTAGTTATACAGCTTTATGAACACAAAAAGAAACCTGGCATGCTACTATAATTTTCGAAATTCATATATAAAGCTAGAATACATACCTTTTGTTGTTATATAGCAATAACAACTAGTTCCTTGAATTTCCTTAGCTCTTGAAAGCAAGTACCACAAGTGTAGTACCTCTAATGGAGTCACAAACACCATATGCAACTTGGATGAAGAGGAGAAGAAAGGGAGGCACCAAAAACGGCTGGAAACCCTAATGGAAGACTTGTTTACGTTTTTGGGGCATAGGGGCCCTTTATATACATGTAGGCTATTAGGGTTTACAACTAGGAAACCCTAATTTGACTGCTTAGGCCCTAAGCAGCCCATGGACTCCTTAAACATATCCCTTGGACGATTTTTAATGGGCTACCCATAGAATTCGTCCAACCTATATATTATTTGGTGATCCATAGCCCAATTATAATTATCTTATAATTACAACTTCAGTCCCCTAAGTTTAATTAATCTCTTTTAGCCACAAAATTAATTAACAATTAATTCTTGACTAATATTAATTAAACAATATGATTTCTCCTTTAATATATTATTCTTATAATATATTAATAAATCATATTTAAACCTTTCTCTCCTTAAATCATCCTACATATTGCTATAGTGAAGGCAACCCAAAAGGACCATGCTCATAATCGGGTCAAGTACATACCAAAACAGTTATGGACTTAGACACTAATCCAACACAAGCTTCTCACCTTGGAGAGCTCCGATCTTGTTTTTCAAGAAGACGAATCCTTCAGAAGGTACATCGATCTTAGGAAATTGAATAAGCTCCCTATAAAAAATCGAAACCCAGTCCCTCGGACTGACGATCTATTTGGCCAGCTCCAAGGAGCTAGCTACTTCTCTAAAATAGATCTAAGATCCGGTTACCATTAGCTCCGAGTCCAAAAAGAGGACATTCCAAAAAAAAACTGCCTTTCGAACTCGTCGCGACCATTTCAAGTTCGTTGTGATACCCTTCGGTCTAATGAATGCTCCCACGGTATTCATGGACCCTACAAACCGAGTTTTCCCAACCATTCCTAGTCATCCTTTTCATTTTTTTTATCAATAACATACTCGTCTGCTCACGAAGCAAGAACAAAACACTGTCAACACTTACGACCGAACTTGAAAGCATCGAAGCCGGAGAATATCACGGAGGAAGCACTACATGGATGGATAAAACTCTCAAAGTCGAAAGACGAAGCTTATTGTTATAAGAGTTGAGTTGGGCGTTATATGGGTGATCGTCGATAGGTTAACCCAATCTGCCCATTTCCTACTAGTACAGAAATCAAACAAGACGAAAAGATTAGCTTAGATCTATATCCAGGAGATCGTGAGACTCCATGAAACATCGATATCTACTATCTCAGATCGAGATAACGGGATTATTTCAAGACTTTGACAGTCATTTCAGAAGGCTATAGGAACATAGCTAAGTATAAGCGTTGCTTACCACCCTCAAACCAACAGCCAAAGCAAACGAACCATTCAACCACTCGAAGACATGCTACAAGTTTGGGTGTTTGAATTCAACAAGTCAGGGGATACCCAGTTGCCCTTGATTGAATTCTCACGCAATGACAGTTATCGCACGAGCATCAAGGATGCTCCTTTCGAGGCTCTTTATGGTCGAAAATGCAAATCACTCGCCAGTACTCTCATGGGACCAGAAACCATTCGCGAAACGACAAAGAAGATAATCCCAAATCAAAGCTCGACTTCAAGCATCGCGAGACCGACAGAAGAGTTATGCTGACAAACGGCATAAGCCATTAGGATGTCTAGACGGGGATCACGGGTTATTAAAGGACTCTCCTATTGGATAAGGTGTCTAAGTCCATAACTTATTTGGTATATACTTGACCCGACCCGGCATGGTCCATTTGGGTTGCATTTCATCCAAACTATTTATGGATAATTTTATGAGAGTTATACACATATGTTTATTTAAGTTATAATATATTAATATGAAGTCATGTTATTTAATTAGTCTTAGTCTTAAATTAATTATGAATTAATTTAGAGATTAAAAGGAAGACTAATTAGATTATGGGCTATTGGTTTTATATGGTGTGGGCTAACACTCATTTGTTAATGGGCTAGGCTTATATGGAAGTCCATGGATGATCCATGGAGCTTTTAACCCATGGATCCTTGGAAAGGAAAAGACATGGGTTATTAGGGTTTCACCCTAATCATGTACACTATATAAGCATGCCTATGTTGCATGAAATGACCACTAGTGTGACTAGTGTGACTAGTGTTACTAGAGTATGTGTGTTAGTGTGTGACCGATTTTATAAGTGTGTATACACTCTCTCAAAGTTTTCCAAGAGTTTGTGGTGATTTGTGATTCCATTTGAGGCATTCACACTATTGGTGCTTGGCCCTCAAACTCCTTAGGAATTGAACTCATCATCAAAAGGTATGTAATCTCATCTAATTCTTTTATGTTTAAAAGTACCCCATGCCATGTTAGATAGGTTATGAACCTTGGAAAAATTATTATTTTGCATGTATTTAGACAAACATAGATCCAAGGTTTATTAGGGTTGCATGCACACTTAGGAAGTGTTAGATTGCTCAAAACCCAACAGTGGTATCAGAGACTAGGCTTGTTTTCTTGAATACTTGATACAAATTGCTGAAAATCGAAGTTTATGTGCTGTCTGCACAGCTGACTCGCCGAGTCCATGAAGGGACTCGACGAGTCCAAGACAAAACTCATCCAACTCGGTGAGTTGGTTCATGCACTCGACGAGTTGGAACCCCAGACAGCATATCTTCGAGTTTTGGTGCTGGAATTGGTCTAGAATCATTACCTTAAACTGTTTTGGACTCATAAAACCTGTTTTTGATGTGGTAATGATGATGCTGGACCAATTTCAAAGTTATAATCAAATTTCAAGTTTATATGTGTTCATATGATTCTTGAAATTGTTGGTGTGGATGTTCATGTTCATATGAGTTTTGTTAGATCATAGGAATTATTTGCAAATTGTTTGTTAGTTAATTCTTGATCTTAATGTGTTTTTAATGGAATTCATAATTTGTCCTCAAGTTATGGAATTCCAAAAGTTTTTTCTTTTAAATGTTTTTTAAGAAGTCATAAGTTACATTTTCTTGAAGAGTTTTCTAATAAATGCTTTTATGGACTCCATAACTTGTCCTCAAGTTATGGATTTCCAAGAGACTCTTCATTAAAAGTATTAAACACTTAATTAAAACTCATAAGTTATGAATATCCAAAAGTTTATGAATTGTTCAAAACTTGCCCTCAAGTTTTGGAATTTGTAAAGTTTCACACACTTTAATAAACTTTAATTCCAACACTTAGAATTTTAAAAGTTAAAACTCAACACTTATACTATTTATAACATTAATGGTTAATTATATATATATATATATATATATATATATATATATATATATATATATATATGTATGTATGTATGTATGTATAAGAACAAGTCGTTTTACCGTTAGTAGGCCTCATTCACGAAGCCGGTCTATAAGGTGGGTATAAGGTTGTTGCCTATAAAATGGCGACTTAATGGGTGTCCACTCTCACCCACCGCTTGCTTGACTGGTGGAGGGTCGTTAGCCGAACGAGTAGGACAATGACTTTAAATTCTCATTAAAAGTATAATGATTATTATAAAGTAACTAAATGTTTTATTTAATTCCCAATCTTAGTTACTTTAGGAAAAATGTGAATTTGGTGCTAGCCCATGGAATTCACACTTTGTACCTTACCAAGTCGTTGGTGGGGCGTGTGTGGTTAACCGGCACACTAACTTGGACTAGTAAGGACCACGAAGGGTGACTTAATGTTTGTCATAGATCAATGGAGCGTGTGTGGTTAACCGGCACACTAACTTGGACTAGTAAGGACCACGAAGGGTGACTTAATGTTTGTCATAGATCAATGGAGCGTGTGTGGTTAACCGATACATTGATTGGGTGATAATATTAAGGGTACCAAGTGAATTGGTATGGTTATTCACACCTTGTTTTGTGATCCTCGGCATCCCAGTCACAAAATTTGAGAGGGCACACTCGAGATTGAAACATGCCATTGAAAAGTTCAATGAATCTCAAAAGATCTAGGAATTTCAAATCCAATTAAAACCTAATAAATTATTTCATTTTTCATGGTGGAAATTGGTGAATCATCATTTGCCTACCTTCAAATATTTTATAGCTTGGATTACGGCATCCCTCTTCCAAATTATAAAATATTGTGTTGGGTCCTAGCCTTAATATTTCATATTGGGTGTTATATTAAGGACTTTGAATCAACTAACTTGATTTTCTCCTATTATAGATGTCTGGTTCAGACAACTATGATCTTCCCAAATCTCTTGAAGATGGTGTCCCTCAACATCATGCTTCACTTCCTCCACCTCCTCCAATTATTCTCCCTCACCCAAAAGTTCTTGAAAAGTTTAAAGTCACTCAATCCCTATTGGCAAGCATAGTCTATGTGTGCTCACATCTTGGAGATAAAGTCACATATTGACAAGCCGGGAGAGTTGGGTGTCAAAGTCCCGTGAAAGTTGGATGTTCAATCACTTTCTTAGTAACATAGTGAGTCTCTTTGGGACTACTATGAGACGGACTATGACATGACCCTTAATGATGTTATCTATTTGCTTGGTGTTGTGGAATCAGCAATGATTTGGAACACCAGTAAAGCAAATTTGATTAAAAGAACAACTTCCCAAGTCTTAAATGGACATTGACAATGGTAGCATTGGATATCTAGAAAAAGATTTCTCTTCCCAATGGAAAGGGATCGGCCATAGTCAACTCGGTTGACCAAATGGTAAAAGAGAAAGGCTAAGTCTGAGATAGTCTCATGTGCCATTACCAAAGGGTCCATGTGTTTTGTTGCCAAAGGAAGGGGCATTGGTTGCGAAGCTGCCCTATTCACCTGAAAGGTCATAAGGTTGATCAAGTCAAGAGGTTTGACTCTACTTCGGGTAAAGTCCACTGTCTAACTCTATTAAGTTCATATTTGGAGATTCTTATTACATAATGTGAATGGGTCACATGCTGATGTTTTTAAGAATCAAAGAAAAGATAGGAAGCTTAAAGTAAGTATATGTTGATTCTGATTGCAAAAGTGGGTTTCGATCACATGGTTCGGTAATCAGAATTTTGAACTGTTGCTTAAGAGTTATAATATATTGCTTATAAATAGATAACAACAAGGTTTTCATGTGGATTGTAAGGATAAGTTTTTCCGCAAAGTTTTAAAATAAAAGAAAAAAAGGGTTTTAATTTTATTTATTTTAAAAATATCCTTACAATGGCATCTGTGGAAAATTGTTACTTATATGTTTCCAGTAATAGCAATATTGGAAAGTGGATTTGATTCTTTCATTTGTGGTAGTGTCTAAATTTTCCAAATGAAGAAAGTTTTTCATCACCCAAGTTTCAATTGGATAGAAACTTGGAATCATACAAGTTGTATTGTATGATGAATGAGAATTTTCATCTTTGAAAATTAAGACTAATTCTTTGATCACATGTATATGTGAGTCAATTGAAGGACTAAGGAATTAGGTACACTGGGTGTGCGCTGGTCAGGGTCCACCACAAAGATTGATTTGTCATGATTTACTAAAGATTAGTAAATATGATTATACTTATGAGGTTAAGTATAATTCTGTAACATTGGAAAGGTTACAATGTATGACAAAACAAATGAGAAGAATCAAATTAGGCAGAAAGATAAAAGTTTCTCAAATCTGAAAGGATGGGAGAGTACTTTAGTATCGTATTTCATGATCATCTTAATGATTATGAAACCATATCACAAATTCATACTCTAAGGACGTCTTAGTGCATTGTTATGGCTAAGAAGAGAGGTCATGAATTGTTGGATTGGTTAAAATCAAGAAGATGAGTCATACTTCGTTCCAAAACAATTCTTTGAGTCATACTCCAAGATTGTAACTTCGAGTGACATAAAGGAAGATTTATTAACACTAGTCAAATGTAAGAGTAAAATGTTTTCTACTCTTGTACATTTGAGATTGGTAAGTTGTGATGTCTTGGATGAGACAAAGACCAACTAAGACCAATTGTGTGAAGTATTAGTCTTGATAAGAATCCGCATTGTCCCTTGAATATTCGTTTTGTCAAGGAATGGTTCTTGACTGGGGAAACTTATATGTCAAGGGGACAGTGGGAGCCTTAAAGATCCTGAAAGAGTTTCAAGATTTAATCAAGAGTAAAACCTGTAATTTATCACTAGCACACAACTTAAGGTTTGCAACCTATCGTGTTGACATAATTCTTGTTTCTGTACCTACTTCAAATAAGTTGAATTTGCATGTGAGTTATCAGAGTTCAACTTGGAAGCATTGGTGGGCCTTGTGCTACCAAGGTGACAAGAAACTAAGATTGAACAAGTTTAATCCATGTAAGGTTGAATTTGTCACTAACCTGATCTTGTGATTATGGTTTTGACAAATTCACATGGATAGGAACTCATACACTATAAAATCTAAGTGTCATAAGGTTTCTCTCCGATTCATGAAAATGATGGTGAGGAAATGTTTTCACTAAGTAGATTTTACGTAGATATCAATTGTGTTATTTGCATTTTCAAAAGTCGTTAGTGGAGCGTGTGTGGTTAACTAGCACACTAACATGGACTTGTGAGAAATGGAAAAGATCTAAGAAATTGAGACTATGATTACGGCATCCCTTTTCATAGTTCTTGAAATTGCTTAGACACACATGTGAGCTATCTAAGAAAGGGTGTATAAATCTAAATTTCAGAAGTCCAGCAGATTTCTGGAAATATGTCAGAGCTAGTGGGAGCATAAGTGTTATGATGATAATCATCATGTTAGTGGGAGCATGATTATTACGTTTAGTGTTGCAAGTTGGCAATGTTAATTATAGAAAACAAAGTTTCAATTCGTGAAGTTGCAGGGGTTGAATAGTTGTTTTGCTATAATTAAGGGAGAGGAAATTATACTTCATTTCAATTCTAGAAGCCTAGATTGAGATTTTAATCATCTTTAGTCAAGGACATATATATGAATTTTATGTTTGAATGGTTTGACTTAAGGAAATTCTATATATATTGCGTTTTCAAAATTCGATTATGATTACAGCATCCCTCTTCATAGTTAAATTTTGAAAACATGGCAAATAAAAAATATTGTAGCAAAAGACTGGTCTAGTATCATGTCTTTATGTCAAACATCATGAATCTTGTCCCATATGCTTCGGATATAGGATCGATTGCATGTGCTATAATATTCATATTTTCTAAATTTTCCAAATGCTTAAGGCATTGAGAAGGGAAAAGTCTAGAACTGGATATGACTAAAGTGATTAAGAAATTGTCGAGGACAAATCTGAGGTTCGCCAAAGATTGGTTGCTCAGGGAAAGTTGGAAGTATGATGTAAGTTGTCGGAAAGGACCATATTGACATGTTCTAAAAAGAAGTAACTCTTGTTCGGAAGTGATAGTCAAAATGGGACTATGGAAATGTCTCCAAAGGTGGAAGTTATTCAATCTATGTAAGATTAGAAAACCTTAATGCAGGAAGGATGTTCAAAGCAATGTACTTTGAATATGAGACTTCCGTTCCATAGAAGTTGACCTTCTTTGGAATACTCTGTAATGACTGGTGACAAGGTTTTGGTGACTTTGTGAATAATCATTACAAGAGGAACATTGCATAAAAGTTTAAAATCTAACAGATTTTTTGGTAAATGATAGGAATCGGGGATTCTCACATTTACAATAAGGATTTGGGATTGTGAAATGAGTATCAATGGAATCATGTTCAATTGATCTACATCACAATGTAAGGATCATAGACAAACATAGCGTGCATACTTGGAGTATGGCATAACTATTGTTTAGAAAAAAAAAACAAAGTGTACATGCTAGGAGCATGGGATGACTGTTGTTTTTATTCAAGTCTTAAGTTGATTGTTTGAAACATTATACAATGAATAATGTGTAATCAATATGGTGATAAATAAAAGGTGGTTCTATTTATATTCAAAAGGGTTCTGAGACCATATTGGATTCGATTATTATTGTGTTTCACTTTGCATGTTTTGACTTTCAAAATAGCTAGGTTATTCTTTCTGAATGACTAAGTTATTTAAACACTCCACAGTCGTTCATATGTTGGAAGTAGGTATGAATCAAGATTGTCATGAATCGAGTTTGTAGATGGCTAAATGGGTTTAGTCATAGCAATGGTTGCTACAACATTCATGAGTGCTCATAAGTTATGAGTATTGGATTAAACCCACGCTCACTTGTATCACTTCATGGAATTTATCTCGAGTGATCGTGAGACGGTAATATCATATAAATCTTCAAACCTAGAGATATGAGTTGTTACCTATGAGTTGGTTGTGCATTGATTGCACGTAAATGCATCAGTAACTTGATGTTATAAAACGTGCCTTTGTGTACAATTCAACAAGTAGTAGAACAAGCATATGAGTCGAAGTTTATCTGTTCCTTCTAGAAATAGAAGCGATATCTGGGCCCCTCGATGATTTTGTTGTGACCTATGTACCGGCCGGTCAGAACTAAATTGATGTGTTCGATTAAGTTCTTTGTCAAACAAATCGGAAATCGGGAAACAAACTGCTGGACAATAAGTACGACGTTGTTCCATGTATTTGTCCGGCTGATATCATGAGAACAGAGGATTATATGATCACTTATCTAAAATGGCGCTTCATAGTTCAACAGAGTTTTCTTCATAGTTCAACAGAGTTTTCGAGAGCTACGATTGCTGGTTGGTTCCTGAAGTAACATACGCAAATATAGTTATTAGACTTATCCAAGTGGGAGTCTGTTGGATAAGGTGTCTAAGTCCATAACTTATTTGGTATATACTTGACCCGACCCGGCATGGTCCATTTGGGTTGCATTTCATCCAAACTATTTATGGATAATTTTATGAGAGTTATACACATATGTTTATTTAAGTTATAATATATTAATATGAAGTCATGTTATTTAATTAGTCTTAGTCTTAAATTAATTATGAATTAATTTAGAGATTAAAAGGAAGACTAATTAGATTATGGGCTATTGGTTTTATATGGTGTGGGCTAACACTCATTTGTTAATGGGCTAGGCTTATATGGAAGTCCATGGATGATCCATGGAGCTTTTAACCCATGGATCCTTGGAAAGGAAAAGACATGGGTTATTAGGGTTTCACCCTAATCATGTACACTATATAAGCATGCTTATGTTGCATGAAATGACCACTAGTGTGACTAGTGTGACTAGTGTTACTAGAGTATGGTTGTTAGTGTGTGACCGATTTTATAAGTGTGTATACACTCTCTCAAAGTTTTCCAAGAGTTTGTGGTGATTTGTGATTCCATTTGAGGCATTCACACTATTGGTGCTTGGCCCTCAAACTCCTTAGGAATTGAACTCATCATCAAAAGGTATGTAATCTCATCTAATTCTTTTATGTTTAAAAGTACCCCATGCCATGTTAGATAGGTTATGAACCTTGGAAAAATTATTATTTTGCATGTATTTAGACAAACATAGATCCAAGGTTTATTAGGGTTGCATGCACACTTAGGAAGTGTTAGATTGCTCAAAACCCAACATCTCCTTGGAAAGGAATGATTCGCTTTAGGAACCGAGAAAGTAAACCCACGATACATCGGACTGTTCGAGATTCTTGCTCAGATTGGTCCAAAGACTTATAGGTTGCAGCTGACTGTAGATCTCAGCAACGTACACCCTGTGTTCAGCGTATCGAATCTGAAAAAGTGCATATCAGGCAAAACTCTTATCATTCCTTTAGAAAGAGGTCGAATAAAAAAGAATATCCTGTTCGTCGAAGAACCAGTCGATGTATTGGATAAGGAAGTAAAGCGTACAAAACAATGCCGCATTTCGATTGTGAAGGTTCGATGGAGCACCAAGTGTGGATTGGAATTCACATATGAACGCGAAGACTAGATGAAACAGAAGTGCCCTCGCCTCTTCTCTCATTCATGATCCTATCTCTCAAAAGAATTTCGGGACGAAATTCCCTCTAACGGGGGGATGATGTCACAACTGGAATTTTGCTAGGAAATTCTATTCCCATGTAAGCATCATCCATTGTAAAAGCCTATACTCTATTCTCGTTCAAATACATCTTATATGTTCAACTAAGGGTTGGAAACCTTAGAAATCCCGGTTCAAGATTATTATGGACTAGGATTCTCTTATTG
Source organism: Lactuca sativa (assembly GCF_002870075.4). Taxonomy (NCBI): domain Eukaryota; kingdom Viridiplantae; phylum Streptophyta; class Magnoliopsida; order Asterales; family Asteraceae; genus Lactuca; species Lactuca sativa. Next base: position 231,348,687 of record NC_056623.2, read on the forward strand.
AGTCTAACGAACCAATAAACTTTCAACTTGACTACTTTGGGCCTAAAATGATCCATCTTATTTCTAATGGGCCTTATTGGGCCATAACAACTCCAATTAACCTTAATGGACCATAAATCCATTCTATTTGTACTAATTGGGCCGTGAACCATCCTAAATGTCTAATGGGCTGAAAACTTATTTAGTGGGCCTCATATTTTCGAGAAAAAAATCAAGAAAAGGCCCAAATTAATAAAATCCTTTCCTAAATCCAAATTCTTGGCCCAAGTTTAAAAAAAAAGAGTTTAATCCACATAATATAAGGCCTTGACACCTCACTTTTTCTTGGTGGTAATCTAGGCAAAAGGACTCTCATGTAACAAGGTAAGGCATCCTTAACCATCATGCATTAACCTTGATACTCTCTCTTCCTATTTCTTTAACCATGGCCAAAAATATCAACATACACACACAATTACACTTCCAAACTCTCTCAATACCATCTCAAAAACTCTTCCTTCACCCATCCAAAATTTGGAGATTTTGGGTGCTCTCAAAAGGATCTTCATCTAAATCATCATCTTTGGTAAGTAATTACTTGGATCTATGTTTTAACTTCAAGATTCCATCAAAACCTCTCCTTAACCCACATCATCTCATGATCTATGCTCTTGAACTTCATAGACTTCAAAGACCTTCTCAAGGTGTTGCTAGGAAACAAAAAATCTCTTCATCTCTTCTTCAAAACCGAAATATCAAAGCAAAGGTGAGTTCATACCCCCTATTTTCGATTTTTACTTGTTTTTGGGGGAGAATACAAGTTGATTTGTGTATATCAATGTGTATATGCATGACTATGTGTGTTTTCCATGAATTATTTGGTGATTATGTGTTGATTACTTCATTAATCTAAAAATATGTTAAGAACTTGAACTTTATCACTTGGATCTTCATAAGAACTTTGAGAAAAGTATGTTTTATCACATATATTACATATAAACTAGTAGATCTGGGATTTATACACTTCAAATAGCAAAAATGAGTGTTGTGTTCTAAGATCTATAATTTAAACTCATAAAACAGCCCTTGATAGAAAAGTTTTGGTCCAATCTCATATTGTTTTGAACCTCTTAATGGAAATATTTTTCAAAACTTTTTTACATGGATAGAGTTCAGATTTATACCTTTAAAGTTACTACTCTCACGCTTTCATACGATTTTTCTACAATTTTTGGCGAATTTTACAAAACTGCTTATCAAATTTGAAATAATTTCGGACCAACCTGTGAAGATGAGCAATTTCACACTTGTTAGAAGCCATTAAAAATTATGATAAAAATTGTGAACAAAGTAGACAAAATTTCCAAATTTCCAGAATTTATGGATCCAAATTTAGACTTACGATGATTTGTCTATAAATTTTCCAACAACTAGGTCGGGAAAGCCCAAAACCAGAAAAATGTGTATTTTCACAAAAATCAAGCCAAAAATGATATTTTTGACAAAAATGGGTTTAAAATGTTATTTTTACCACAAACTAGTCATCAAAACAAGTTTTGAACAAAATGGAGACTAAAGTGTTATTCTTAAAAAAATTGGGCCTTAATTGTAAATTTTTGGCTTATTGGGTCAAGAACGTCATTTTACAAAAAGTGGGCTTTTATGCTATTTTAGTGAATATTTGAGCCAAAACCAACGATAAACTAACAATCGGATTAATTTGATCATTTTCTAGGTTATCGGGCCTTAGTAGCCCATTTTTATGTGTGATAGGTCATATATACTATTTATATGTTTATTGGGCCTCATTGACCCATTAACATGTGCGACAAACCTTGGATACTATTTGCGTGCTATTTGGGCCTATAAATATCTTACATGTGAAATGGGCCTTAGTTGTCTTTTCATACACACACACACACACACACACACACACACATATATATATATATATATATATATATATATATATATATATATATATATATATATATATATATGTCGGGCCCATGTTATATAATCTCATTGGGCCTTGAAATGATTTCATGTTTAGCGTTGTCTTAGTGGTTCACTTACATGGATCATTGGGCCTAGAATGAGTTTATACTTTTTTTCTTCGCATAAATTCAATTAAGGATCTAGTGAGTTTTTGTCGGTTGGCACCTATTAAGTGTACAATCGTAGCCTATAGTTATAACCAGAGTCTCTTGAAGTGAGAGCGGGGATTTGTGTATAGATCTATACGAGGATGACACCCCACACCTGAGTTGTTCGCTACAGTTAGACTAGGCCAGTCTAGGGTTACAAAAACCTTATTCTATTCCGGCAGCATCCCAAAGACGCAAAGACAGGTGAAATTGTCATTAATTAGTATGGTTATGACGACTCGCTTAGAGGAATTAACGTTATGAAGTTTACGGAAGACTATTCTCTTTTCTCTTGGATTACTCGGAAACATACTCTAACTAGTACTCAACCTCGGGGGTTGGTATGGCAACTTTCTCTTTTACAGACAACATCGGGTTGTCTGGGAATATTCTCTTTACATGCTCTTGACATTCTCTCTACATTCTCTTTACCCTTTTAGTCAAATAAACAATAACATACATGCATTAATACAAGATCTGACACAAACATACTAAACAGTTTTCAGAAAATATTGGATTTTCTGGTGGTATTCAAAATTATACAAATCATTTTCACAAACATGCTTATGAATTCACCAACATTTTATGTTGACCTTTTTCAAAATAACTTGTATTCTCAGGAAACCGTTGAAGCAGGATGAACGAAATAAACTAATGGACATTGTGTGATATTTTGTTTCATCATACTCTTACTATTTTGGCATGTAATATTCAAATACAATACTCGATGTAAACAATGAATGTTGTTATATTAAATGTGTGATGATGATGATGTTATGTTTCAATTATATTCACTGTAATGATATTTCAAGATGAAGTCACGTGCAAGCCCCCAGACGTTTCCGTCGTCTGGTTCGGAGGTGTGACAAATTGGTGGAGATTGACCACGGGATCTTATTCTGAGGCGCGGCGGGCTGTGGTTTCATGGGATCAGTTTTGATAAATGTTCAGTACTCCTTATGTTCCGTAGCTTGAGAGAGAGAGAGAGAGAGAGAGAGAGAGAGCGGTTGGCTCAGGAGTTCTTGGAACTGAAGTAGGGTTCAGAGTCAGTGACCGAGATCACCCGGATGTTCACTGAGAGGGCGATGTTTTTCCCGGAGTTGTCTTCGGAGCAGGCTCAGATGTCTCGATATCTGAATATGCTCAAGAGGGACATCTGGAAGATTGTATCCACTCAGAGGTGTAGTACCTTGTTGGAGTTGCAGGAGGCCGCTAGGCGGCACAAGTTAGAGATTGAGCTCCAGTTGAGAGAGCAAAGGTAGGCCTCGGTGCAGTCGCAGCCTGCACCGAAGCGGATAAGGCCCGCTGATTATCGACAGGGAGGTCAGAGGAGTTGCACTTGCAGGAAGTGCGGCAAGGTGCACGAGGGTAGTTGTCGTTCTTCTTCGAGGTGCCACAAGTGTGGCAAGGAGGGCCACATAGCTAGGGATTGCAGGCAGCAGGCTCCAGCTGTCGGAGTTCGGCTTTGTTATCATTGTGATCAGGTGGGCCATATGAAGGCCCAGTGTCCTCTACTAGCTGCCAGGTCAGTGCAGGCCCCAGCGCCAACCACTTTGAGACTTACTGACGGGAGTCAAGGTCGGGCGGAGCCTCCAAGGGCTCCAGGCGTGCTTATCAGCTTGTGTCCGAGGAGATTAGATCTGAGCCAGAGGTGTCAGTCGATATGTTCTTCTGCTTTATCTCGTTTATGTTATGATTATGAGATGTTGTTTCTTGCATGAGATAATAAAGTGTTGCATGTTTTAGAGAAGAGTTAGTATCGAGGGTTTATATCCAATGTGGGATTCGTGAGAGGAGAAAGTTATGGTTCGAGAATTCAGGAACTTAGGTTCCTTGAAGTTCGGCGTATTAGTGGGTTCAATTGAACAGCGTGTTAGCTTCGCCGCCAGTGGATGGTGGTTAGTGCCCTAAGTGGGGGAGAATTGAAAATTCTCGGAGGAGCCGCTGGTTGTAGAAGGTTGCCTGGCGCGGCTTGAACGTCGGTCATTGGGACGGTGCGATGAGGCGGTTCGGTTATATTAAGGGCTTGCATGTGTCGAGGAAATGCGATAGGCTATGTATGGATTGTTGGTTATATGATCAGTCTCTGAGTATGTATGCATGTTATGAGATAGCGGTGGGCACCGCTAAGGGGTGATGTATAGCGTGGATCTGTCGTTGGGACAATGTTGGATGATGCGTAAGCATGTTTTCAGTCTCCTTGGAAGAGGAGGGGGATAGTGGCTCCAGATTGGAGGTTTGGACAGAGGAAAGTGAGATAGCAGGTTAACAGACTCGGTAGAAGTCTGGACCGGTAGTGAGGACTGTGTAAAGATATTGCAGTCGTAGGTCAAGGACCTAGAGATCGTGATAGGGAGGTATGAGTGGGTTACACTCAGGTGTGGCAAACCGGAGGGTTCGAATGTGACGCAAGGACAAGGTCCTTGGTTCCGAGTATGGTTATGGGTTTGAGTTATGTATGTGGAGGTATTCCAATCTGGGGTATTCCATCATGAGGATGACCGGACCCTATGATTGATTGGACCTTATGTGTTTGGTATTCCAACCCGAGGGTTGATTGGGCCAAACATGTGTAGGGATACGAGGGTATTCCATCCTAGGGATGAGCAGACCTGTCGTTGGCATGCCTGGTATTCCAGCCCGAGGCTGATTGGGCCAGGTGTGAGTGTTGGTTTTGGTAAGAGTATCGATGTATGTTCGTTTGGGTATGAGTTAAGAGAGACCAAGTGTGGCCGACAACAGAGTATGACTCGTGGTCCTGTTTTTAGGTTGGGAATTCCGGTTCCCACGGTTGAGTAGTCTCTTTTTATAGCAATGGGAAGAGGTCAGGGGATGGTTAGTTTGGATGGCCTGTCTGGGAGACAGATCCAATCTAACTTTCCAAGTTCAGGGCTTGTTGGAGAGGTAGGTATTTGAGACTGCAAGAGAAGGAGTAGGTATCTCTTCGAGATGGAATTCTAGTGGGCTAGCCTTCCTTGGTGGTCGTCACGCTTTAGGGGCGTAAGTGTGCCTTTCGGGATTTTGGGTAGCCAGAGTTGGCAATTGGAGATTTCGAGGGCGAAATCATATTTAAGTGGGGAAGAATTGTAACGCCCCGTTCTAAGAGTAATTATTCCTGGATCCCCGAGACCAAGAGTAAGGGCGTTTTGGTCTTTTATGGGCAATGGGTTTTATTCGGGAAGGTTTCAAGTCGGGGAGTGTTGCTAGAAGCGTTGGGCTTCTCGCCACCTTTTCGTGGATATAAAGTCCGTCGGAAACGGACTTAGAATAAAGGAGTTATGACACTTTGAAGATAATGTCAATAATGGTCCCTTAACGGAAAAAGTTGTCAAAGAAAGGCCATGCATACTTTGGGACACACGTGGGTACGCCCAACGTAGGCTAGGTTACGCCCAGCGTAATGGAGTAAATGAAACGCGGAGTTCCTAGACATACGCCCGACGTACTGGATTTACACCCAACATACATCCAGTGTCCAGAAACCCTAATTTTAGGTCCAACAACTATATAAGGAACATCATGGTTCCAACCCTAGCCTCCATATCTGCCCTCTTACCCTCAGAAACCCTAAGTAGCCGTTCTTCTTCCATTGTTGTGGATATTTGACCTTGGGGAGCTTGGTTTGGCAAAGGAGAGCTAAGGAGAAGAAAGAAGAAGTTGTCAAGGAAGGAGTTGGGTGGCTAGAGCTCGTAGATCTGGGAAGGCATCATCTTCTGGAGCCCTCTTGAGGTATAAAGTCTCTTGCTTGACATCTATTTTGTGTAGATCTAGGTGTTATGAAGTTTTGACACCATTTCTTGTCCCAAAAACCCCCCAAAGTGATGCATGATGCGAGTTGGTTGAGATTAGCTGTCCTTTCAGACCTTAGGAGAGGTCTTGAGTGAGAAAAATAAGGTCCCAATGGCTTTGATTGTCTCATGTGTGATGTAGGTGGGTCTTAATGGATTAAGACCTTGAGTTAAGAGCTTTATGGACGTCCCAAGTAATAAAGTTTGAGACTTTATGAATCCTAGGCATGTTTGGTCGAAGGATCTGAAGTTTGGGCTTAAGAGCTTAAGCCATTAAGAACTTATGTGGAATTTTAGTTCAGCGAGATTACGCCCCGCGTAAGCTGATAGACGCCCAACGTAGTGGGTCAGCGTCCCGTTTCCAATCCGCGAGATTCGAAGTACACCCAGCGTACTCCCTCTGTTGGGTTTTAAATTTTGGGCCTTGAGTAATTGGGCTGTTTATGGGCTAGCTGGGCTTGGGCCGTGACTGAACATTATGGATGGAGTAAATTGGACCCATTAATTATTATGTACCTTGGATCTAGGCCCATTTGGTGAGGTGGGCCCAATTTAGTAAATTGGGCCAATATTGGGCTTTGCAAGAGGATTTGGTTTTGGGTCTTGGCCCAATAAGAGGTTAATGGACTTAATGAGTGTTGTGGGCCCTTGGCCTAGAAATTCAGGATGGTTTCTAATGTGATGGTTTTCATATGATAGTTGGGATTTCCGGTGAGTCAGCGGTCAGAGATTTGCAGGATTTCGGCAGTTGCAAGGTGATTTTTCCTCACTGTACTCAAGGGTATAAGGCACCAAGGTCGGCCCTTTGAATTGTTATTTAGAGCTTGTTATGTTATGTGATGATATGCTTGCTAGTATCCTGGTAGATAGGATAGTGATATGAGGATATGCCTTGTTAGCTTAGTATCCTAGAGAAATGGATAGTTGTGTGATTGCTAGTTCTGCTGGATTAGCTCCCTGGTAGTTGGGTAGTGATTATTTATAGACCTGTAGTTGGTCTTGCTTTATATATGTTGGTAGGAGGTTACCTGCGGGTTATGTATGTTGAGTAGTAGCAGAGGGTATTCCATCCCGGTAGGATGATAGGGCCCTAGTATGTTGGTTCTGTAGAGTGTTATGTGGTTGCATGTTATGTGTGCATGTTGGCTAGTGTAAATTGGCATTCCAACCAGATGGTTGTGGGCCAGGAGTATTCCATCCAGGTAGGATGATTGGACTCACATTAGTTTGGCATTCCAACCCAATGGTTGAGGGGCCTGGGGTATTCCATCCCGAGGGATGATTGGACCCTTAGTAGTAGTAGTTAATGTATGTATAGGAAGTGGGGCATTCCAACCCAATGGTTGTGGGCCAGGAGTATTCCATCCCGGTAGGATGATTCGGACCAGCTATGTCAGACCATTGTTTCGGAGCCATGTTCCGGACCCGCTATTTTGGAGCTAGGTTCCGGACCAGCTATTTCGGAGCCACATTTCGGAATTGATATTTCAGACCATAATTTCGGAACAATAACTGTCATAAATTCCTGACATACGTGTAGTCATTTCCCAATAGTAAAAGTATTAGATTCCTGACAGTATGTGTAGTCATTCCAAATAGTAAATGTCATAGATTCCTGATAGTATTTCGGACCCTTATTCCGAAACCTTGTTCCGGATCCGAAGCCACTTTCCGGAATGGCTATTTCAGACACTTGTTTTTCGACCTTAAAATACACCTAGCATGAATCCTCAACGTTCAAATAAAATTTAAACAAGTTCATTTCATGATGGTGTTTGGCATTGTGAATAAGAAGGTTGTTATGTTTGTTCAGATAATAACCCGTTTCCGGAATGCCTAGATTTCTCATTACCGGATAAAATGCCTGATAAGCTTTTCCAAGCTATGAAGGTTGTTGAAGAAGCAAACGAAAGGTACTCTGAAAGAAATCGCACACTAAATCAACGTGTAGACGATTTAGCGGAACAAGTAAATGAAAAAGGAAAATGGGTTGCAAAAGCGATGAAAGAAGTGAAACAAGCTAAGAAGTGGATTGAAAATGCAAATAAGGAGATCAATAAGTTGCGTGGAGAATGGGACCGTCTAACGGATGTTGTTAGAATTAAAGGATATTTTATTGACCAGGAACAAAATATGTATCCCTTACAATTTCCTAATTTGTGGAAACCAATCTAAGTATTTAATAGGTTAAGTAACGCTTTTTGCAATAATGTTAATGAAAAAGGATAATTGTCATTTTAGATAATCATACTGTTCATTTTACAAAATTTAGTTTGAAAAGGCATTACAATATCCATATTTAAAATTAGATTAAATTTGTGGTCGATAACTGGGAACTTGCATCCGATAGAAAACTAGCCATGTCTACATGATTTTCAAACAATTCCATGTAGGTCTTAGTTAGTTCGAAACCATTATCAGTCAATTCGACTCGATCTTCTATTGTTAGAGTTGGCCTACGTGTTTCTTCGATGATGTCCATTTTGTTCACAAATTGTTGTATATCTTCAGACATAGTAATAAGGAGCATTTGCATGTTATACATTGTTACTTTTCTCCGGTCCTCAGCTGGTGAATGCGGTAATGAGATTTCCAGTATTACCATTCATTGTTTAGCACGTTGATAATCACAAATTATTTCTAATGCAGCCATATCAACAAGACGTCGTTGCTCGTCTTCAAGACGTGGTATAACATAATCTATAGGCAACTCATCCTGATTGTTTGATTCACTAGATGTTGGAGACTGAAAATAGAATATACCTAAATTATATTAATATACTATTTAAAAACCAATGTGCATAAAAGTATTTAATAATAAAAAAACATATCCATAACAAAAAACAAAAAAAAAACATAATTACAACTAGTCTATCATAACATGTTTGTTTGTATTTGCTCCGGTGTCATCTTTCGGAGTCTTATCTGCTTTCAATTTAAGCTTTTAACACCCTTTCTAATTTCTTTCTTAATTTAATTTTATATGTGTCTTTGTTGGTTTATTTTTTTTATCTTATTTTAAAACTTAGCATCGTCGTTTTCTATCTGTAAAATAAAATAAAAATAAAAGTAAAAATTCCAAGAACATTTTAAAATATTACTGTAAAAATAAATTAGAATTATAAATTATTGTTTTTCGATTTTACATTTATCGGGTGCAATTATGACAGCTCCTGTAAACGGAATACAACTTCGTTGTAAAACCCACTTTTTTTTAGCAACATCCATGCTAACTCATCTTTGGACTAACATGAGTTATTAAACAATACTTAGAAAAAATTGTATATTATAAGTATTCCGGATCATCATTCCGGAATAGATCATCAGGTTCCGGACAAAGTTCATCATGTTTCAGACCTACATTCCCTTTTTGGAACCCTACAATACCTAATTTTAGGCTAAAACAACCGATCAGAAACATATTACAAAGTACTTACATAACATTCATGCACATACAACGACAAAAAAATAAAAAAAATAAAGGATATTCCAGAGTTTTTTCGGAGTTGTTCCTCCTGTTCCGGACCATTTCGGAATACATAATTTGTTTTAGAAAATCAAATGCAAAGTAAGTTAAGTGTACAACTTACATGGTTTGACGAATCTTAAAATTTGGTCCAAAATGCGGGTAGATGGTGCTTCAGATCTGCTATTTCTGGAACGCGTATTCTGGATTTTTTGTGTGTGTGACCTATATATATATATATATATATATATATATATATATATATATATATATATATATATATATATATATACCATTGGGCTTGGGCCAGTTTTCGGGTCTGAAATGACCCATTCCAGACCAAAGGGTTATTTTTCAAAAAAATAATAATAATACTAAACTTTGTTATATTGTAAAAAAAAACCAAAAAACCAAAAAAGTTGTTAGATTACTCAATTTCCCAAAAATATATGTACAAAATTAAGCTTAATTGAAATAGATTTATTCACTACAACTATTGATATGGTTTTAATTGGGTCCAAATAGGCACTAGATAAAAAAACAAATTTGACATGATTGATATTACCTTTTAACTATTTGACTCCGTCCAAAGAGCTGATTCCTCCATAAGGATTGGAGATTCGGTCCTCTCTTCAACTGAAGGACCGGGACAAAAGTGCATCACAAACCCACAATTCTCATTTTTCCTTATATTCCTCCATCGTCCCACCTACGTCCCAACACATTTTTTCTCCCCCAATTTCCCTCCCCCAAAGAATCGACATCTTTAAGTTTCCAATTATTTAATCATAATATTTAGAGCTCTAAACAAAAACATGATGTAGATACTAAGGCTACGTAAAAAATGTTTGACTAAGTTTGTGCTCCATATCCACTCAATAAATCTTACTTAATTAGTCAAGGATATGCCTCCACACATCCACTCTAAGCATCTTACTTCCAACCGGCAACCTAAGGTACACAAAAGGTAATTTTTTGGGCAATAATTCACTATGGAGGCCAAGTCTGAAACTTCATGGAAAGTAACACTCACAGTCAATAAGAGCATCCATATTAGGAGAGCTTTCTAGTTGAGTTTTTTTTTTTCATGAAAATGCTCATTATGAAGAAGGTCATTGTATCTCTCTTAATAAGAGATTTTTTCATTTTTACTTTTAATTATTTGTTTGTATATGTTGTGCTAGAAAACGAGGGCAATCATTTGCTTGGAATCTACTGAAATTCATCAATCACTATCAAATTGAAGTATTTCGATGATACAAATCGAAAGTTTAATAAAATTCAGTGATTTTCGAATAAAGTGAATGGTGAAATATTATGTTCTTGTATATACCAGAAATATGGCCAATAATGGATTAGTAACCTTTATGTATGAAAAGTGCGTAAATTGTAAATTATCACTAAAATCGGGTTCAACATTAGGGTCAAAAACTGGATCAATTTTCTTAAATTCGGATTCCCATGCATCTTCTACAAAGCAATTTTAACCCAAATAAAAAAAAATCAATCTGCCCCTTGGACCCCGCTATCAGGGGCGTTGCCCTCGGACCTCCGTCGGTTCAGGGCTTCGCCCAATGTTCTAAAAAGCTCGTCATGGCTCCGTCATGGCGCGTCATGGCTCCAAGGCTTGTACCTGCCGCCAAGCTATACCAAAACGCCAGTTTAACTCATATATGTGTATAAAATGGAATACTAGTTGAAAATACATATAAAAATATTAATTATACACAAAATTGTCACCTTAAGTCATGCCTTACAAACGACGTGGCTCGCCATGTCAAACCTCAAGCTTAGGGGCCATGTCAAACTGAGATTACGGCAAAATTGTCACCTTAAGCTTGAAGGGTCTTGAACAAACTCAAACAAGTATGCACTTCGCACCATCTTTACGTGTTGTATGTTTATCAAGATTGTATTTGGTTAACAAATTAATCTATTACACTTAACTAACATTGCTTATATAAATTACCACATGTTGTCTACTTATAATCGGTTAAAAATCTATGGGTCACACGCAATAAATGAAAACGTTTTGATTGAAACTTGTTAATTAACTTATTCAAAAATCTTTAAATTGAAAAAACTCTCATAATATTTTTCCTGTTATCCAAAAGCTTTTTGGTATGAAAAAAACTCCTATCGTGGATGCTCTAAATTACTTTTATGCAAGTTTATCTTAGGCCGCGACACAAGATAAAAACATTTCAAAATTCTAAATATGCTACTCGTATTTTATTACAATCATTCTCCATGAAAAATAAAATCATCATAAAAAAATATTAAATTTCTAAACGTCATTTCCTATAGGAATTCCCTGAAAAATGAATTGGCTAAGACTTCTTTGATAGCAATATAAAGACCCTTCTTCGTATCTTTGCCGTAATCTTAGTTTCATTTGAAATTTAAAAGCATGACCCCTTTTTATTAAATTTGAGGCCATGTATGAATTCAAGCACGCCAAAATCCATCTCCTACATTTAAATTTGAGGTTACACAACAGTTTTTATCCATACACAACTAAAGATATCATCCACATACTTCCAACTTACCGAATAAGACATTTAAAAAAAATAATCACTAGTTGCTTTTTTATATTTATAACTGATAGATACTATACTTATCATGATACCGAACATATATATTAATTTTCAACTTAAAATATTATTAATCAAAATCTACGGTTGATAATATCAGACCATAAAATCACTTAAATCGTAAAAGTTAAAGTCGAAACATTTAGCTTAATTTTTTCTCAAATTGAAAAATACTACCCAAATATCCAAGCACTCCAAAACTCATCCCTTGCATTTAACACCAAAATTAAAGATATCATCCAAAACTTACCGAATCATAAAAAAGATCATTAATTGTTTTTTTTATATTATAGCCGATAGGTACTATATCTATCAGGATACTAACATCTATATTAGTTTTCAACTTAAATATTATTCATCAAAATCTACAATGGAAGATATCATACCAAGAAAATCACCATATTGTATTTCATTTATAACTTAAAACATAAAAAGCTAAAGTCAATATGTCATTTTAATTTCTTGTTCTCGTACTACTGAAATAAAAACTCACAAAAAAAATGAACGACTTAAAAACTAGGAAACAAGAAGTTAATGTCAGAAATAAAGGGACGGAAGTGCAACGAGACATCCTAATTGAATACAAAATATTTCCATGAATAATAAATATGTCTTTTATGTTTACAAATACATTGTTTTGCAATACCAAACTACTCAAATCACTTTTTCTTTAGAAAGTCACATTGTTCATAACATAAGACATAATATTATTTTGCTAGATAATACAAAACATCAAACTAGTATTTTTCTACATGATATATGACATTTTGCCAAAAATGATGTCTTCTCACGATCTTTCTATAGTTCTATACACAAAAAAAAAAAAGACAATTAATAGTTCCAAACCAAATCATCAATCAAAACCTTCCAAAATTTATACATTTTTTTGTTACATTACTTGAACGACATTCATTGTAGGATACCATCCTTAATATAAACACGAGTATTAACTGTGAATTTGTCTAAAGCTTTTGCATTATCCAAAAGATATTTCAACATTTCTTCTTCTTCAACTTTCCCAAGCCTTTGGATTTCAATCTCTTTTATGCGTAATGTTAAGCATGATGGCACATGATCCGGCTCAGCCAACTCAAGTTCTTCTATCATGTCAAAATCTTCCATTGGTTTCTCCTGTTTTTTTTTATTTTTTTTTTAAAAAGATAAATTTAAATACCACAAGAAAAAAATATCTGAAATCACATCTGACATTAAAATTATATATAAACATACATACGAATTAATAAAGATTACAAATGCTATTCTTGAACAAAAAATAACATGAACATTAAATCATAATAGTTAAACAAACACCAAAGTAACGACAAATCAAAAAATCTATAGGTACAATCTATAAAAAGAAATCCTAAAACTTATAATTTTCTTTTAATTGATTCCCTTTTTAAAAGGAAGAGCAGCCACTACACTATCTACATTGATACTTTCATTTTCACTAGAAGCATGGTTTTATTTTTATACAAGTGTCAAAATTTTATTCACACATGTTAAATAGAGTGTCAAATATCTAAAATAATGATAAAATAAGGAAATCTTTTAGATTTACAAGCAGGAGTGGACCTACAAATTTAACAAAGTGTAGGCAAAAATAACACTCACAAAAAATGAATGTGAATATACATACAGATTAATCAAATTTGCAAACCATATTCTATTGAAGAAAAATAACACTAATATTAAATAACAATTTATTTTCGAGGGGTAGGAGCCCACACTGTATTACACGAATAATCTCATTTATACTAGGGATGAAAGTGGGTCCAAACCCGGAGGAACCGGACCTAGAAAACCTAGAACCGGTTAACTGGATTTTGTGGACCAGAAACCGGACCGGTATATAGGAACCAGTTCCGGGTACGGTAGCTGGTAAAATGGGTTTAGAACCGAAAAAACCGGAATCTTTTGGTAATTACTTAATGGGTTGAACTTTGAAAATTTCTATATTGATATCTCGACTTCGGGGGACTGTAAGTCATTGAATATGAAACCAAAATTAACAAAATTATAGTCTAAAATCATTTACAAACTCTAAACTACACTCTGGAAAAAACTGCATGCCAATCCGACTTCAAACAAATGAGATATGCATCTTTTAAAATTTTCACAGAATACAAAGTACAAAAACAAATAGCTAAAAAGTTGAAAATTTTCAGCTTTGATATCCCAACTTCGGAGGACTATAAGTCATTGAATATTAAACCAAAAATGACAAAATTACAGTCTAAACTCATCTACAAAGTCTAAAATACAAGTTGGCAAAAACTTCATGGCAATCCGACTTCAAACAATAAGATATGCATGTTTTAAATTTTTCACAGAAACCGGTTTCGGTCCCTAAAAGTGGTTCTGGTTCCTAACACAAGTTTCGGTTCTTAAACCCGGTGTACCCAGACCCAACGGACCCAAACCCATATTACCTGAAACCCGGATAAACCCATTCTTTAGACCAGAAACCCAGACCAGTTCTACATATTTCGGTTCTAACAGTTCCGGTTTTAAATTTCATCCCTAATTTACACTAGACTCATTATTTAAGGAAAGTGCCAAAATCTTATGCACCTAAATCAGTATTATTAACATGGCGACATGTTAACTAGACATGTAGTTCAATATAAGTGTGCAACTATCAGTCAAATGTTTGTTTGACTATTAGTCAAATGTCAAAAATACCCTTAATGATGAAAACCAAGAATCTTTAGAATCTATTGTCAAATAGCAAGCACCATCAAATGATCATAAAACAGAGGAATTTTATGAAGTTTAACCAGTTACACTAATGATTTATCATATAAGGACAAATTGCAAGAATAATTTTTCAAGGGCAACCCATAATAGAAAACTACTTATTTCTTTACATAAAATATCAGCTTACTTATAGTTTTTACCCATAACAACAACATATTTATTTACATGTTTTTACCAATAATAGCAATATGTAACAAATAAAGTAAATTGCCATTTGCCCATATTGGTAGCAAGATGCAAGTATGTTCCTATTATTGTTAAAAACTATCACGAATAAAAAAAAAAACAAAGTAAATTGTTATTATCGGTAAAGAAAATAATAAATTTTCTATTATGGGTACAAAAAAAAAGTACATTGCACATATTAGTTTTACTATATGCTTTCATAATGTATTGAGTATTTACCTTTATTATCAAAGAAAGAACCTTCAAATTTGGGCAACTTTCAAGCCAAAATAACAGCAAGATCCAACTTGTAGTATGCACAGATAGTTCTAATTTCATCAAAGATGGCAACACAGGTAGATTCCACTTTTGTGAAAAAATTACCTTCACAAAACATTAAAAAAAAAAAAAAAGATTAATTTATCAAAAGATATATAATATATGTAAAGAGAATCACTAACCTTTGAAGTGCGTGCAGAAACCGATATAAACTTAGCATTAACCAAATTGTGTAAAAGCTCATTAACTCGGCTAAGTCGTGTGGGACCCACCTCATCTAAAAACTCAAGAAACTCTTCATCATAGTCTCCAACATCGAGATTAACTTCACTAATTGCAGGTTTGTTTTTCACCAAATAGGATGCAAGAAACCCATCTTGAAGACGAAGATACTCTAAATGAGGTGCGTCAATGACCACCATTGCATCACAATCATCGTAATTATCAACCAATAACTCCAATTCCAAACTTTTTAAAGCAGTTCCACTTATATTGAAGTAAATTTCTCCAGTGCAATCTGTTAAATCCCCAACGAGAGACAATTTCTCAAGAACAGATAGACAAGGAAACAGTTTTGTAATCAAATCTTCACCCGATTCATAAAGCGAAACCCTAACATCGAACACTGTAAGGCTTGGAAAACAACCAGAAAAGGCGGGCATCTTTAGACCATTATCGCTTCTGATCTTGAGCAATTGTAAAGATTGACTATTTGAAATTTTTAAGCAGTCGTCATCCAACGGGAAATTTAGAAAAATTCCCAAATCAATTTCGATAATATTTCTAGAGATAACATTATGAATAAACCCATTAATCCTGGACATACTCTGACCACAAGAATCATTTATATGAAGACGAAACTTAACAACAGTTTGCGATTTATTAAGAGACAAAACCCTTTCAACGAAGTCGAAAAAAAGGACTGAATTCGACTCTCTTTTTAACGGGTTTAGATAAAGAGAATTGTCCAAATCTATAATTGGAAGAAAAGCCCATAAATTTACCCATCTTGAAGAAAGAATTGAAGTCGCAACAGCATGTTTGGTTGGGAGGAACGATAGGATGTGACAGAGGACGTCGTTAGGTAAGCAGCTGATTCTGTCCATGGGAGCTGTTTGGATCAAATTCAGAGAGTTAACATATGGGTTTTGCTGGTTTTGTTAAGAAGATTGAGTGAAGTAGACAGTGCTTGATTTGATTTTGGGATCGTGGATGAACCCTAGAATTTAGGGAAGAGCAGAGAATATTTCTGTTTCTTTATTGTCAATTTGCCCTGTTGTTCGCGGGAGACTATAAGTTGACTTTTGGTATTGCATTGGATCCGTCGACATACCTTATCTGTTTATCTGCTGTAATTGTATTATTCTTTTATCGTACCATTTTGGTTTTGTTTTTGATGTTAAAGTAATTTTTTTATAAATTCACATAAAATTATGAGATTGGTTGGTTTGCTAAAACTTGCAAGTTGAGCACTACTATTAAAGCTATTAAAGTTGGTTATTTACGTATATAAAAGAATGGTTATATATATTTTTTAATTTAATTTAGAGTAAATTATAGTCTTGGTCCTTGTGGTTTGTATGAAATAACAATTTTGGTCAATACTTTTAGAAAAATAACACTATTGGTTCCTATAGAGGGTTGTGTTAACACCCATGGTCCTCCCCTCTAACAATCCTAATGGAGGGGTTATTAAACAATTAAAAAAAACAAAAATACCCTCGTACCATTGCTTCCACCACCATTCAGCCACCACCACCAATCGCCAATCGCCATCAGCACCACCATTATCACTATCATCAACATCACGAATCACCACCACCCTTACAACCATCATGTCACTGCTAGTGACAAAAACAAAAATCCATAAACAAAAACCACTTGCATATCGTGAGAAATAGTTTTGAGCATTAAAGAGCAATAATGGGAAAAAACCATCAAGTAGCAAACCCAACTCATATTTCACTGATGGAAAGTAGCATAGTGCTTTTAGAAATTGAACATGACTTATATCATGTAAATAAAATCAAGAGATCATAACTTATAAAAGAAAGTATCATAGTGATTTCATAAATTGTAACATCTCAATTTTCAGGTATTTTGCATTTTGACCCTTGGTATGAGAATTATTTGCAATTGGTCCTAATGACATTTTTGTAAATTTTGGGAGTTGCTTGTGTACGATGGGCGTACCCAAGTGTACGTTGGGCGTATGTGGCCTGGACCCAAAATCTTAATATTTAGGGTTTGTGCACTATTTAAACACCTTTATAGCCTCATTAACCTTTCTTTCATCAGCCTCCAGCCCCATTTCGAACCCTAGCTAACCCTAATCTCTTGAGTGAAGCAATCTTCACCTTGAGTGTGTATTTTAGTGTTCTTAAAGGAGGAAGAAGGAAGAGGAAACCATCTTAGAAGAGTAGAGCACTTTGGATCCAGAATCACATCATCATTTAACACCACTTTGAGGTAAAAAGCTCTGATCTTGATAAAGTTTTGCTTAGATCTTGTCTAGCCATGAATTTGTGTTCTTTTTGGTCCCATAAGCTTCGTATTATGAGTATGGGTTACTCTAATTCATAGAAGTATCGCGATCGCCATTAAAGTAGGAAGCTTATAGCTAGAAGTGCTACAAGCTATAATGTGATTATATCACATTAGAACATGAAAGAAGGTATCTTCCATTATGGAATCTGACTCAAAAAGACCTAAGTCTAAGGCGTTACATCATATGATGAGAGGTCATTAGAACATGACCCATTGGTCTGTTACGATAATCGGAGTAAAGAACTTATCTTAAGTTAAGTCTGTTTACGAAGGACCGTGAGTCTCCAATAAAGATCAGGTTTGTAACGTGAAGGTTACGATTGAAAGTCCAACATAGTATAAGAGCGGGTGCAATAGTGAGCACTGTCAGCAGTCAAGAAGTCCAAGAGTTAGATACTCATGTAACACCCTATTTATTTAATAAATAAATAAATAAATTTATTAAAGACTAGTAGCTTTAAAATCCATAATAATCAGTGAGATGTGGTTTTGGGAGCTAAATGGTATTAGTTTAAAAGTCGGGGATTTAAAAGTGTAAGTTTTGGACCCCATTTGTAAATAATTAAGGCAGGGGCTATATGGTAACTTTTAGGACTTCATTTGAAGAGATTTTGGAGGCTAAGGGACTGTTTGGTAATTATTGTACCTAAATTGCAATGGATTTTAATATTGAGGGTTGTTTAGTAATTTGTGGGTTGAACTTGAAAAGGATTTAAGGGATCAGGGTATATTTGGTAAATTATGGCTTTAAGTTGAAGGGAATTTAGATGGAAGGGGTTAAAAAGGTAAATTTCGGACTCCATTTGAAATGATTTTAGAAGGGAGGGACCATAGTTGTTGTTATGGGTATATGTTTTGAAGGAACCGGGTATATAGCCTTAGCTTCACCAGTTATCAACCCTAAACCTAACTATTATGTCGCAGCCGCCACCACCTGTTTTCTTTCATTCCCCGATCATCCATGACCGCCAATGACTACCACCCAGTCGGTCGCTGCCATTCAAGACCGATGTCGCCGAGTCGAGTTCTTATCGCTATCAGGGAACCACCGGGACGAGTTCACCATCACAGTTCTGCCGCGGCCAAGGACGAAGGCCAACCTCGTGTCGTTGTTCGGTTAGACCACTATCGCTGCTACCGACGTGAGCTGAAGTTAAGGAGTCGACGTCGTGACAGTAAGAAGCTAGGCGAGCAGCGTTGGTAGTCGTCATTTTCATGTTCCGGTGGAGGTGCAACCTCCGTTCCCCCACTATAGCTGCTCCTTCTTCCTATTTTGTCCCATCGTTGACCGCTGCTGCTACCTTCTTGTGTATCTGCCGTTCGTTGAACGCCACCAGGTGGGTGGTTGCTTCTGGATTCCGAGCAAAGCGCATAAGGGTCGTGTTATAACTAGAAATTTTGTGCCTTGTAACTACAACACTTATGCCAATTATGAATCAAAAACATGAAAGCATGTATGATGCTTACTCTATGACAACGAAATTTCAATCAAACACTTCATACAAGCACTACAAATAGTCAACAAGCAATTGGAAACCTTAGAAATCCTTGTTTAAGTCCATTATGGATTAGGATTTCCTTATTGGGCCCAATGGACCAATAAGCTTCCAATTGGACTATCTTGGGCTTAGAACTCTTGAATGGGCTCTAATTGGACCAACTTCCATTTATTTCAATATTTTAGACCATATTGGGCCTAGAATGAAATAAATTATTTAAATGAACCATATTGGGCCATAATTAACCTAATTTAGCCCTAATAGGTCATAAAAATCACAATTATAATTATTTGGACCAAAAATCACTCAACATAACCATGAAAATTGGGCTTAAGCATTTAAGGCCCAAAACTCTATTCTCTTTTCTCCATTCTCGGCCCAAGCCCAATCCATGGGGAAGAGTTGACTTAGGCTTTGCCACCTCATTTTTACATGGAGGTTATCCATGCAAATAACCCAAGTATCCATGCACTATCTCATCAATCTTCTCTCTCCCTCTCCCTCTTTTTCCTTCGGCCGAGAGAAAGAGAATGAACACACACACACCTCACAAAACTCTCTCTAAATCACTCAAGAATCATCCACTCTTCTTCATCCAAAAATCTCGAAAATTTGGCTTGAAGTCTAAGGATCTTCATGAAGTAATTCATCATCTAAGGTAAGTTAATGGCTAACTTATGATCTAACTCCCTTCATTTCATCAAAATATCTTCCAAATCCATTCAATCTTGTGATCTTGCACCTTAGAAGCTCTTTAAATTCAAGATCTTACAAGAAAGGTTGCTAGGGCCGAAAATAACAACAAACTCTTCTCTTTTCTTCTTCAAAACCGATCCACAACCCAAGGTGAGTTTCATACCCCCTTCTTTTTGGTTTTTATGAGTTTTTATGGGGGAGAATACAAGTAAATGTGGAGATCTATGTGTAAATGTATGCTATGTGTGATTTGATGCATGTATGATGAATATGTTATTCAACAAGTGTGTAAAACCGAGATCTAAAACATGGGGACGGAAATAAACATAACCTAAACTATTTTACACTAATCAAGTCAAGAAAAATAGTTTATATGGTTAGGATGTACATACTTGAACATAAAACTCATTTTAGGGCTTAAATTGTCAAAAATACAAAACTTGGGGTCCAAACGACAAATTATAAATTCTGGAGGATCAAAAGGGTCCAAACAGTTTCTAAAATAATTTTTCTAAACATCAACATTTTTGAGGGGCTTAAAATGTAAATTTTGAATTTAATGGGCTAATTTGGGCTTTTCGGCCCAATAAGCTTCAAAGTGCGAAATTTCTAAATTTGAGGGGCTGGAAATGCAAATTTCTATAAAACAGGGGATTTGAAGTGAAACAAAACTATTCCGATGGTCAAAAATACTTTTCAAATTCAAAAAGGATAAAAAATGTAAAAAATTTCTATTTTGGGCCAAAACTGTCAAAGTTGCGAAATTGAGGGTTTTAACCGAGAAAACATCATTCTGGAAGGACTAAAGCTGTTTACAAAATAAATTTGGGCTAAAAACATCTTTTCTATAAGTTTATGACACAAAAGTGTCAAAATAATGTTTTAAGGACTAAAATGAAATTCTTTTATATATTTCCCAAAATATCCTTTTGACCACAAACTCCATGGATTCATCCAATAATCAATCAACACTTAGTATTTTTCATCCAAATAATTCTAATAGAATCCATTCATGGTTATGAACTTCATTTGCTCAACAATTGTTCATACTACAAAGGATTCCATTGGTTTCATCATATTGTCCCCAAATACATTTCAATCCTAGATTATGTATGATTCTACCATCATTGATGTCTTTGATTATTCTAATTGGATTCATTGTCATCAAACAACATCTAGGTCATAAAATATATTCCAATTAACATATAAACAAGAAATCCCCAATTTGGATTTCTAGGGTTCATGAGGGTTTTCACCTAAATCCTCAAATCCAACAATGGGATGAGTGGATTAAGATTAGGATCACCAAAACAACTCAATTGAGGTTAGAAATCAAAACCCTAACCCTTAGAAGAAGCTAAATTCGAAATCGGGGTTTCCCCAAGTCATGAATTCAAATTTTAGAGTTAGAGGAGAAGAGATTCTACCTTAAATTATCACAATCCTTTGTTGTAACTTCAATATCTTGATAGATCTTCACTCTAGCATGAAATTCTCTCCAAAATTGCCATCTTCTTGAGCCTAAGCTCTCTCCCTCGTGAAATGGTTGGATTAGGGAAAGGGGCGCACCCTATAATCCTGATCTTATATATTTAGTCCATTTAGTTTGCACCTTTTAACCAAAACTACCCAAATCCTAATATTTTCTACTTTAACTTAAGGGTTTACATAATGAGTCCTTCCTCCTCCATTTTATAACTTTTTAAGTCTCTCCCATTAATTGAGTCAACCATTTGGTCACTCACTTTGCCAAATTGACACTTTTGGCCCTTTAACTTTTAAAATGTTAATTTTTTTCACTTGTAGATTTTCAAACTTCATACCACTAATGATATGATTAATCCTTGATGATATATATATATATATATATATATATATAATTTATTACTTTATTAATCTAAGAACCTAGTTAAATTTTTAGGATGTTACAATTATCTACCCCTTAAAAAGATTTTGTCCTCGGAATCAAATCATGAGTCGTCTTATTAGATTTTTGTACCACCACTTTCTAATTTATTCAATGGCCATATCACTTTGGTATATTTTGTCACAATTTCAATCCATTCTACTAATTATTAACATATCATTAGAGGTTAGTAAACCTCTTGGACACTTTTACCCCTTTGTCTCTTTTTGAACTTTTAACAACATCATGCAATAAGGTTATCCAACCTTAAGTCCATTTGACTATTTCTTTACAAAAGGTCTAATTTGATTAAGTATTATCCTTTGTGCTCCAAAATGTCACCAACATTCTATACTTTACTAATTTCAATAGTAAGACATTATCTAGACTTAGCCTCATACATAAGTTTTCATCTTCCCCTTTTTTGGCCATCCCTGGTATTAGAGTCTCAATCATAACATAGTATCATCAAATTGGCACGAACGCCTGCTAAAACACACTATGGTACACATATTGTGTGACAACCGTCAAAATTCGATTCGGTTCTAGATTTGACTAAACTTAGTTGCACGTATAGGCACGACACATACTAGACTAAGTAACCAGAAACTAAGTTATAACCTACTAGAAGCTTGGAAGCAATTAGAATCAATGGATAGTATACTTAGATTTCACATTGATATGTGAATTCTACAACTACTTAACTGTAGTGAATATCCATAATTAGGTCACTCTTTGACTCGAACACCTTTTCATGAATCGTATACACATATCATGCACTTAACCTAGTGGTAGAAATTAGGTCAGAGTCTCATAGAAACTTAAGCCAAAGTTGAAGACTAAGACTAGTATACTTGATTCTTTAATTTCGCTTGAATCTCGGAATCACTACATAGGATGCCAATAAACCGATAAAAATAAATTACAAACATTATTTATAACTATAAAAGAGTTATAATACCATAAGATAATTTGAAGTCTCAAATATTGAATTTATTTTGATATTCAAAGTGTATTAAACTCCAAAACCCTAAAAGCCCTAAAACCTAAATTTTATAAAGTTTAACATCAAGAATTTTAAAAAAATAGTTATGAAACTGATAATATTATCTTAAAATAATTAAATTCAAGGAAATATAATCAAGGAAAATAAAAATTTAAGTCATTAGCATTTACCCTTAATTTATAAGTCAAAAATCATAAAATTCAGTTAAACAGTTTAGAAATCCATTTTTATATTTTTCCCAGCTTAATAATATTTAATAACAATAATACACAAATTTTGGGCAATTTTGGAAACTTTTTTCTATTTATTTCAATTTTTATTAGAATAAATGCTCAAAAATCATAAAATTGGGTTAAATAGTTTGGAAATCCATTTTTATATTTTTCCCAGCTTAAGTATTTCTAATGACAGTATTATAAAAAGTTTGGGAATTTTTATCATCTGGATTCTATTTTTCACAAAGTTATATTGTTATGAAGGCTTAAAATTTTGGAAAAATAGTTAATCATATCAAAAATTCAAAGGAAAATTTATGGAAGCCCTCTACTATGTTTAGAATCAAAATACAAAGTTTGAGAATTTTTGGAAACTGTTTGATAATATTTTGGCTTTTTAAGAGCTTAAAACACATTTAAATGTGTTGAAATACCCTAAATTGTTATTACAAAAATCTGGAAAATTAATATCCAAAATTGTCTTAATCACATGAGTTATAAAACTTCACCATTTCATAAAACTGTTTGTAACTTATCAATATTAAATTTTGACACAATATTGGCATAATTCTATTGTAGTAGCAAGTATACTAGTATTAGCTTTCTATTAGAGACTTATTAGTGTGGAACATCGTGTAGGAATTGATAGTGGTACAAGTGGATCGTAGTTGGAGGCACCATTTGCATCATCTCAATGCATATTGTGAATATTCACAACACCCCCTATTTTCGGTTTTTATGTTTTGGGGTGGAAAAGCATCTCCAAAAACCATTTATTATTCGTTGTATTTTATTTGACTTGTATCAAACTTGGTTGCTATATGTTGTTGTGTATGTGTATGCTATTGTTAATTCATGAGGCCATATCGCGTTTAAGTCCCTGGAATCAGTTCACACAACTCATTAACTCATTTGAGCCTATGGTTATTATGGATAGCGCTATTAGGAGGTAGACAACTCCTCACTCGCACGATTCGCTTGAGTACATTTTACCATATTTCCCTATGTTAGCGATAGACATAAAAGAGGGCACCCTCGGTCATTAGGCTTGGGTTGTGAACTCATGGTATAATCATTATGCACATACGGACCTTGTATCTCGTTTTAGCAACAAACTTTATTTCCCATGAGAATATGAATGTTGCATCTCATTTGGGCAACATACTTTTGTTGGGTTTTGGTATAATACAACATCCTATGGTGTACATACAACCCTAAATACCTTGGATCTATGTTTTCACTAATTATACATGCAAATGGTTTCCAAGGTATTGAACCTATAGCTAGCATGCAATTGTCATACAAACTACATAAAATACTAGATAGTGTAACATACCTTTTTGCGTGGCTGGAGGTCTTGATGTATTTAGCCTTAAGAACTTAGCCCCAATAGTGTGGAAGCCTCAAATGAAGTCACAACACATCAAGGACAAAGGTAGGACTTGAGAGAGAATCTCCATGCACTCTAAAACTGTGACAACCCGAAATTTTCCATTCGGTCAAACCCTAAAGTCAACCACTTCGTATCATAAGTTAATATCATTATTTCTTATTTTTTTTTTAGAAATATAAAGTTCGTTTGATTATTTTAATATTATTTTTAAACGAACGGGTGAAAGAAAATGTCGTCTCAGGTTTTTATTTTAAAAACCGCAAACACTTCGCGTAATAGAAATAACCGACAAAACTTTTATATTTTGGGTTGTGAAAGCACCCAAAACCGTAAACTCATACCTATGTATGAGTTTACTCCCTAAGAATTTGTCAATTGTGTTTACTCCCTAAAAAGTCAAAAGAGTAAACTCCAAGTTTTCTTTCAAATATCATCCAAGATTTAATTCCAAATCCTCAATCTTGTAAGTGTTCTAACCTTTTTAATTTAGTAAAAAACTTAATCTAGTGTTTATACATCTAATCATCCATCCATATTTGTATTTTGACTAGATTTCCAAAACACCAAGAACACACACTAAGTGTTCTTGGCCTTTTTAGCTCAAAACAAGCCTTCTAATAGTAAGTGCTTCCATCCTTGAGTGATTTTAACCTAGTATTTGAATATCAAGAAATAATGTCAAGAACACAAGGTTGGAGGTGTTTACGATCCTAGAATGTTCTTGGGCCGTAAACACCATAAAGTCCCCCAAAATGAACCTAAGTCCCATGTTTAACCCTAGTTTGATGTTTAGGACTTACCTTAACATGTTTAAACCTTCCATTGATGTGTTTAAGCCTTGAAAAACACCAAACACTAACATTTATAGGTGTTTACGGTCTAAGGATCTTCCAAAACTGTAAACACCCTAAAAGGTGTTTAAATGGGTCATTTTCCTTCCTTAGACCTAAAAGCTAACATAGACTTTTACCTAGTTGTGTTAAGGACTTGAAATCATGGGAATATCCTTTCCTATAAGGGTTTATGGTAGTAAACCCAAAGGAGAATGCCCTTAGGCCGTACACTCCTCAAAGAGGGTGTTTTGTTGCCCTAGTCCCTTCCAAAGGCCAAACCACTTAGTAGAATTGCTTCAAAAGGCTTGCTAAACTACAACACAACATTTGGACCTTAAGACTAGAGTTTATGACCGTAAACTCTAGAGTTTACTGCCGTAAACTCCCAAGGTCTTATCCATCAAAACCGTAAACTCCAAGGGAGTTTACCCTTGGACCTCAAACACACTAGTTTTGCCCTACCAACACTCGGATGCAATCCTTGTGATCTTTAACACTTGAATCAAAGTGTTTTCATGTTCTAGGGTGTCCCAACTTAATTTATTAGTTATAATTTGGCTAATTAGTTATATATATATATATATATATATATATGTATGTGTGTGTGTGTGTTCATTATATGATAACTAGGCTCGTGCGCGTGTACAAGTCTTCAATTGTCACCTAGCACCGTAACCGACACTTCAACCCAATCCACTCACCACAAGTGAGTTCATACCCCTTCAACTAACCTTTGAAATACTTTTAAATGTTTTAAATGCTTTAATAAGGGGGGAATGCAAGTTGAATACTTATAGTTATTACATCAATCACATGTGATTAATAACTACAAAACCACTGATTTTATTACTATTCAAACCGTTTTACTCCAAATTGCTTTACAAACTCTTTACTTATCAAATGATTTTACTTAATCCTTGTTTTACTTATTATAAATTGCATGCCCATATATGTATAGTTATATAAGCAATGTTTAAAAGGCGTAGGAAGACCGTCCGCCCTATGTCCTTTTCCTCGATGTGGATGTGGTCTGGTGGATTATCGGGTAGTTGTCCGAAGGTCGTTTCAATATTGATTATATTTCATGTGTACATATATGGTCATAAAAGTTCTTCCATGCTTACACATACTAGTTACATCATTAGTAAGTTACCATCGGGGTAACACAGGATCATACTTATACTATTGCTAGTTCAATAAGTCAGTTCATTCATGAGTCAATACTTATTACTATGAGAACATATACAAATATACCAGAAGGAAAACATATACAACTATACTAGAAGGAAAACATATACAACTATACTAGAAGGAAAACATATACAACTATACTAGAAGGAAAACGTATACAACTATACTAGAAAGAGAACATATACAACGATACCAGAACGAGTATCAATACATTACATATACATACATACATTGACAGAATTGTGATCCACTGTATCAGAGCATGCCTTAAATGTCATGGCCCGAGTTGTAGCCAGAGTCTCTTGGAGGGAGAGCGTGAGTTTGCGTATAGATCTATACTGGATTGACTATCCTACACCTTGCTGATAGCTACAGCCGGACCTGCAGGTCTGCGGGTGCCAAACGTCATTTCACTTTACGACCTACATTTGTCGTTGTTATTCCAGTCGATAGTATGGTACAATTAATCACATGATACCTTAACATAAATCCGGTTTAAGGTAGTTAGTACAGCAGTAGTTCCTATAATACAACACTACAGTACTACAGTAATTTACTGTCACACCCCACTAAAGCGGAAACACGAGGCGTGGCAGTATAAAGGGTTTCATAGCAAAAGTTAAAAGATAACACCAACCATAGTATTAAAAATCATTACAAATTTACAATGGGTTTGAACAAATTTTAAAAGAAATTACAATGTAAATTGAAATACAACACATGCGAATGCTCCTAAAAGTGAAGTGTCCCTAAGTGCCACTTACTCGATGATTCCTGAAAACGCATGTAAAACGAGCGTCAACTATAAAAATAGTTGGTGAGTACTCACAAGTTTAACAAAATAATATTGGTTCATGAATTGAAATCAAAGTTTTGATAAAAGTTTCCAATAATAAAAGTATATTGTTAAAAGGAGTAAATAAGTTTGTAAAAACAAAGTTCTTTGTCATCATGAGAGATAAAGTATGTTGTCCGAATAAGATGCAACATTCATATTCTCATAGAAGATAAAGTTCGTTACTCAAACGAGTAAACAAGTTTCATTGCTAAAATGAGCAATCAATTTCATTGCTACAAGGAGCAAACAATTTCATTGCTAAAACATGTATATAAGTTTTCAGTAATAAAAGTTCGTTGTTGTAATGAGAAACAAAGTTCATTGGTATAATGAGAAACAAAGTTGATTGCTATTATTGATAACAAGTTTATTGCTATAACGAGAAACGAGTTTGTATGTGTATGAGCAAACAATGAGTCTCAACCAAACCTATGACTGAAGCCCTATCAAGATCTATGCTTATCGTTTCATAGATGAATATGGTATCATGCACTCCAGCAATAGGGCGAGTGAGGAGTTGTCAATTCCTAATAGCGTTATCCATAATGACCATTGGCTCAAAGAGTTAATGGTTAGAGATAAGGGAAGGGCCTTAGTACGATAAGTTCTCATGTTCCGTGTTGCATAGACATACATAGAGAGACATAGCAATACAATAGCAATCATGTTTGATACAAATCAATTTAAATACAACATGCAAATAATAGTTTTTCTGGACATGCTTTTCCACCCCAAAACATTAAAAACTGAAAATAGGGGAGTGCGTGAATACTCACAATACATTGAGATGATGCAAATGGTGCATTGATCTACGCTCCACTGGTACCACTATCGTTTTCCTACAACGATGTTACACACTAATGAGTCTCTAATCGAAATCTAATACTAGTATACTTACTACTACAATAGAATTATGCCAATAATGTGTTAAAATTTAATATTGATAAGTTACAAACATTTTTTTTGTGGAAATTAAGTTTCAATGAATCAATTGTTATATAACAATTTGAGTGGAAAATTTCCATTATTGAAATGTTAATATTTAACATTTTAGAGGTGTTCCAATGATTAAATATTCAAACTAAATCAATTTAGTTCTAAAATTTCCCAAACTTTGCATTTCAGTTTTAATTGAAGTCAAAGACCTTAATTTAAATTTTCTTGAATTTTTGATTTGTTTAACTATTTTTCACCATTTTAGTTTCTTGAATAACCATAAAATAATGGATAAATACTAAAGAGTTTGTAAAAATTAAAAAACTTCAGATTTTGGTTCCAACAGTATTAAAAGACTTCCAGATAAGTTTTCATGGATTATAGATATGTATAACCATTTTACTTGTATTTAATTCTCAAAATTGATACAAATTCATGAAAAATAGAAATCAGTTAAGAAAATACCCCAAAATTTTTATAATAATGTCATTACACATACTAAAGCTGTGAAAAATATAAAAATGGGTTTCTAAACTGTTTAACCCAGTTTTATGATTTTTATGCATTTATTCTAATAAAAATGGGGATAAATAGAAAACAGTTTCCAAAATTATCCAAAATTTTTATCATGCTTTTGTTAGACATTCTTTACCTGGAAAAAAAATATAAAAATGGATTTCTAAACTGTTTATCCGAATTTTATGATTTTTGTGCATTTATTGTAATAAAAATTTAAATAATGAGAAACCAGTTTCCAAAATTACCCAAAATTTTTGTAACATTGTTATTACATATATAGAAGCTGTGAAAAATATAAAAGATATTTTTCAATTAGTTTTGCTATTTTTCCTTGTTTAATCCTCTTAAATAATCATTAATTGAATAATAATTATTAAACAGTTAAAGTAAATTACCAAAAAATTTGTACACTTCATTTACAGAGTAAATAATCTGGGAAAAATACCAAATGTGGTTTTTATATACTGAAATCCGATTTTGTGTATTTAAGTGTATTTAATCTTAGAAAATAGGAGAAAAATAGTATACAGAAGATAAAAATCATTAAAATTTTTATGTAGCCTCCCAATGTACTACAAGGTGTTGTGGTAAATTTTCATAATTTTTCGATGACTAAAACTATTTTTCCTGTTTTTAGTCCATTATAAATACAAAAATCAGAGAAAAATAGGAATACATTATGAAAAATTCTGAAAATATTTTTCTAAGTCTTCCACAGAGATTATAAGCTGCGAAAATTGTTAGGTTCCCCTTTCACCTTCTCTAAAGTGGTTTTATGATTTATTGAATCCAAACAAAAAGAAATTTCAAAAACATGTTAAACAGTAACAACATGCATGTTGTTTTTGGGTGAAATCCTACCACCATCATCATCAAGACCGTGAGTTTGTGTGTGTGTGTATGTTTATGTGTTCATGATCTTTCATTAGAATGGTGTAGAAGAACAAAGAAATGCAAGAAAATCCATGAAAACTTGAAGGAAAATGAAAGGAAATCGTGTTCTACCTTAATGAACACCATTAGATGATGAAGATTTTGAGTATCTTGAGTGTTCTTGGACATGTTGGCTGTAAAATTTCGTGGTTCATAGAGGGAGGAAGAGAGAAAATGTGTGTGAGAGAGAAATGAGAGAAAATGAGGGAAGATGGAGTGTGAGAGAGAAGAAGAATCATTTTGTGTTGGGAAGAGGAGAGGCATCTTGGGAGGAGGGAGTCCGACTTTGGAGTGGAGAGAGGGTCTCCCTCTCTTAAATTTTATAAAATTATAACTTTATTTTATAAAAATATCAAGTTTTAATAAAATATGCACCTTATTTTAATTTTCATTCACAAAACCTTGATTTTTTTTTTTTTTTGCATAGAAAATAAGGTTAAATACTAATGACTTAAATTTTATTTTTCTAAAATGCATTCTCATAATTATTATTATTATAAGATCATATTATGAGGTTCATAACTATTTTTATAAAATTCTTGATGTTAAACTTTATAAAATTTAGGTTTTAGGGCTTTTAGGGTTTTGGAGTTTAATAAACTTTGAACATCAAAATAAATAGAATATTTGAGACTTTAAATTATCTTATGGTATTATCACTCTTTTATAGTTATAAATAATGTTTGTAATTTATTTTTATCGGTTTATTGGCATTCTATGTAGTGATTCCGAGATTCAAGCGAAATTGAGGAATCGAGTATAATAGTCCTAGTCTACAACTTTGACTTAAGTTTCTATGAGGCTCCGACCTAATTTCTACTACTAGGTCAAGTGCATAATGTGTGTATATGATTCATGAAAAGGGGTTCAAGTCAAAGAGTGACCCGAATATGGATAGCCTCTACAGTTAAGTAGTAGTAGAATTCACATACCAATGTGAAATCCAAGCATATTATCCATTGTTTCTAATTGTTTCCAAGTTTCTAATAGGTTATATCTTAAGATCTAGTTACTAAGTCTAGTATGTGTTGTGCCTATATGTGCAACTAAGTCTAGTCAAATCTAGAACCGACTCGAATTTTCACGGTTGTCACATTTACCCCTTTATATATACATTTAGTGATCATTTCACTTAAACACTAATGTACAAACTATATTTTGTTAATGATAGTTACACTTGGGAAGTTACACTCTTTTACAACAAACGAACATACAAAACAGTTAAGCCTTGGTAAAAGGCTACATTAATAGAAAATATAGGTTTTTCTGAGAGATTCAAACTTTGACAAACACTTACAAACATTTACATACATTTTACAAACTTGCACTTAAGACATGTTCAAACGTTTTGATAACAAACACCGACACTAAATACTTATGAACTCATCAACTTAATGCTGATAAACTCTTTCAAAATAACTTGTATTCTCAGGTCATCAGTAGACAGGTACCGCGGCCAGCTTTTGAGATGATGGAGCGCATCCAAGACTAATCTTATTATTTTGATTCACATTATTTTTGGTGTCTATAACTATAAAGAACACACTTGTATTAAAATTATATATTTAATGCAATGGATGATGTTGTTTGCTTTTTTACTTTTACTGTGTTGTGATACTTTACATGACGTCATCCGCCCAGAACGTTTCCGCCGTTCTCGGTTTTGGGGTGTGACCGATTGGTATCAGAGCATTGTTTATAGTGAAGTGAGTATATCAACCCATAAAAGATATACTAAACTATAAACCCATTTGGGATTAAAGCACTCTGACCAAGAATCTATACTTTAAATATTAAAATATTTAATTAAGTATACTAGTCTGCATTCATACTAAAGTCAGTGTCACAATGACAAGAACAAAAGTGTTACGATTGTTGAATATCACAAGTGAGCCCGGGGATGTATGGTCAGTCCTGGGAATGGCATAGCCTGATCAACTATGCTGGTTCGAGGAGTGATTAGCATATGCCCTAGAATGGTTGTGATATGTTAACGAGTCTAAAAAAAACTTACCGACAATACCACAAGGAGATCAGTAGAACCTAAACTTAAAATACTATAGGTGTATTTGGTGCTATTACTAGCTATATATATACTATATTCTTATACCTCTCTTCTCGCGTAGATTAAATGGCTGGATTCCATCATGGCGACCCGTACTTTCCAAATGAAGGCAATGCTGGGTGGATCGAAGAAGAGCCCAAAGATGAGCATCCAATCCCTTTGGATGATCACCTCGCAGAAGGCTTTTCTGACGGATCCGACTCTGAGCCTGAAGTCAACAACCTACCGCCAGTAGGTCAAGTCCCAAATAACAACCCCCAACTAGCTTTTCTAGGTCCTACACCTTTATGGGCAACCAACTTGAATCGCTGGAGCGATGAACAGAGTCAATCATTACCTTACTTTGGGGACCGAAGCTTTTACAACCTCAGCGAAGGTGGCTCTGCGGATCGAGCTCTACCCGTCATTATCCGCAGGATAGCTCGTAATGGTGAACAAGGTCGAGCAGCTATCGACCGAGTCATGGAGGTTGATGCCAACTTTGGTGTCAACACAGTCCGCATCCACCGTCTGGAAGAAGAAATGGAAAGGACCAGGATAACCAATGAGGCGCTTCAGCAACAGCTGGCTGCCTCTCGAGCTGAAGTCTTGGAACTTCGAGCCCGTCAGAGGGCTCATGAGCGACAACTTCAAGAGGTGGTTCATCAAGTAACAGACCTCAGGGTTCGCCCTAGGAATTCCCATCGCCGTTAGAAGATGTCTAGTACATCTTCATCTTTTGGTTAAGGGTTAGCCTATGGTATCTGTGCTCTAAGTAGCACTTGCCTGTAAAATATTCCTAACTTTCAGCACTCTAACTAGAAACATAGAAACTGTCAAGCTTTTACGTATGGTATGATGTAAGACCTACTGTTAGGTCGATTTTCCCTGAAACTTATTACATTGATAATACCAGTATTTTAGTCAGTTATCTAATCTGTGGGAAATATCTGTACATTGTGTTTTTCTTCTAATCTTCTATGTTGCGATCTCAAGCACTCATTCAACTGTTGGGCTATGGGTAGTTAGTCCATGTGTCACTCTCATCTCTCATACGATTGATTCTTACCATTTTGTCTATCTTTATAAACTTATAGCTGAAAGATGCCTCCTCGCAAATCTCCCAGGAATAACCCTGCACCTCCACCACCACCAACTCCTCCGCCTCAAGTCATTGATACTACAGCCCTGAATGCTGCTGTGGCTGCAGCAGTGGCAACTGCCATGGCACAGTATCACTCTACTGATGCCAGCAGAGGTGGAACCCCTGTTAACTCAATTCCTGTTGAAACCCCTGTGCGCTCGAGAGAATGCTCTTACAAGGATTTCACCAACTGTAAGTCGATGTCCTTCCATGGCACCGGCGGAGTCATTGCCCTCTCGCAATGGTTCGAGAAGACTGAATCAGTCTTCGAAATCTGTTCGTGCCCTGCTGCGAGCAAAGTCAAATATGCCGCATGCACCTTTGAAGGAAAGGCCCTGATGTGGTGGAACAGCCACGTTAAAGCACTAACGCTCATAGTGGCGAATGACATGGGATGGGAAACCATGAAGGACCTCATGATTGAGGAATACTGCCCGAGGGGTGAAATCCAGAAGGAGCTTTGGAGCCTAACCATGAAGGGCACTAACGTAGTCTCTTATACCGCCAAATTCAGTGAACTGGTGGCCCTCTGCCCTAATATGGTTCTCACTGAAGGGAAAAAGATCGAAAGGTACATATGGGGGCTAGTGCCTCCGTATCAGGGGAATGTCTTATCATCAAACCCTGCTACCTTCGACAGTACCAAGCGACTGGCACAGTGACTTATTGACCATGGAGTCAAAGCCCCTGCAACAACAACAACCCTAGCCATCCCGGAACCCTCCAAACTCGCTGATACTAAGCAGAAATTCTGGGAAGAGAAGAAGAGGCAGCGAGCTGCCAAAAAGCAGCAAGTTGTGACTGTGCATGCCGCAATAACCCCTGCTGCTGCTACTGCTCCAATGAGGCAGTATTCTGGAAGTTTGCCTAAGTGCAACAAATGCAACTTCCACCACAACGGCCCCTGCCGTGAAATGCAGTGCTCTAACTGCAACAGGAAAGGACACACCATCCGTTTCTGTAAATCCCCGGCGAGGCCGATCACCCAAGTCCCCGGCTCTGGCGCGAGCCCGACCTGCTATGGATGTGGCGAAGCAGGCCACTATAAGAGGGACTGCCCCAAAGCAAAGAATGCTGGTGGAGCAGGGAGGGTACTAGCAATAGGCCATGGGGAAGCAGTTGCTGACCCGACAGTGGTGACTGGTACGTTCCTCCTCGATAACTCCTATGCATGCATTCTGTTCGATAGTGGAGCGGAGCGGAGCTTCGTGAACCATAAATTTGCTCGCATGCTTAAACAAGAACCACACACACTTAAAGAACAATTCACAGTAGAAATGGCTAATGGAAAAACTGAAAGTACGAATAGCATATACTTAGGTTGTACCCTAACTCTAGATAACCATTCATTTCCAATCGACCTTATGCCGGTCTCGATTAAAAGCTTCAACGTTATCATCGGCATGGATTGGTTAAGCCTTCATCGTGCCGACATCATGTGCTATGAGAAAGTAGTCCATCTAAACCTCCCGTCCAACAAAACTCTTATCGTCTACGGTGACAAACCCGGTGCGAGTCTTCGTATTATATCAAGTATTCAAGCACAGAAGTATCTACGTAAAGAATACCATGCATTCCTCGCTCACGTCGTCGATACGAGCCTTGAAATGAAAGAACTAAAGAACATTCCAGTAGTGAGCGACTTTCCCGACATCTTCCCAGAAGAGCTACCAGGATTACCTCCGCAACGACAGGTCGAGTTCAGAATCGACTTAGTCCCAGGAGCTACCCCAGTAGCCAAGTCACCATACTGATTAGCTCCAGCAGAGATGCAGGAACTATCCAGTCAACTTAACGAACTGCTCAGCAAGGGCTTTATAAGACCAAGTTTCTCGCCTTGGGGAGCACCGGTCTTATTCGTTAAGAAGAAAGACGGATCATTCCGTATGTGTATCGACTACAAAGAACTCAACAAACTAACGGTCAAGAATCGTTACCCTCTGACTCGCATAGACGATCTATTTGACCAACTGCAAGGGGCGAACTAATTTTCCAAAATTGATCTAAGATCAGGATATCACCAGTTACGAGTGCTAGGGGAGGATGTTCCGAAGACAGCCTTCCGAACTCGTTACGGACACTACGAGTTCGTGGTGATGCCATTCGGATTGACCAATGCGCCAACAGTTTTCATGGATCTGATGAATAGAGTATGCCGACCTTACTTGGATCAGTTCATCATTGTATTCATTGATGACATCCTGATCTACTCCCGAAGTAACGAAGAGCATGGTGATCATCTGCGACAAGTTCTAGGAACCTTACGAGCGGAGAAGCTCTATGCCAAGTTCTCTAAATGTGAATTTTGGATCTGAAGAGTCGAATTCTTAGGACACGTGGTAAGCAAAGAGGGAATCCACGTGGACCCATCCAAAATTAAGGCCATTGAGAACTGGTCAGCACCGAAGACGCCTACAGAAATTCGTCAATTTCTAGGTCTTGCTGGCTACTACCGCAGATTCATACAGAACTTCTCCCGAATTGCGAAGCCTCTTACAACACTGACCCAGAAAGGCGTGGCCTTTGACTGGGAAGAGAAACAGGAAAGAGCGTTCCAAACGCTCAAGCGAGCCTTATGCACCACACCAATACTATCCCTCCCCGAAGGAATAGAAGACTTCGTAGTCTATTGCGATGCATCGAACCAAGGGCTCGGGTGTGTTCTGATGCAGCGAGGTAAGGTCATCGCCTACGCCTCGAGACAACTGAAAACACACGAAGTTAACTACAAGACCCACGATCTTGAGCTAGGAGCAGTTGTGTTTGCTCTGAAGATCGGGAGACATTACTTGTATGGAACGAAAAGCACTATCTTTACCGACCACAAGAGTTTACAACACATATTCGATCAGAAGGAGCTCAACATGAGACAACGACGGTGGGTCGAGCTACTCAGTGACTACGAATGCGAAATTCGTTATCATCCGGGTAAAGCCAATGTAGTAGCAGACGCCCTAAGTCGGAAGGAATATTCTGGTCGGAGAGTCAAGTCGTTGACAATGATCATCCATTCACACTTGTCTAAGCAAATTCAGGTGGCCCAACTTGAAGCCATGAAACCTGAAAATGTGATGAGTGAATCCCTTAGAGGAATGGATACAAATTTAGAAGCCAGGGGTGACGGAGCCTTATACTTCATGAACCGGATCTGGACACCGAGGCACGGTGGTTTCCGAGACTTGGTCATGACCGAGGCACACAACACTCGGTATTCCGTCCACCCAGGTTCAGATAAGATGTATCTGGATCTTAAAAAGTTATACTGGTGGCCTAATATGAAAGCAGAGATTGCTACCTTCGTAAGTAAATGCCTTACTTGCGCAAAGGTTAAGGTCGAGTACCAGAAGCCCTTCGGCTTACTACAACAACCAGAAATTCCAGAGTGGAAGTGGGAGCGGATTACTATGGAT
Organism: Lactuca sativa; assembly: GCF_002870075.4. NCBI lineage: Eukaryota > Viridiplantae > Streptophyta > Magnoliopsida > Asterales > Asteraceae > Lactuca > Lactuca sativa. Next base: position 231,384,975 of record NC_056623.2, read on the forward strand.
TTCATAACCAAGTTACCCAAGACAACGTGTGGACTTGACACCATATGGGTCATCGTCGATCGATTGACCAAGTATGCACACTTCTTGCCCATCAAAAAGATTGACAAGATGGAGAAACTTACAAGAACTTACAGTAGGGAAATCATACGACTACATGGTGTACCTATATCCATTATCTCTGATAGGGATAGTAGGTTCACCTCAAGATTCTGGCAATCGCTACAACATTCCCTGGGAACAAGGCTGGACATGAGCACAGCCTACCATCCACAAACCGACGGGCAAAGTGAGAGGACCGTCCAAACACTGGAAGATATGTTGAGAGCCTGTGTGATTGACTTTGGAAAGGCATGGGATACTCATTTACCCCTTGTCGAGTTTTCCTACAATAACAGTTATCACACGAGTATCAAGGTTGCTCCATTTGAAGCCCTCTATGGCCGAAAGTGTAGATCCCCTCTGTGCTGGGCTGAAGTGGGTGATACCCAATTAGCTAGGGAACAAGTTTCTGACAGTACTCTCACAGGCCCGGAAATCATTCGGGAAACGACAGAGAAGATCGTTCTGATCCGTGAACGATTGAAAGCCTCTAGAGACCGACAGAAGAGCTACACAGATAAGCGAAGAAAACCTTTGGAATTTCAGGTGGGAGACCGAGTCCTCCTCAAAGTCTCACCCTGGAAGGGTTTGATACGCTTCGATAAGCATGGGAAGCTTAATCCGAGGTACATAGGGCCTTTCGAGATTCTCGCAAGAATCGGCCCTGTAGCTTACAAACTCAATCTACCCGACGAACTTCATAACGTACATTCTACATTCCACGTATCAAACTTGAAGAAGTGTCTGTCTGACGAGACCCTCGTAATCCCACTCGACGAGATCGAAATCAACGAGAGCCTCAACTTCGTGGAAGAACCAGTAGAGGTCATGAACCGAGAAGTCAAGCAGACGAAGCAAAGCCGTATCCCGATAGTGAAGGTTTGCTGGAACGCCAAGCGAGGACCGGAATTCACGTGGGAGCACCACGATCAGATGAAACTAAAATACCCTCACCTTTTTGCTTAGTAAATTGCAACTACTTTATTTGTTTAGACTTTAATTTCGGGACGAAATTCCCTTAACAGGGGGATGATGTGACAACCCGAAATTTGCCATTCGGTCAAACCCTAAAGTCAACCTCTTCGTATCATAAGTTAATATCATTATTTCTTATTTTTTTTAGAAATATAAAGTTCGTTTGATTATTTTAATATTATTTTTAAACGAACGGGTGAAAGAAAATGTCGTCTCGGGTTTTTATTTTGAAAACCGCAAACACTTCGCGTAATAGAAACAACCGACAAAACTTTTATATTTTGGGTTGTGAAAGCACCCAAAACCGTAAACTCATACCTATGTATGAGTTTACTCCCTAAGAATTTGTCAATTGTGTTTACTCCCTAAAAAGTCAAAAGAGTAAACTCCAAGTTTTCTTTCAAATATCATCCAAGATTTAATTCCAAATCTTCAATCTTGTAAGTGTTCTAACCTTTTTAATTTAGTAAAAAACTTAATCTAGTGTTTATGCATCTAATCATCCATCCATATTTGTATTTTGACTAGATTTCCAAAACACCAAGAACACACATTAAGTGTTCTTGGCCTCTTTAGCTCAAAACAAGCCTTCTAATAGTAAGTGCTTCCATCCTTGAGTGATTTTAACCTAGTGTTGCATTTGAATATCAAGAAATAATGTCAAGAACACAAGGTTGGAGGTGTTTACGGTCCAAGAATGTTCTTGGGCCGTAAACACCATAAAGTCCCCCAAAATGAACCTAAGTCCCATGTTTAACCCTAGTTTGATGTTTAGGACTTACCTTAACATGTTTAAACCTTCCATTGATGTGTTTAAGCCTTGAAAAACACCAAACACTAACATTTATAGGTTTTTACGGTCTAAGGATCTCCTAAAACTGTAAACACCCTAAAAGGTGTTTAAATGGGTCATTTTCCTTCCTTAGACCTAAAAGCTAACATAGACTTTTACCTAGTTGTGCTAAGTACTTGAAATCATGGGAATATCCTTTCCTATAAGGGTTTATGGTAGTAAACCCAAAGGAGAATGCCCTTAGGCCGTACACTCCTCAAAGAGGGTGTTTTGTGGCCCTAGTCCCTTCCAAAGGCCAAACCACTTAGTAGAATTGCTTCAAAAGGCTTGCTAAACCACAACACAACATTTGGACCTTAAGACTAGAGTTTACGACTGTAAACTCTAGAGTTTACTGCCGTAAACTCCCAAGGTCTTATCCATCAAAACCGTAAACTCCAAGGGAGTTTACCCTTGGACCCCAAACACACTAGTTTTGCCCTACCAACACTCGGATGCAATCCTTGTGATCTTTAACACTTGAATCAAAGTGTTTTCATGTTCTAGGGTGTCCCAACTTAATTATCAGTTATAATTTGGCTAATTAGTTATATATATGTTCATTATATGATAACTAGGCTCGTGCGTGTGTACAACTCTTCAATTGTCACCTAGCACCGTAACCGACACTTCAACCCAATCCACTCACCACAATCGGGTAGTCGTCCGAAGGTCGTTTCAATATTGATTATATATCAAATGTACATATATGGTCATAAAAGTTCTTCCATGCTTACACATACTAGTTACATCATTAGTGAGTTACCATCGGGGTAACACAGGATCATACTTATACTATTGCTAGTTCAATAAGTCAGTTCATTCATGAGTCAATACTTATTACTATGAGAACATATACAACTATACTAGAAGGAAAACATATACAACTATACTAGAAGGAAAACATATACAACTATACTAGAAAGAGAACATATACAACGATACTAGAACGAGTATCAATACATTACATATACCTACATACATTGAGAAAATTGTGATCCACTGTATCGGAGCATGCCTTAAATGTCATGGCTCGAGTTGTAGCCAGGGTCTCTTGGAGGGAGAGCGTGAGTTTGCGTATAGATCTATACTGGATTGACTATCCTACACCTTGTTGCTAGCTACAGTCGGACATGCAGGTCTGCGGGTGCCAAACGTCATTTCACTTTACGACCTACATTTTTCGTTGTTATTCCAGTCGATAGTATGGTTCAATTAATCACATGATACCTTAACATAAATCCGGTTTAAGGTAGTTAGTACAGCAGTAGTTCCTATAATACAACACTACAGTACTACAGTAATTTACCCCTTTATATATACATTTAGTGATCATTTCACTTAAACACTAATATACAAACTATATTTTGTTAATGATAGTTACACTTGGGAAATTACACACTTTTACAACAAACGAACATACAAAACAGTTAAGCCTTGGTAGAAGGCTACATTAATAGAAAATATAGGTTTTTCTGAGAGATTCAAACTCTTACAAACACTTACAAACATTTACATACATTTTACAAACTTGCACTTAAGACATGCTCAAACTTTTTGATAACAAACACCGACACTAAATACTTATGAACTCACCAGCTTAATGCTGATAAACTCTTTCAAAATAACTTGTATTCTCAGGTCATCAGTAGACAGGTACCGCGGCCAGCTTTTGAGATGATGGAGCACATCCAAGACTAATCTTATTATTTTGATTCACATTATTTTTGGTGTCTATAACTGTAAAGAACACGCTTGTATTAAAATTATATATTTAATGTAATGGATGATGTTGTTTGCTTGTTTACTTTTACTGTGTTGTGATACTTTACATGACGTCATCCGCCCCAGAACATTTCTGCCGTTCTCGGTTTTGGGGTGTGACAAAAACCTTCGTGAACTCCAAGAACATGCACACACACACACACCAGATGTCGGTTTTAGGTTATCATATATGTATTTATAGGTGTTGAATTCTAAGAGTCATGGGTATAACCCAAACCCATACCCATGGGTTTTATGATCCATGGTTCATGTGGCCCAACTCTTTATGTATCCATACATAAACGTGGTCCAACATGGATCATAAGCCCAACACATATAAATATAACTAATTACCATAATTAGTCCCCATAGTTTCAATTAGTCTCTTTTGATCACTTAATTAATTCCAAATTAATTCTTGATCAATACTAATTAAAACATATAATTTCATATTAATATATTATAACTTATAATATATTAATAAACCATAAATAACCTTCTCTCAAAAGTCCATCCTAACAAATTGTCCTGATGATATGCAACCCAAATGGACCATGCTACTCTCGGGTCGAATACATACCAATAATAGTTATGAGCTTAGACACCTAATCCAACAGTCTCCCACTTGGATAAGTCTAAAACTATTATTGCGTATGACTCCAAAACCCGACTAGCAATCGTGGCTCTTTAAGCCGCTGTCGAACTCTGAACAAATCAATGACACGTCCATTAGATAAGGGATCATATATTCCTCCATTCTAGATATCATATGGACTGAGACATGGATTATAATCATTCTCTCTGTCCACTTGTTGTTTCCTGATTTCCGATTTATGACGACTGACTAATTGAACAAATCAAATCAGTCCAGGCCTGGCCGAGCACTTACGTTTGTCATCACCAAATCATTGAGGGGCCCACAGATATCGCTTTTATCCCTCTAAGGGTAATAGGAATGGATAAACTTCGACTCATATGCTTGTTCTACTACTTGTTGAATCATACACAAAGGCACGTTTTATAACATCGAGTTACCAAATGCGTTTACGTGCAATCAATGTATAACCAACTCATAGGCAACAAGTCATATCTCTAGGTTTGAAGAATATAAGATATTATCATATCATGATCACTCGTGATAAAGTCCATGAAGTGATTCAAATGAGCATGGGTTGAATCCAATACTTGAATCCCTATTCCAGGAGTACTCATGAATGTTGTAGTAACTCTTACTATGTCCACTACCTTGGACATCTACAAACCTGATTCATGACAGTCTTGCCTTAATACCTACTTCCAACGTATTATCGACTGTGGATGGTTTGAATAACTTAGTCATTCGAAAAGAATAACCTAGTTATTCTGGAAGTCAAAACATGCAAAGTGAAACACAAGAATAATACTAATCCTCTATGGTCCCAAGCACCTTTGAGAGCAAATAGAACACCTTTTATTTAAACACCATATTTATTACTCAATATTCATTGTATAATGTTTCAAATAATCAAATTTATACTTGAATTAAAATAATAGTTGTCCCATGCTCCAAGCATGTAAACTATGTTTTCTAAACACTAGTCATGCCATACACCAAGTATGCACACTATGTATATCTATGATCTTTACTTTGTGAAATAGATCAATTGAACATGATTCCAATGATGCTCATTTCACAATCCCAAATCTTTATCGTAAATGTAAGAATTCCAAATTCCTACCATTTAACAAAATCTGTTAGATTGTAAACTTATATGCATTGATCCTCTCGTAATGTCTATGCACAAAATTACAAAGACTTGTCAACAAACATTACAGAGTATTCCAATGGAGATCAATTCCATGGAAATGAAGTCTCAAATTCAAAGTATATTACTTTGAACATCCTTCTTGCATTAAGCTTTCTAATCTTACACAGATTTGAAAGAACAACTTCCACCTATGGAAACCTTTCCAGATTTCCATTTTGACTATCACTTTTGAACAAGAGTTACCACTTTTCAGAATATATCAATATGGTCCTTCCAAAATTAACACTTATACTTCCAACTGTCCATGAACAACCAATCTTTGGTAAACCTTAGATTGTCCTCGACAATTGTTTAATCATTTTAGTCATATCCAATTCTATACTTTTCCCCTCTTAATGCCCTGAGCATTTGGAAAATTTAGAAAGGATGAATATTACAGCACATGCAATCGATACTATATCCGAAGAACATGGGACACGATTCATGATGTCTCACATAAAGACATGACACTAGACCAATCTTTTGCTACAATATATTTTTTTATTTTCCATGTTTTCAAAATTTGACTATGAAAAGGGATGTCGTAATCATAATCGAATTTTGAAAACGCAATATATATGGAATTTCCTTTAGTCGAACCATTCCAACATAAAATTCATATATATACTTGACTAAACATGATTAAAATCTCACTATCTAAGATGATTTGAAATGAAGTATAATTTCCTCTCCCTTAATTATAGCAAAACAACTTTTCAATCCTTGCAACTTCATGAATTGAGACTTTTGTTTTCTATAATTAACACTTAACATAATAATCATGCTCCCACTAACATGATAATTATTAGCATAACACTTATGCTCCCACTAGCTTTGACATGTACTCAGAAATTAGTTGTACTTCTAGAAATCGATACTTTATTGACTCTCTTACCAAAGTTCAGATTTCTGATACAAGATGCTTTAATAAGACTTTATCAAAATCATACACGTTTCCTTAGATAGCTCACGTATGAGTCTAAGCAATTTTAGAACTATGAAAAGGGATGCCATAATCATAGTCTCAATTGTTTAGACCTTTTCCATTTCTCACAAGTCTATGTTAGTGCGTCGGTTACCCACACACGCTCCACTAACGACTTTGAGAATGCAAATGTCATAATTGCTATCTACTAAAAACTACTTAGTGAAAGTGTTTCCTCACCATCATTTTCATGAATCGGAGAGAAACCTTATGACACTTAGATTTTATGGTGTATGAGTTCCTATCCAAATGAATTTTGTCAAAACCATAATCACAAGACAAGGTTAGTAACACTTCCAAATTCATATGGATTGAGCTTGTGCAGTCTTAACTTCTTGCCTCCTTGCAGAACAAGGGTCTGCCCTTGCTTCCAAGTTGTTATGCAATCAATTGAGAACTCTCAGAATTCCTATGCAAAGCCAACTTTAACTGGAATAGGCATTGAAATGTCAACATGATAGGTTATAAACCTTAAGTCGTGTGCTAGTGAAGAACTATAGGTTTTATACTTGATTAGTTCTTGAAACTTTCAAGACCTTTAAGACTCCCACTGTCCTCTTGACATATAAGACTCTTTGTCAAGAACCATTGCTTGACAAAACAAATGTTCAAGGGATAATGCAGATTCTTATCAAGACTAACACTTCCCGCAATTGGCCTAAGTTGATCTCTATTTTATCCAAAACGTCACAACTTACCAATTTCAAATGTACAACAGTAGAAAACATTTTACTCTTAAAATTGACTAGTGTTAATAAACCTTCTTCAAGATATGTCACTCAAGTTACAATCTTGGAGTATGACTCTAAGACTTTGTTTTTGGAACGAAGTATGACTCATCTTCTTGATTTAACCATTCCAACAATTCATGTCTCCTATTCTTAGCCATAAGAATGCACTAAGATGTCCTTAGAGGACGAATTGTGATATGGTTTCTCAATCATTAAGATGATCACAAAACATGATACTAAAGTACTCTCCCATCTTTTCAGATTTGAGAAACCTTTATCTTTCTGTCTAATTTGATTCTTCTCATTCATTTTTCCATACATCGAATATTTTCCAATGTTTTAGAGTTATACTCAAACTTGTAAGTATAACCATATTTACTAAACTTTAGTAAATCATGACGAATAGTCTGATCGATCTTTGTGGTGGACTTGACCAGTGCATTGAAATGTGTACTCAATCCCTTAGTCCTTTCACTTGACTTAATTTTCCAAGGATGAAAATTCTCGTTCATCATACAACTTGTGTGATTCCAAGTTTCGGTCCAATTGAAACTTGGGTGATGAGAATCTTTCCTTATTTGGTAAATTATGACACTACCACAATCAAAAGAATCAAATCCATTTTCCAATATTGCTATCAATGGAATCTTATAAACAACCATTTTTCACAAATGCCACTGTAAGGATATTTAAAATAAATAAAATAAAACCTTATCTTTTATTTAAAACCTGCAGAAAAACTTATCCTTACAATGCAAATACATATGAAAATTATGTTATTATGCATTCCTAAGCATCCTGTCATAACTCTTAAGCAATAGCTTAAAATTCTAATCAGCAAACCATGCGATCGAAATCCATCTTCGCGATCAGAATCAGCATATACTTCCTTTAAGCTTCCTCTCTTTCTTTGATTCTTAAAACATCAAAATGTGATCTGGTCACATCATGTATAAGAATCTCAAATAGGAACTTAATTGAGTTAGATAGTGCACTTTACCCGAAGTAGAGTCAAACTCTTTGACTTTACCAACCTTATGATTGTTCAGGTAAATTTGGCAGCTTCGTAACCAATGCCCCTTCATTTGGCAATAGAAGGTTTGGGAAGTTGATCTTCTAATCAAATTTGCTTTACTAGTCCTCAAATCATTTCTGATTCAGCAGCACCAAGCAAATAGATAAAATCATAAAGGGTCATGTTATAGTCTGTTTCATAGTACTCCCAAAGGAACTCACTGCGTGACTTAGAAAGTGATTGAATATCCAACTTTCTCAAGACTTTGACACCCAACTCTCTCGGCTTGTCAATATGTGACTTCATCTGCAAGATGTAATCACACATAGGCCTTGAGTGACCTTGAACTTATGGGTTAGGGAGAATAATGGGAGGGGGTAGAGGAAGTGAAATTCCAAGAGATTTGGGAAGATCATAGATGTCTAAACTAGACATCTACAGTGGCAGATATTCAACTTAGTTGATTTTTAAGTCCTTAATATAACACCCTATGCAGTTATCGCGGTCAAAATTTCAATAGCGGTCACATGCCGCTATTTGAGATCGCGGTTATCGCGGTGGTATAGCGGTGATATAGCGGTTTTTTAATATTACGTATAATTTATAATTTTATATTATATTTATATAAAAGTTATATATATATTTGAGTATTAATACTATAAGTCTATATAGAATTAATATCATAAACCTAAAAAAAATCATATAAAAACATAACATAATATTCTATTATGGTAATATGGAAACTAGGTAGTGTCAAAGTGTCAAATAGAGCTTAATTGTATTGTTCGTGTTCAATATCGTATTAGTAGGTCATGGTTGATATAAAGAGTTAAGTCCCAAGTCGTAGCTTCATAGGTGTGGTTTGATTTACAAAAAGCATTAATGGAGTCCGACCATAGCAGTTCAAGTTGTCGTAAGTACAGAAAGAGATGAGAAAGAGAGTTGTCGGTAGACGTAGTTGCTTTGAATGCTTTTAGTTATGTTAGTTGTTTGGGCATTTTAAAATGAAAGTGTAGTGAGATCATTAAAACTAGTTTTTCATTGACAAAGTAACCAAATGACCCAAAATGTGAACGAAAATGGAATAGCGCCCGTAGCGCCGCTATAGCGGTTATTGAAATAGCGGTAAATAGCGGTGAATAGCACCGCTAATAGCGGTACCGCGAAATGAAAACGCTAAGTTGAAAATAGCGGTTCCTGACCTCCGCAAAACGCTATAGCGCCGCTATAGCACCGCTATAGCGCGCAATTGATAGCTTAGATAACACCCAATATGAAATATTAAGGCTAGGACCCAACACAATATTTTATAACTTGGAAGAGGGATGCCGTAATCCAAGCTATAAGATATTTGAAGGTTGGCGAATGATGATTCACCAATTTCCACAATGAAAAATGAAATAAATTATTAGGTTTTAATTGAATTTGAAACTCCTAGATCTTTTGAGATTCATTGAACTTTTCAATGGCATGTTTCAATCTTGATTGTGCCCTCTCAAATTTTGTGACTGGGATGCCGAGGATCACAAAACAAGGTGTGAATAACCATGCAAATTCACTTGGTACCCTTAATATTATCACCTAATCGATGTGTCGGTTACCCACACGCGCTCCACCGATCTATGACAAACATTAAGTCGCCCTTTGTAATCCTTACTAGTCCAAGTTAGTGTGCCGGTTACCAAGGTTGTAGAACTCGTTACTCGGTACCTGTTCAGCCGACTACCGAGTAGCGAGTACTCGGGAGTACACGGGGAGTACTCGGATTTGGAAATTTATGTAGAAATATTTTTAGGGAAATTATATATGTCGAAAACATAAGATAAAATCATAAGTTGATTGAAATATATAACAAAATTGGATACATGTGAATACACAAAAAATGAAAAACACATAATGGTCTCACTTCGTGAATAATTACTGAAAACTTAAGATATATATGTAGTAATAATCACATGTGTGTGTTAAATAATAAATCATTAAGTATATTATACATATTAATCACCGAGTTGACCAAATTTCACAACACTACTCAGTTCATAAGGGGGCGATCGGGAGTACTCGGGATTATGTAACTCGCCTCGACAAGGGGGGAGTAGCGAGTACTCAGAGGAGTAATCGGCCAACTCGACGAGTTTTACAACATTGCCGGTTACCTACACACGCTCCACCAACGACTTGGTAAGGTACAAAGTGTGAATTTCATGGGTTAGCACCAAATTCACATTTTCCTAAGTAACTAAGATTGGGTATTTATAAAAGGTTTAGTTACTTAGTATTTATCATTAATACTTTTAATGAAGGGGGAATTATAGTCCTTGTCCTACTCGTTCGGCTAACGACCCTCCACTAGTCAAAGAAGTGGTGGGTGAGAGTGGACACCCATTAAACTGCCATTTTATAGGCAGTAACCTTATACCCCCTTATAGACCGGCTTCGTGAATGAGACTTACTAACGGTAAGACTGACTTTTACTCTTATACATATATATATATATATATATATATATATATATATATATATATATATTAAACCTATAATATTATAATAGTATTAGGGTTGAATTTTAAACTATTAAAATTCGAAGGGTTTAACATGGAACTAAAGTATTCATGGGGGGAAACTTTACAAATTCCAAAACTTGAGGGCAAGTTTTGAACAATTCAAAACTTTTTAATTCCATAACTTATGAATTTAAAGTAGTTTTAGTAAAAAAAAACTCTTCAAGTTCCATAACTTGAGGACAAGTTATGGAAGACTTTAAAAACATTTAAGGAAAAAAAAACTCTTCATTTTCATAACCTATGAGTTTAAAGTAGTTTAATGGATAAACTCTTCAAGTTCTATAACTTGAGGACAAGTTATGGAAGTCTTTAAAATCATTCAAGAAAATAAGACTCTTCATTTTTCCTAACTTATGGAAATCTTATGAGTTTTAAAAATCATAAATGTGACTTTTCATATAACTTGAGGACAAGTTACAAAAAACACATTTTAGAATCAACTCTTAGATTAATTTGGATTGAAAACAACAATTTCACATAACATTCCTATTAATCTAAGCAACTCATAAGAACATGATAATTCAATCAAACTTTTTCAAGTAATTAGCCTAACCATTAAACTAATACAAAACATGAATCTATTGACAATTATCTTTGAAATTGGATTAGTATGAACATTACCATATCAAAAATAGTTTTATAAGTTCACAAACAGCTTAGGGTAATGTTTCTAGTCCAATTCCAGTCAAAAAACTCGAAAATATGCTGTCTGGGGCTCCTACTCGTTGAGTGTATGAACCTACTCGACGAGTAGGATGATTTTCTTCATGGACTCGGCAATTGCATTAGTGGACTCGGCGAGTCCAGTGCCCAGAAAGCCAAAATTTTCGATTTTTCAGCCATTTCAGCAAGTATAACATGGAAACAAGCCTTGGCTCTGATACCATTGTTGGGTTTTGGTATAATACAACATCCTATGGTGCACATACAACCCTAAATATCTTGGATCTATGTTTTCACTAATTATATGTGACATCCCCAAAATCTCGGCCAGAAAAGACTAGTTTGTTTATGCTTTGTAAAAATCAGAGTACTTCATTTTATAAAAGTGTTGCGGAATTTGTTCCCAGAAAAACATGGTAAATACGTTATTAAAACATTTTCGAAGAAACGTATTTATTTCATCTTAAAACGTTTGGGATGTCATTGTTAATACCGAAACATAAGCATAAACAGAACTTACAATGATTTACACTAGTGATCTGCATCTCTTTAAATCTCTCAGTGTAATGTCACTTCACTTCGTCACCTGTGATATACATAAACTGAGTGGGTCAGGTTGGGAAACTTGGTGAGTACATAGGGTTTTCAACCCACAATAATATAATTGTTATGTTCAATCATCAAACAATTAACCCAATTACCCATCCCCGTTATCTTCTTTACTCTTAAGGATTTAACCTAAGAGTCATCTATCCTGCATTCGTTTATTCCGAAGTCCCTTACTTCCAGGGTTATAGGACTGGCACTAAATCCATAGCTGCCGATGTTCGTTCGTAAAGCACTAATTCCATAGCTGCTACATCCTACTCCTCAGTTACTAAATCCATAGCTACCAGTGTTTAACAGGTACTAAGTCCATAGCTACCAATTCCTACAGGTACTAAATCCATAGCTACCAACGTCTAACAGGTACTAAGTCCATAGCTACCGGTGTTTGTCCCATAGGCACTAAGTCTGTAGCTGCCAATGTATACTCACGTCATCTTCTATCTCTCATCATTCATCTACCCATCTCATACCCAACATATTCGTATATATAAAATACGTATACAGTTTAAATCCTTTAAAACATGTATAAAACGTTCATCCAACATAGATAACAAGTATTCAGATAATATGCACACATAGCACGTAGTTTATATAAAATACTTCATATCTATGTGTAAGATGAAAGGGACTATGCACTCACCTGAGTAGGTGGTGACTCGGCACTCGGACAGCGCTTCGATACTCTCAAAACAATTTCCTTCGATAAAACCTAGTATCAATACCACTAGGGTTTAGTCTAACGATAACCGCGATTAATTAATAGTCTAGCTATTATTATTAATATTATATAAGCGTTAAATAACACTCAATATAACTCATAATAATATCCCAAATACTCATTATAAGTTCCTAATAATGTTACTATATCAAAACATAAGCTATACTAAAGATAGGATAGGTACAGCTCACTTACAGCGGGTTTTTTCGCAAAACCAGGCTTCGCTGGAGCAGCGTTCCCGAGCCGAAAGGCTCTTTTCTCGGGATTCCGGGAGCCTCGGGGCTTCCTTCGGGTGCTAGGGGGTTTACCTAGGCTTTTAGGGGGGTTAGGGAGGCTAGAGAGAGAAACTAGAGAGAGAAAGTGAGTTTGGGAGGTGTGAAGAGAAGGCTAGACCCGGCACCTCTATTTATAGTGCAAAATCTGATGGACTCACCGAGTAGGGGGGACCTACTCGCCGAGTTGGTCCATGTGGTGGCCTTCTGGTGGTGCCACGTGTCCAATTCTGGTGGTGCCACGTCACCCCCATCGCGTATCAGCCTTCGAACTTAGAAAAATCATAACTCTCGCATAAGAGCTCCGTTTTCGACGTTCTTTATATCCACGCGTAGGTAAAATCAATATCTACAACTTTCATTTAGACTCCGTCGGTTAATTCTCGACCGATCTCAAATTTAACAGTAGGAGGCGTTTAGACTGTTAAATGACCGTGAAGAATTCGTAACTCCTTCATACGAACTCCGTTTTCGTCCAACTTTTTATCGTTGAGTTCCTATTAATGAGATCTTCAACTCTCGTTTAGGTCATGTAAGCCAAAAACCGCTCGAACTAAAATTCGAGTTTCGGGTCGTGCACTGCTAAGACGAATCTTAGAAAAATCATAACTTCCTCATACGAAGTCAGATTTGGGCGTTCTTTTTATCAATGCTCTTAGTTTAACATATTCTACAACTTTTGTTTAGATTTCTAAGCCTAAATCTCTCTCTATCGTAAATTCACTATTTACGCTTCCCGGTGTCGTGCCGGTTTTGCCGTAAAACTTCGATGGGCCATAACTTCTTCGTTATAACTCGGATTTCGGCGTTCTTTATATGTACGGAAACCTTGAGACATATTCCACAACTTGGTTAAGATTATTTATTCTAAATAATCTTTTGTCGAAAAGTCGTTTTTGACCCCTATTGCCTCTAAATTGACTAGCCCGGATCTGCGGGCGTTACATTATACATGAAAATGGTTTCCAAGGTATTGAACCTATAGCTAGCATGCAATTTTCATACAAACTACATAAAATACTAGATAGTGTAACATACCTTTTTGTGTGGGTGGAGGTCTTGATGTATTTGGCCTTAAGAACTTAGCCCCAATAGTGTGGAAGCCTCAAATGAAGTCACAACACATCAAGGACAAAGGTAGGACTTGAGAGAGAATCTCCATGAACTCTAAAACCTTCATGAACTCCAAGAACATGCACACACACACACACTGTCACAACTGAAAATTTTGAGCTATGTAATCTATACATTCAAGTTAATATGAATCAAAAACTTCAATCAAATACATTATGCAAGTACCACAAATAGTCATCAAACAATTGGAGACCCTAGAAGTTCTTGTTAAGTCTATTTTAGACTAGAACTTCCTTATTGGATCCAAATGGGCCAATGAGCTTCCAATTAGACTATCATAGGCTTAAAACCCTAATTGGGCTCCAATTGGACCCACACTTATTTATTTTAACATTTTGGGCCATATTGGGCCTAGAATTAAATGAATTAAAAGCCTTGATACATGAATAACCTAAACTAGTCCAATAAAAATATAAAAATCCTACTACATTCTTTTAGACTAAAAACATACCCAAGGCTACCTCAAATATTGGGCTTAGGAGCAAAAGGCCCAAATTTCTTTTTTTCCTCCATGTTTTCGGCCCAATACCCAAGCCCAAGAGGATTTGAAGATAGTTGACTTAAGTGTGCCACCTCATTATTGTCCATAGGGTATCCATGCAATATAGTCCATGTATCCATGCAACATCACTTCAAAATCACTTCTTCCTTCTCTCCTCTCTCACTCTCGGCCATACACCCACACACACACACAAAAATCTCTCAACTCCTCCCTAGATTACTCAAGAACAACTCTCCCCCTCCATCCAAAATCTCGAAAATTAGGAAGCATTCAAGAAGGTTCTTCCACAAAAATCAACATCTAAGGTAAGGTTTTGTTTGGATCTATGACTTGTATTCCTTATTTATCAAACATCTCTTCCTAATCCATGCAAAACTCATGATCTTGCACTCTAGAAACCCCCATAATCTCGAAAAGTTCATCAAGGAGTGCAAAGGCCAAAAATCACTTCATTTCTTCCAATCTTTCTTCAAAAACCGAATCAACACCCCAAGGTGAGCTTCATACCCCCTATTTTCTGTTTTTATGAGTTTTGTGGGGGGGGGGGGATACAAGTGAAAGTGTAGATCTATATGTGTTTGTATGCCTTGTATGATTTCCATGCTTATATGTATGCTTTTATGTGTTTTAATGTTGGATCTAGCCATAAAACCCATCAAAACCGAGATATAACTTGTGTTAAATGATTTTAGCTTCAAATATATTTCTAAACACAAAGTGTTTCAAGAAAAATGGCTAAGTGGTTTAGTAATAATTTTCTTTGGGTTAAAAACACAAATTTTGGGCCTAAAATGTGAAAAATACAAAAATAAGGGCCCAAATTGACATTTCACAGATTCTGATGGATGAAGTGTGTCAAAACAGTTTCCATAAAACTATTTCTGGAATTACACTTAATTAGAGGACTAAAAACATGAATTTCAAGCTTAATGGGCTAAAAATGAAAATCTCGGCCCAATGAGGCCCATTATGCGAATTTTTCTGTTTTGGAGGGCCAAAACTGTAACTTTCTGTAAAACAGTGGACTACAAGTGTTCCAAATCCTTTTCAAAGGTTTAAAATGCTTTTTAAATTTAAAAAGGACCAAAGTTGCAAAAATTTTCCCATTTGGGCCAAAATTGTCAAATTTGCGAAAAGAAGGGATTAAAACCAAGAAAACTGCATTTTCAGGGTCTTAAGCTGTTTTCTATGAAAAATATGCTGGAAAATGTTTATTTCAATAAATTTTGGTGTTAAAATGTCAAGAAAATTGATTTAAATACCAAACCGGAAAATATTTTAAATAAAGGGTTGAAAAGGTAAATTTTACAAACGAGGAGGGGCTGAAAACAGAAAATTTCCAAGACTAATTCTATACATGCAATATGATCAAATAATGGTACTACTACTATCGACAAAATACAATACACTACAATACCAAAAGTCGTTGTCAAACGAATTGGTTCGGTCTCGAACCAATAAAAATCCGTAACCACAAACACAACGATACTATGATACTACAATACTATGATTCATACAAATAACGATTCGGAATACATTATACATGTGCACAGACGTCTACGCACTATCTTTGGGCCCCACAAGTGTAAAATCTTGTCCGTTGAGCCTAGCTAGCCCGACGACCTGATCTTAAGGCCCACAGACTTCATCTTACGAAGTGTTGGGTTTTACCATCCCGACACAACGTAACCGGACTTTCAATGGCTGTAGACTACTGGTCCCCAAGGGTCCTTTAGTGTCGCTAGTAAAGTCTGCCTTTTTTTGCGAGGCGGGTCTGGGACCCCTCGTACCTTTTATCCCCAACCGACTAATGGAGTCGTCGAGGCCTTCGTGTCCTCCTTCTCTTCGGATGTGGGACAACAGGACGGTTGGATAGCGTGACTAGTACGGACGACGCCTTCGGTATCGTTAGTATTGCTATAGACTAGTCGTTTGTGTAACGCGTGTTTGTGGCGGATAGTCATGCTCATCAATGATCCAATGTCGTCTGGAATAACAACTTCATGCGTTGCAATGGTTTCAAGTAATTTCATGGAATTCAAGGAATTAGGAAAACATCGGGTTTTCCTAGGGTTTTCAATACATACAAATTCAAAATACATACGATTTCAATAAACAATATTTTACAAGTATAGAAAACAAACAGGCATACTGATGGATCTTCACACCTTTTTGACTATACTATTTTCAGAAAATATCGGATTTTCTGGTGGTTTTCAAACGATACGAAACATTGTTTTCAAATACAACTTATGAACTCACCAACATTTCATATGTTGACGTTTTTCAAAATACTTGTATTCTCAGGGAACCAGTGAATCAAGAGAAATCATATCCAGTGACGGTTGCAGTTTATTTTTGTATGAATTGAACAAATTAATTTTTGGGGGAATGTAATGTTTAAACAATGTATGATATGTAAACACTACTGGTTGTACTATATTGATGAATGGTGACGAATGTTGTTATGTTTCATATATATTCAATGTTATGGTATTCAATTGAGTCACGACAGCCCCCGGACGTTTCCGCCGTCTGGTTCGGGGGTGTGACACACACACACTAGGTGTCAGTTTTAGGTTATCATATATGTATTTATATGTGTTGAATTCTAAGAGTCGTGGGTATAACCCAAACCCATGCCCATGGGCTTTATGATCCATGGTTCATGTGGCCCAACTCTTTATGTATCCATACATAAACTTGGTCCAACATGGATCATAAGCCCAACACATATAAATATAACTAATTACCATAATTAGTCCCCATAGTTTTAATTAGTCTCTTTTGATCACTAAATTAATTCCAAATTAATTCTTGATCAATACTAATTAAAACATATAATTTCATATTAATATATTATAACTTATAATATATTAATAAACCATAAATAACCTTCTCTCAAAAGTCCATCCTAACAAATTGTCCTGATGATATGCAACTCAAATGGACCATGCTACTCTCGGGTCGAATACATACCAATAATTGTTATGAGCTTAGACACCTAATCCAACAACTTTATCTCTCATGATGATAACTAACTTTATTTATGCAAACTTGTTTACTTGTTTTTGCAATATATTTCTATTTATGGAAACTTTATTTCCCATGAGAATATGAACGTTGCATCTCATTTAGGCAACATAGTTTATCTCTCATGATGATAACGAACTTTGTTTATGCAAACTTGTTTACTCATTTTTGCAATATATTTCTATTTATGGAAACTTTACTTCCCATGAGAATATGAACGTTGCATCTCATTTGGGCAACATACTTTATTTCTCATGATGACAACGAACTTTGTTTATACAAACTTATTTACTCATTTTAGCAATATATTTTTTATCTATGGAAACTTATATCAAAATTTTTATTTCAATGTCTAATCTCAAACTAAGGACGAATTACTATGTCTAATCCATGCTGTTGAATCAATGACAATTTTTAAAGTTCTACTCTCTGTGTATATATTACGCGTATTTATACTGATCACAAGACTTTTACCAAGAAGAATGTGACTTTCCGGTGGGGCCCGGACCAACAGTCGGCTTTTGAGACCTTGAGTCAGAAGTTATGCGAGGCCCCGATTCTAGTGCTACCGGAGGGTCTAGATGATTTGGTAGTGTATTGTGATGCATCGATCTCAGGGTTAGGGGAAGTACTGATGCAGATAGGGCATGTCATTGCTTACGCCTCGAGGCAGTTGAAGCCTCATGAGGCGAATTACCCCATTCACGACCTGGAATTGGGGGCAGTGGCGTTTGCCCTCAAAATCTAGAGGCATTACTTATATAGAGTGAGGTGCACTTTTTATACTGATCATAAGAGTTTGAAGTAATTGATGGATCAGCATAACCTCAACATGTGACAAAGGAGGTGGTTGGATGTGCTGAAAGATTATGACTGTGAGATCTTATACCATCCAGTGAAGGCCAATGTGGTGGCCGATGCTTTGAGCTGCAATACGGCGAGTTCCTTGATTGGGAACGTTTGCTTGAGGATGGCGGTGATCTCTCCATTGTCGGATATGATCAATGAGGCTCATGTAGAGGGTTTAAAGAAAGAGAACTGGAAGATAGAGCATATTCGGGGTCAATTTCCCTTGTTTGTTTGGGATAGTTGAGGTCTTTTGACACAGTGTGGCCGGGTGTGGGTACTGGTAACCGGGGGTGTGAGACAGAAGATCCTGGAGTAGGCACACATATCCAAGTTCTCTATTCACCTGGGGGCTACAAAGATATATAGAGACCTGAGACTGAGTTACTGGTGGCCCTGCATGAAACGGGAGATCGCCTGGTTTGTGGAGCGGTGCTTGACTTGCAGGAAGGTCAAGGCCAAACATTAGCGGCCTCATGGCAAGGTTCAGCCGCTACCCATTCCCATGTGGAAATGGGAAGAGATCACCATGGACTTCATCACGAAGTTACCAAGGACGGTGAGGGGTGTGGATGTCATATGGGTTATTGTGGATAGATTGACGAAGAGTTCCCACTTTATTCCGATCTTCGAGAGCATCTCCACGGAGAAATTAGCGGATATTTACATGTGAGATGTGGTGGTTAGGCATGGGGTGCCAGTGTCAGTAGTCTCCAAACGGGATGTTCGATTCACATCTAGATTCTAGAAGAAGTTCCACAAGGAACTGGGCACTCAGTTGTATTTCAGCACAACATACCACCTCCAGATAGATGGCCAGAGCGAGAGGATGATCCAGACACTCTAGGATATGCTTCGGGCATGCGTGTTGGATTTTGGAGGAAGTCGGGATACATACCTCCCATTAGCAGAGTTTCGTATAAGAATAACTATCATGCTAGTATCGACTGACCCTCATTTGAGATGTTATATGGTCGGAGGTGTAGGACCCCAGTTTGTTGGGGCAAGGTTGGACATCGAGTCATAGGGAGCACCGAGGTAGTGCTCAAGACTACCAGGTTGATTCAGCAGGTGCGCGACCGGCTACGAGTCGCACAGAGCCGTGAGAAAAGTTATGTTGACCAGCGTCAATTAGATCTTGAGTTCCAGGTGGGAGACTTCGTCTTGCTTAAAGTATCACCACGGAAGGGTGTTATTTGATTCCGGAAGAGGGGCAAGTTAGGGTCCCCGGTATATTGGCCCGTTCAAGATTTTGGCCTGGGTGGGCAATGTGGCTTACCGTTTGGATCTGCCGGATGAGCTTAGCCAAATTCACAACACCTTCCATGTGTCTCAGCTTCGGAATTGTGTCATAGACGAAGTTGCGGTCATATCTTTGGAAGACATTCAGGTGGATGAGAGCTTGAACTAAATTGAGCGGCCCATGGCAGTTTTGGATAGGAAAGTCAAGGCCCTTCGTAATAAAGAGGTGAAGCTAGTGAAGGTGCAATGGCAGCACCGAAAGGGCTTTGAATGGACATGGGAGTTGGAGGATGAGATGCGAGAGCACTACTTGGATTTTTTTGCATCAGCAGACTTCGAGGAAGAACTCTAGTTCAAGTGGGGGAGATTTGTAACGCTCCTTTCAGGTATCAATTTCTTTTCAGAATTTTAGGTTTTTAGACTGGAACTCAATGATTTGGGGGGCTCCAACTCGTTGAGTAGAGATCATTTGTGGGATGCGAGATTTAAGACCTACTCGACGAGTTGGAAGGCCCAACTCTAAGAGTATGAGTTGTAAAGGAAAACCCTAAATTTTAGGGCTTACACCCTATATAATCTCCTTCAAACCTTGAGGCTGACCTTTCATCAGCCTCCAAGCCCTAAGAACGTCAGTGCTAAACCCTAATCTCCATTTTCTCTCATATTGTGAGCTTGAGTGACTTTTGGAGCTTAAGAAGAAGAAGATAGCGAGAAGAAGGAGAAGATCCAACAAACAAAGCCCTCACTCTTGCGCTTGACCATCTTGTGGACTATTGTAAGCACTCAAGATTTGATTTTTATCTTTGAGTATGACTAGATCTGGAGTTTACTCTTCATTTCCTATCATTCTTGTCAATTGCATGCATGGGGTTCATAAATTTTGCAACTTTATGAATCTCCAGGGCAAAATGGTCCCATGGTGGGCTAGATCTAGCTTTTGGTCAAGCATGGATGCCATGCATGGATTTTAGGGTATATTTTCCCTCTTTTGCCATTTTGACTTCAAGACATGCATTGGACATGCCTGTCCATAAATTCTCCATCTTTGGAACGTTTTGAGGATTAGAACCTCTTTTGGAAAGGAGGGATTCTAGACCCCTAGAGTCTTGAACCACATGGCAAAGATTTTGAGCTTTCCAACCTTTGTTAAGGGCTTTAGAGCATTCAGAGTGGTTCTAGAGGATAAAGTTGGAAACTTTATCCTTCTAGACATCTTTAGGTTTCAGATCTAAGCCCTAGAGTCCCTGCAATCAACGTATCATCCGAATAAGCAAACAGGGGGGAAAACTCGACGAGTTGCCTTGACAACTCGACGAGTTGGATTGGGGTTCCCTGTCTACTAGATATTGAGTGAACTCGCCAAATTGATGAGACAACTAGATGAGTTGGCTAGGGTTTGTCCTGGTTTTCTGGACTCTTAAGGAACTCGACGAGTTGCTAGATGCACTCGACAAGTTGGGGTCAACATGGACTGTTGACCTTGACTGTTGACTTGGACTTTGACTAGGGTTGACCAAGTTTGACCTTGAGGGTATTTTTGGTATTCCAGAATTTTGACAAAACTAGTCACGTGATGATTGTAGGCAGCGGAGTTGGAGTTGCGCGTTGGGACTTATTTGGCCTTATCTTATCAGTTCAACATTTTGAGAAGGTGAGTCTCCTCACCATACCAATGGGTCGAAGGGACCAAGGTCGGCCCATTCTATGATATGTGGTACACTAGTTGATGCAGTGTTATGTGGCATGATTGTTGATTATATGCTAGGAGGTATGCTAGTTGTATATGTGGTACACTTGTATGGAAGACCATAGGGGAGCCCATGTCACTTGGATGTAAGACCATGTGGAGAGCCTATGGCTTTCCTATTAAAGACCATCGAGGAACCCATGACACTTGGATGTAAGACCATGTGGAGAGCCCATGGCTTTCCCATTAAAGACCATGGAGGATCCCATGGCACTTAGTGTTGGGATTAAAACCCTAATTGTGATTTGATGAACAAGATGCGGAAAATAAGAACAAACACAAATAATGAAGATTATGTCGAATGATCACTCGATTTATTGAATTGTGAGGAACGAATTACACTTAAGAAATAAGAATCTAACTCTACAAGAAACCTCACGTGGCGGCTACATTTTGCCTCACTCTTAACCCTAATAATGAATAATACATGACTATTTATAGGGAAAAGACAAGTCTTGGGCTTTTAACCTAGAATTCATCAAAGGGGCCAATTGCCATGTCCAAACCGGAGAATACAAGGCTAAACTAACGAGCCCAAAAGACGCAACATCAAAACTATCTTCAGCCCAACAATCTCCCCCTTTGCGTCAATTTGGAGCGAGACCTTCACTTTTTACTTGGGCCGGCAGCAGAAGCTGGTACCTTCTTCTTCACGGTGCTAAACAGACACTTGGTTATGGAGAGGATGGTCTGTCTAAACCGGATATACCAACTGATCATATCATTGAAGTACTTGATGTCATCAGCCGAATTCTCCTTACACCGCTTGATAATTGATAAGATGTGCTCCAAGCAAGCTGTGGTGTAAAGGTGCTTGTCAGCTAAAGCGAACAAACATTTCTGTCCTTCGGCTCTAGTAAACATGACTGAGTTACGCCTCGGATCTATCTTGCCCGTTTGCATTTGATTTAGATCACTGGCCGATCCCACAGGTGCGACTTTCGGTTTCTTCTTAAAAACTGTGGCGACCTCCTGATCCATTAGGGCAACCTCCATGATATAGCAGGCCAGCATCCTTTTGACATGGTCTATGATGGGACCATATTCGGTTTCATTTGTCAGCAGGATATTGTACAAGACAATCCAATCATGAGGATTCAGATTCGGCAGATCCGCCAGGGAGATGATGTGGGCAGTTCTTGCAGATCCTCGGATGAGCTTGAACTTAACGTTTGTGAATCTCCCCACGGCATAAGGCTTCAGCACCCGAACATTAACAATCTTCTGGGCGCTCCATGTAAGGTATTGAGGGCGAGCGGCCTCCAGGTAGAAGTCAATGAGCTCCCTGTCAAGCTCATCGTTCGGATGCGGGACTTCAAAAATGTTAGAGAAGACGTGGAAGATGAACGCCTTTCGAGTCAGCGGCATATCAAACTGCGAATCGATAGAGTTGTTGCAGTCGAATGATATCACCGGCTCGAGCCATAGTATGCTTGGAGTCTCTATGGCCTCTTTTATCATACGATCCCTGGTCCAGGCAGGGAAGAGCAACTTTCGGCTCTCAAGGAGATCGTGGGCTTCTTTTTGCTTTCGTTCGGCTTCTTCAGCCTCACGCGCCACACGACTGGCATCGTCTTCAGCATTGCGACTGTTCTTTCTTTTTAACATGTCCGCAATGGTCTCCTTGTCTTCATCTTCATCTTCATCTCCTCCCTCAGCTATGTTTTTGCCCTTGTTCTTCACACCCGAACCCGAGGCATGACCAGTTGAGGGTGGTTCGGTTGTGTGAGTAGCTTTGGAGGAAGGAGGTGGTTTCGATCCTTTCTTCTCATCTCCCCCTTGTTTCGGAATGGACACGAAACTCGGTAGGCCTTCAATTTTGCTTAAAAGGTCCATGGCTAGAGAGAGTTTTTCAGCGAGGGTACGCCTCACTGAGTGATTAAGGATGGGGTCGTGTGCTTCCAGGATGTTTGATAGAGCTGCGTGGACATCCGAAACACACGTCTTTATGACCTCCCTCTCGGATCGAAGAGCTTCCAATTGTTTTTCGGAGTTGGAAAGTTGCGTGCTCTTGACCTTTAGGGCAGTGGTCTTGCTCGCCAAGACGTCCATCAGAGAATTTTCAGCTGCAAGATCCTCTTGTAGCTTTGCCAGGCGGGCATCGATGGAGGCACGAAGTGCCGAGTTGTCGTCGCTAAGATGTTGTCTGAGAGTAGCGAACGAAGACAGCTCCGTCGAGACAAACTTGGCCAATTGTTGAACAACTGGTTCCAGAGTTGTCTTAGTGGCGTCGGCGCTCTCCTGCAAGGACTTCAGCAGGATGGAAGCGTCGTTAAATAGTTTATCGACTTTTTCGGTCGCTGCCTCACAGGCTCGGGTGGAGGCGTCTATAGCAGCAGTTGCTGAGGCCATGGAATCATGTTGAGCCCTGGAGAAGGCGTCAACGATCTTCTGAAGGGCAGCTTCAGACAAAGATGACTGCTGGTTGGAAGAGGAGGCAAGAAGTTGATCAACCTTCTCATTAAGCTCGCGAAGATGCTTCCGTGTCACTGGAGCATCATCCTCCTCATCACTCTGAACTTGAAACGAACTATAGTAGACCGAATCGAAGTTCATGTGATCACCACCAAGGTATTGATCACCGCCATCGGAGGCGTCTTCTAGAGATTGAGGTGGTGGTGAAGCTGGGGGTGTTATTGGTTTGGTAGGTTCAGGTTGAGTGGGTGGGGGGTTAGTTTCGGGTGGTAGTTGTGTATGGGTAGGGTCGGTTGTATGTGTTTGAGTTTGTGGTGGTTCGGTTACAGGAGGGATTTCGGTAACTGGTGGTGTTTCGGTTGATGTGGTGAATATGGGTGGAGGTATAGGGATAGAGGTTGGGGGAATAGTGGGGTTTATGGTGGGAATGGAAATAGGAATTGTTGGTGGAGGTGAAGGAACTGGGGATTGATGAAGTTCCATCTCTGGGGTTGGGGACCGAGGTGGTGTGTTGCCTCGTTGAGGAGATTCGTCTCCTTGTGATCCTTAAGAGTCCGAACTCCCACCTTCGGATTCGCTTGAAGAGGAGGGAATAACGAGCTTTCGCTTCGGTTGGGTCTTCCTCCTTTTCGGCTGTGGGGATGAAGCAGCCTTCGGTTGTTTTCGCTTCTTGGGAGAAGGTCCCTTTGGTGCTTTGGACACTTGCTTCCCCTTCTCTGCCTTTTTGCCCCTGGCCACCGGTTTATCGGCATCATGAATCGATCGCAGCATGTCCGGTGTCAGTTCCCTCGGACCAGTTGGCCTAAACTCCTTGATCGTCCTGATCAGTCTGCTATCGGCGGGCACATCGGCATACATCGACTCCGGGATAGAGCCAATGAATGAAAATTTTGATGCATCGGATACGATGATCTTCTTGGTATGAAACGTACCAATAGAAGACATTGATGCACCATCGGCTGTTGGAACATTGAACTTGTCCATGGCCCATCTTGTGATCAGGATCCAGAACCGAGCCAGCGACACCTCAGAGTGTCGGGATGAGGAAGAGAGGCTTTGAATCAGCTGTTGCCATAGGACAAACCCACAGTCTAGGTTTATCCCGTTGTACACCCCATACATTATCGAAAGGAAAAGACGACTTGCACCGTCAGATCCTGAGCTCCTCTCAGACAGCCCCTTGAAGAGAACTGTAAATAACCCATTCCACTGGGGCGGTAGGCAGGACTTCTTAAACTTGGCGACGGAGGTGAGAACCTCTGTGTAGCCCATGTTGTAAAACATGTTGTACAACATCCCAACCGGAATCGTCTCCGGGTGAACTCGCAATGGGTCAGCAGCAAACCCTAACATAGTGCAGAAACGGGGGCGAGAAATCGAAGTCTTGTGTTCTGCCACTTCAAAGAAGACCCTGTCGACGGCCTTGTCGTAGTAAGCCGTCGCATAGACCTGAGATAAGACCGTCATTGGCACCGTTTCAATTCTTGACAATGCAAGAGCAAGCTGGGAGTATTTGAGGCATTCTATGACCGGCGACATGTAGGAATCATACGCCAGTGGGTTCAGATCAATGACTAGGCATTGTTGGGGTCGGATGGGAAGAATCTGGGAAGTTGCATGAACAGAAGAGGATTCAGCCATTGTTGCAGGTTTGGAGAAGAAGAAGATGAACAGGAGAGAGTTTGGGAGAATTTTTGCTTTGGAGATTATGGAGGCAGTAAAGAGGTAAAAGGTGGTGTTGATGGCTTTTTATAGTGGGTGATAGGAGAGAGAAAAATCGTTTCAAATCTCTTATGGAAATACGAAACGGGTTTTTGAGTGACTGATTGGTGATAGTTGGGGCGTGCGATGATCACGTAGGAGAGAGAGTGTCAGTTTCCTAGGATTACGCCGCCCAATAAGCGCCGGTTCAGAGAAAGGAACCGTTTCCATTTCCACACGCGCCTCTAATGCCAGATTGATGACGCTTCAATATCGCACACGCGTCCTTTAAGTGTCAGAAAAAGCGCGGCCGTTTCAAATTCACGCGCCGTCCTTTTTACCGTCGTTTGAATTTCTATCCTTTGAACTCCCGCCGAGTCAGCAACTTTTTGTCTTTTCCCCTTTTAAACGGCTGTTTTCAATTAATGACCCTCGTGGCTAATTTTTGACCACAACTTCATTAGTCACCATCCAGTAATAATCCAGCCTGTAAAATAATTAGTAACGGAGTTTTTGAAAATCTAGGATTTTCGTGCAAAGAGTGTAAAAGAAAAAGAAATAAAGCAACTCTTTTTAGGATAATCTGTGATGTCCATAATGACACGAAACTGATGATCCCGGGCACGAATCTCTTCCTTCAAGGTCAAGAAGGACCTCAAAGTGTTAGTGTGGTATCCCGTTGAATTACGATCAAACATTTATTAATAAATGTTGAAAGGCTTCTTTTAATTAGGCTTATTAAGGGTGGGTTCGCTTTGATTCATCAATTCAATTCTTGATATAAGAACGAAAGTGAACAAAGTACTTGTGAGACCGGTGTAGTCTGTTGAACAAGTAGGTAGGAGTTGATTTTGTAGTGGCTTGGATTAATATGAAATCTCAGATAAAAAAAATGTAAAACTGGATCCCTTGGGAAGAAATGTTATGGTGTGTAACAATTTCATTGGAATCACGCAAAAGAGAATTTGAGATTCCATGAAGGTACATTCGTCAATTCATTGGTGAAAACTTGATCAAATTAATTGGTCACCGTCAATTCGTTGGTGTTGAATTTTGGGTTTCACTCAGCTCGTAGTAGCACGAAAATTAGAGAATAAACACAGATGTTGTGTAACTATAAACCTCAGTGGTAGTTTCTGAGAGTCTCAAGGGTTACAGTGATGAAACGAATGTAATGAAGAAGTGTAATGAGGAGGGTGTAAGAAAACATAGTACCTTTGCTGCGAAAATAAGGACCAAGCAGAAGACTCTTAACTCATGTGAGAAGAGAGTGAGGTAGCTCACGATTAGAATAAATTAGTTAGCCTTATTGGGAAGACAAGGTTTGTGTATACCAGGTCATGAAGGCTATTATTCAAAATCTTATGAGGCTTGGGACACATACAGCAGCATGCTTCTAGGGACACTTAAGTAAGTCATCAAATATATCCCCATAAGCGAATGAGCACACAAAGAAAAATAAATAAAATATTTTTGGAGGTTTTGAAATTTATACTAAAAATAAAAATAAAATAAAAAAATAATAAATAAAAAAAAATTAAAATAAAACTAAGACCTAAAAAAAAACTTTGGAGAAAAAAAAAATTGGAAAAACCGAACCCGAACGTTCGGTTGGTTTCGGTTCTAGAAAATTTTGAAAAACCGAACCCGAACCTTCGGTTGGTTTCGGTTCCACAAAATTTTGAAAAACCGAACCCGAACCTTCGGTTGGTTTCGGTTCCACAAAATTTTGAAAAACCGAACCCGAACCTTCGGTAGGTTTCGGTTTTGGAAAATTTTGAGAAACTAAAGAATTTAGATATACAAGAAATAAATACTTTTAACATAAAGAAAAACAAAATAGTACAAGAAATATACAACACAGAAAAACTACCTTTGAAGTAATGAGCGAGTCAGATGGTTGAACCGAACCCGAACGTTCGGTTGGTTTCGCTTCTTACGTTTGAGGTTGAGAGGTAGTGTGAGATACTGACTCTGATTCCATCATTCCTAGCCCTTGCAATATTTTATTGAATGATGCTTCTGGAAGAGCTTTGGTAAAGACGTCAGCCAGTTGATCAGTGGTTCTTACGAAGTGAACTTCGACATTTCCATCTTCCACATGATCTTTGATGAAGTGATACCTCAGTGCTATGTGTTTGGTTTTAGAGTGTTGCACTGGGTTATGACAGATCCTAATTGCACTTTCAGAGTCACAATATAGTGGGATCTTCTTCATATTGAGTCCATAGTCTCGAAGTTGACTCTGGATCCAAATCACTTGTGATGTGCAGGATGCAGCAGCAATGTATTCCGCTTCGGCAGTAGACAGCGACACACATGTTTGTTTCTTGGATTGCCAGCTGACCAATTTCCCATCAAGAAATTGACAGCCACCAGTTGTGCTTTTACGGTCGAGTCCACATCCTCCAAGGTCAGCATCAGAATAGGCTTGAACGAAGAAGCCTGAATTGGATGGATACCATAGACCTAAGGAGGTGGTTCACTTGAGATAGCGTAGGATGTTCTTGACTGCCAGCATGTGAGGTTCTCGTGGGTTAGCCTGAAATCGAGTACAATAACACACAGAAAACATGATATCAGGCCTGCTAGCAGTTAGATACATCAGTGAGCCTATCATTTGACGATAGAGCGTGATATCGACAGCCGATTTATCTAGTGAAGGGGTAAGCTTGGTGCCGAATGCCATTGGGACTTTGACTTTTGAGTCTCCCATCATGCCAAACTTCGCTAGGAGAGTCTTCGTGTAAGCTTCCTGATTTATAAAGATGCCTTCGGGTCCCTATCTTATGTTTAAACCGAGGAAAAAGTTAATAGGACCCATTGAGCTCATTTCAAACTTAGTCTCCATCAACTTTCTGAATTCAGCTGTTAAGCTGGGATTCGTGGAGCCAAAGATGATGTCATCGACATAAATTTGAACTATCATAAGGTGGTTACCTTCCTTTTTGCAAAAGAAGGTTGGGTCAACCGAACCTTGTTTAAATTTAGACATCTTTAAAAATTTTGTAAGCGTTTCATACCAGGCTCTCGGAGCTTGTTTGAGACCGTACACAACTTTATCCAGAATATAGCAATGATTTGGATACTTTTCGTTCACGAACCCAGGAGGTTGCTCCACGTACACAGTCTCTTCGAGTTCACCATTGAGAAATGCACACTTGACGTCCATTTGGAAAACCTCAAAGTTTTTGTGAGCAGCATAGGCCAGAAATATTCTAACAGATTCTAGCCTAGCTACTGGAGCGAACGTCTCTTCGTAATCTATTCCTTCCTCCTGACAGTATCCCTTGACCACCAGACGAGCCTTGTTCCTTATAACATTACCTTCCTTGTCCATTTTGTTTCTAAAAACCCATTTAAGACCAACAACCGAAGCATCTGGAGGAGTTGGAATGAGGCGCCATACTTTGTTCCTTTCAAACTCGTTCAGTTCGTCTTGCATTGCTTGAACCCAATCAGAGTGATCGAGGGCAGTGTTCACTGTCTTCGGTTCAACTTTTGATACGAATGAGTTAAACATACAAAACTCAACTTTTGAAAATAAGGATGTCTGTTTTGCCTTCAGTTGAGATCGGGTCAGAACCTTTTCAGATACATCACCAACTACTTGAGAGATAGGATGATCTCTGGTCCATTTGGTAAGAGGAGGGTAATTCGGATCGAAGGTTGGATCTAGTTCAGCGTTGATCATCTCTTCTGGCTCAGATTGGCTATCGTAATCAAGCGTCATATCATCATGCTCCCCCTCAATTGATGAGTCTTGAGAAACATGAGGTTCAGGGGTTTCTTGTGGTGCTGGACGTTCAGGCGTTGAAGCACCTTCGTTTGGAGGGGCATCTTCAGTTGGAGAGGCACCTTCGGTTAGTGAAGGACCTTCGGTTGAAGTAGTAGAGCTTGGCTCCCCCTGGACTTGTGAGCTTGGCTCCCCCTCGACATGAGAACTTGGCTCCCCCTCGACTGAAGCATTGTTGGTTGGAGATTCATCAGTGGGCGATTCTCCTTCATGCATTCTTTTTGCAGCCTCTTCGACAATTTGCTTCATATGATCAACTTTGTTGTCAGCTGCACCTGCTTCTGAGAGAGAAGCTTTCTCCGGTTCGTCAAAGAGTTCCAGAAAATTCTCGTACAAATTGGCGATTGAGACTGTGACTTGGCCAGTTTGAGGAAAGATTTCCCTGGCAGTGTCATCTATGGCCTGTAGCTTCTTGACATAGCTATCATCGAAGGTCACATAGTATGTCTCTTCAATCCTTCTTGAACGTTTGTTTAGGACCCTGTACGCCTTGGATGTGAGTGAGTAACTCAGAAAGATTCCCTCATCGGCTTTGACATCAAACTTGTTGCGGTGTTCTTTAGTGTTAAAGATGAAACACCTTGAGCCAAACACATGGAAAAATTTCACATTGGGTTTTCTGTTATTTATTATCTCATATGGTGTGAGCGTGAATCGCTTATTGAGATAGGACCTGTTCTGTGTATAACAAGCAGCAGAAATAGCGTCAGCCCAAAAATAAAGAGGTAAGGAAGCGAAACTTAGCATAGTTCGGGCAGCTTCACACAAGGATCGGTTTCGTCTTTCGACTATTCCGTTCTGTTGTGGTGTGTAGGGAGCTGAGAAATTATGACTAATTCCCTTTTCTGCAAGAAACTCTTCAAACTCCTTGTTCTTGAATTCGAGACCATTGTCGCTCCTGATGTTGCGAACGACCTTCTTGAGCTGGACTTCTATTTGCTTGATAAACACTTTCAGCTTTTGAGTCGCTTCAGATTTGAGCTTTAGAAAGAACACCCATGTAAATCGTGAAAAGTCATCAACGATAACAAGAATATACTTGCTACCACCGATGCTTTCGATAGATGAAGGACCACACAAATCGATATGAAGCAATTCGAGTGGTTCAACAACTTTTGTGTTGATTACAGAAGGGTGACTTTGACGACTCTGTTTTCCCATTTCGCATGCAGCACACAGATGCTCTCTGTCGAACTTGAGCAATGGAAGACCCCTGACATGACCTCCAGTGACAAGTCGGTTGATATCTTTAAAATTGAGATGAGAGAGTCTTCTGTGCCACAACCAGCTTTCGTCGGATTGAGCCTTTGATAACAGACATATGGCTGGGTTTCCTTTGATGGGTTTCATGTTTAGAGGAAACATTTCACCCTTTCGCTCTGACTTCAGAATCACTTTCTTTGTCTTTTTCTCTATGATTTCAGAACCTTCATCATCGAACGAAACTTTAAGACCTGTACCTCCAACAAGCTGAGATACACTGATGAGGTTGTGTTGGAGTCCTTCCACATAAGCCACCTTCCTTATAGTGAAGTCTCCATTTGTTATCATTCCATATCCCTTTATGGTGTCGAAAGAGTTATTTCCAAACTTAACGTTGCCACCATTTGCAAGAGATCTGTATTCCCTGAGCTCCTCTTTCCTCCCTGTCATGTGACGCGAGCAGCCACTGTCGATGTACCATTCTTCGTCAAACTGCTCGTCACTTATAACCTGCAAAAATTAAGCAGATTTAGGAACCCAAAGTTTCTTGGGTCCATGTGAGCTTTTCATGGAAACGGGAATAGCAAGAGAGATGTCAACTAGATATGTTCGTTTTATTAGAGTTGTTTCATCTTTCTTTTTAATGGTAAAGACTTTTATTTTGTTAGGATTGGGTGTGTTCGCTTTGGACTCTGGTTTGGATTCATCGACCTTCTGCTTTCCCTTCTGTTCAGCTGATGAATGAGGCTTTTGAGAGCAAGCGGGATTAGCTTTAGAGCAAGATAGAGATGAATTGGTGAAAGTAGAAGAATTAGAAGAACGAGAAGAGTTAGAATGAGAAGTTTTGGATGGAGAGGACTTCCTGGCTGGTGACTTTAGGTGACTCTTTTGCTTTTGATCATTGGAGGGACTGACCTTAGAGTCTTGTTCTCCTTTGACTTCAGAACTGAACCTCTGCGTTTGGTTGGAGTTGTTCTTGGAACCGAACCTTTGGTTTCGGTTGAAGTCCTTTTCAGAACCGAACCTTTGCCTTCGGTTGGTATCTTCTTGTGAACCGAACCTTGGCTTTCGGTTGGTATTTTCTTGTGAACCGAACCTTGGCTTTCGGTTGGTATTTTCTTGTGAACCGAACCTTGGCTTTCGGTTGGTATTTTCTTGTGAACCGAACCTTGGCTTTCGGTTGTTGGAACTTTCAGGCTTTCTTACAGGATTGTTTTCATACTTCAGATTCTTGTCTTGGTGTGAGTAGTATGCATTCTGGAAGTGCCAGAATTGTTTCCTTTCAGAAAGGTTTTTCCTGTATCTTTGGTTCCTTTCTATCTTCTTATCTCTCATCTGCTTAGGTTGATGATGAACGTTCGCTTTCGTTTTTGTTGTCTCCTTGGCTGGTTCCTTTTGAACTTCAGGAGTTTTGCTTTGAGTTGAGGGAGCATAGGGAGTATCCGAAGAAGATTCAGTTTGCACTGAGGGAGTAGAAGGAATGTATGAAGAGGTTTCACTTTGAGTTGAGGGAGTGGAAAGAATGTCTTCTTTTGCTGATCTCCCATCCTCCTGAGGAATATCTTTCGTACCACTGGTGCTTGGCTCACTGAAATTATCGGGCTTATTCAATGGTTCAGGTATGTATCTCCCTTTTCTCATCCAGGAGGTTCTTTCAGATAGACCAACGGTTTCGTTTCCATTATCTATTGGAGCTTCCCAGAAGTACTCATCACAACCATCTGCATTGTCTTCGTTTACAATATCTGTGAGCTCAGCTGTTTGATGTTCGGTAACTCCAGTCACTTTGTATACTTGATTCGGAGTGGTCCTGACCTTTTGATACACAACTGCTTTTTCTATTAATTTCGGGGACTTTTGTTGGGACAATCGAGCGAACTCCACAGAGTTTTCAGAAATTAGGTTTTTGTGGTTTTCAGTTTCGCTCTTAACAAACTCTGAGCAGTCAACTGTGTCCTCTACAGAAATTTCACTCATGTTATCGTCCTCGTTAAGCTCAGATGCATTTTCAACATCGATTTTGTTTTCTGAGCTTACGTTGGCGTTTAGAGAGTCAAATTTTTGCATGGTTTCGGTTCTCAGTTTAAGTCTGTCATTTTCGTCCAAAAGATTTTTGAGCATGTCCTTGTGGTCTTTGGATTTAATGAAGGACTCAATTTTGTCCAGTCCATACATGTAGGTCGGATTGACATCATCAGACGATATCACACTCTCACAATTGTAGGCTTCGGCATCGATTTCATCCTCCTTAAATTCTAGGAAGGGCAAAATCATGCGATGGATCTTTTGGCCTATCTCACAATCCAAGTGAAGTTGAGTAATATTGGAATATAAACGTTTAGCTATTAAACAAAAAACATTTCGTTGTTTTAACAATTTCAAATTGTCTCTCTGTAAATAAATGTTTTCGTCTTTAACTTTAACTAATTCCGACTCTTTTACCTCAATCCACATTCGCCGCTCCTCACTCTTCGACGCCACCCTGCTTAATTGATCAGTCAGGTTAGAATTGGTGACTCGAGTTTGAGTTAAGCTACTATCTAGATGAGAAATTCTGGTATTAACATTTTTTAGTTCCTTCTCATATGAGGATGATGGTACTTTAGATGAAATAAAAACAGATTGTACCTTCTTTATCAGTTCATCGAGCTTATTGAACTGCTGGCTGAGTGGTTTGGCCGTAAAGCACATATCCTCCTGCACCTTCGGTCCATTGCTTCCTCCATCGGTATTGTATCCCCTCATTTGAGATACGTCAGTCACCATGAAGCATTTTCCACCACTGCTTTCCTCCTTAGCCACATAAGCCTTTCCATGAGTGGGCTTCCTCACTTCTTCGTCTTCTGAGTCAGTAGACCAAACTTCTGTGCTACCGAACTCATCGTCATTAACTGAATCCTGCACAATAAGAGCATTAATAGAAGGGTTAGTGGTAGACTTCTTCTTTCTCAACTCATCCAATCTCTTCTGCAGCACGGCTTCCTCATCATTTCCATCGTCCTTTTCAGCCATCTTCTTAAGTACACAGTCCTTAGCATAGTGGTTCTTGCCACCACAGTAGAAACAACTTACTCCGGAATCGCCATCTGCCTTCGGTTCCTTCTTGGGCTCCTCAGCCTTCGGTTCATTGTTCGCTTTTTCAGAGCTGTAACTCCCCTGCCAGTTTCGGTTTTTGTTGCTGGGGAATCTCTTCTTTATGAACCTCTTAGGATTGGATACCATCATGGCATAATCCTCAGTTGTGAGGTCATATTCTTCCAAGTTGAGCTCTTCATCCTCCATCACAGCTTTACTTTTAGATAGGAGGGCCAACGAACCAAGACTAGAAACAACGTTCTTCTCTTGAACCACAATCTTCTCTTGGGACTTTAGAATACCCACTAGTTTCGCCAAAGAGTATGATTTAAACTGCTCATGGGCTTTGACTGTGGAAACCACTGCTCTCCATTCAGATCTCAGTCCGTTCAAGAAAGTAACCTTCTGTTCGATGAGCTTCCTTTCAATGTCGTGTTTGATCATCTTGCTGAGAAGATGATTGAAGCGATCAAACGTCTGGGTCACCGTTTCTTCGGCTCCTTGCCTGAATTCTCCAAACTCAGATAGAAGCAAGGTTTGGATAGAATGTTCAAGATCTTCGTCTGTGGAATACAGTTCGCGAAGTCTATCCCATACTTCCTTTGCCGTAGTACATGAGCTGACCAGTCTGAATGTGTCGGACTGAAGGGCGAATCTGATCAACCTTAGAGCTTTAATATTGCACTGGAATTTGTCTTTTTCATCTTGTGCAATATCCTTCACGTCCTTAAGCAGATCGTTGTACTCTTTTTGCGTCTTAATGATTCTGGATGTTGCAGAATGAGAGAATGGTCCATTGATGATGGCTTCCCAGATGAGATAACCATTGTCCTCCGATCCAATCACATAATCTTCAAAATGATGCGCCCATACTTCATAGTCATGGGTGTATAAGATTGGAATCTTTGTCGTCGAACCGATGCTGTTGGAAATATTAATAGGGTTTGATTGCGTTGCGTCCATTATGATCGTAAAAACCTGTTCAAAGATCAGACTTGTAATAAAGCAGATTAGGGCAAAACAATAAATATTAAGATACGTCAATTAAGATGACGGCTCAATAAATATCGATGATTGCGGAAAACCCTAATGGAAATCTTTTTCACAGAAAAGATGTGTATCGATTACACAGCCTCCTGCTCTGATACCAATTGATGGGATTAAAACAACTTTTAACCTATGAAGATCGATTAGATCTTGAACAAGTATATGAATATGAAACAGCAAAAACGCAATAATAAGAACAAAATAGCTTGAATCAAACGTGTCGAATGATTAAATAAAACCCTTAGAAGAGCTCGATTAAGAACATCAACTGTAAAGGATTAGAAGATTACAAGAACGATTAAAGAAAAATATTGTACTCTGTATGAATCGCTATGTCGATAATCTCAGCAATCTTGACCTAATATGCATGCAAGCATTTAACTTATATACAATACATAAAAGGCTCACGGTTGGACAGGCCCAAACCGGAGAATACAAGGCTAAACTAACGAGCCTAAAAGACGCAACATCAAAACTATCTTCAGCCCAACACTTAGGTATAAGACCATGTGGGGAGCCTGTGGCATCCTGGAGTGAGACCCTGGGAGGAGCCCACAACATCCCTATATGTTGGATGCATGGCTTATGTGGTTTATGTAACTTTTATAGCTAATATAGTATATGTGATTATGTGGACTGTATGGGGTATGCTCTGGGAACTCACTAAGCATTAGCTTACAGTTTGTTGATTTGTTTCAGGTACTTATGAGCCTAAGGGTAAGGGCAAATCTTGATGGTGTGGAATGCACTCTCCGAAATTTGTGAAACATCCCAAAAATACAATCCAAAATTTTCATTAATTTAATAATAAAACCATAGTCATCATATATCGCATAAAAATCATGAACAGTGTATCTCAAAATATTATAAGAACTGTCAAGTATATCAGAGTATAAACATCCCAGGGTGAACAAATGGTGTGTGCACTGCAATCTTCTCGAGCTCCTCTGTAACACCCGGATTTCCAGGTATGAGATTTTGTTTCTTTATTTTTGGGTTTTGTGGGGGAACTCGGCGAGTTGGCGTCTAGACTCGCCGAGTATGGTCGCGGTTTTGGGACGCGAGTTCACAGCTGGACTCGGCGAGTCCACGCTGTTTAATGAAACCCTAATTTCCAGGGTTTGAGACCTATTTAAAGGCCCTTATGGTCGTCCATTGCGGCTACCACACCCCAGAGAGAGTCCTAGATCGCTTGTGAGGAGAAGAGAGGCCATTATTGATCTTTTGTTGGTGAAACTTGAAGGAGAAGGTGACCAAGGCAAAGGAAGGCTGAAGGAAGTGCAAATCTAGTGTCTTCAGAGATCAAAGGCTTCATTTTAAGGTATTCCTTCGGACCTTCTCCAGTTTTGGGTGTTGATTCATAGAGTTAGGTTTTTTTAAACCCTTTGGAAGAAGAATATGTAGAGTATTTAGTCCCCTCTCGAGTTTGTGCCTTGGATCTGGACTCATTGAGGTCCAGAGACTTTAACCCATGGAGCTTTATGAGTCATTTTGGGGTTATTGGACTTAGGTTGCCATTTTTGGGACTAAATCACCATTTAATGCCATTATGTTGATATATATGCATCAAGTTTCGAGCTTTACGTGACTTTCATGCTTGAGAAGGCCAGATATATGCATTAGGGGCACAGAGCTGACCTCAGGAGGTCGTTAGAGTAAGTGCATGGCATAAACTCACCGAGTTGTTCTTGGGACTCGGCGAGTAGGGTTAGGGTTTCACGAGAAAAGCTCTGTGAATAGACTTGCCGAGTTGAGGGATAACTCAGTGAGTCAGAAGGGGTTTAGAGGACTGGGGTTCAAGGCGGTACTCGCCGAGTTGTTCTTGAGACTCGGCGAGTTGAGTCGGGGTGGCCCCGCGATTCATTCCAGGTGTGACTCGTCGAGTAAAGAGAAGGACTCGACGTGCCAAGAGAGGGACTAAGAGAGTCAATGGATGTGTAGACTCGCCGAGTCGCCGAAGTGCACTCGACAAGTCGGGTCAATGTTGACCGTTGACTTTTGTTGACTTTAGGGTTTGGTCAGTAGTGAGGCCTTTGTGCCAGGAGAGGGGTAAAATGGTCTTTTACCCTTCTGAGGATGTTAATGAAAGGATGGAGTATAGTGATATTTATGGGAGCATTTGCTTTATGTGATTAGGCGGAGGCTAGATCATGTTTCTACCGAGGCAGGGACTTATCGAGATACCTGAGGTGAGTCTTCTCACTATACTGTACCAGGAAAGGTACCTATGTGTGACCGGAAGGTCTTGTATGCTATGAGATGCATGTTTGTATGATATGATGGGTTTTAGCCATAAGAACTTTCCTATGTGCGCATGCAAAAACCCTAATGGTTGGATCTAGGCTTTCTAATAAACATGCTTTGAATCCAAGACTTCTAATGACTAATTAGGTTAAATAACAACATTGAAACAGATCTAGAATCATACCTTCGAGTTCCTTGTTGATCTTGAGGTCTTGGAGCTTCTAGAGTCACAAATGTCACTCCTCTAATGGCTTACAAACACCAATAGTAAGGAAGATGATTTAGGAGAGAGGAGAGGGGAGGAATTCGGCCAGGGTTCTCTTACTTTTGGAGAGGTGTCGAATTCCCTATGCCATGGGGTCTATTTATACTTGTAGACTCCTTAAGGGTTACAACCTAAACCCTAATTAGATAACTTAGACTTTAAGTTAATCCATATCCTTTCCTTGATAACCCTTTGGACGATTTTGGCTTATCATAGCCCTAGAAATTGTCCAATCCTATATCAATAAGGATTTACAGTCTAAAGTTTAACTATCAAACAATTGACAGTTTATACCCCTTTATTTAATTAATCTCTTTAAGTCACCAAATTAATTCTAATTAATTCTATGACTTATATTAATCAAATAACAAATATATTATTCATTATATTATTCTCATAATATATTAATAATATTTACTCTATCGTAATAAATCATCCTATCAAGTTGCTATGGTGAAGGCAACCCAAAAGGACCATGCACAACCGGGTCAAATACTTGCCTAATATAGTTGCAGCCTTAGACACTATTCCAACATGATATGCGTTGCATGTTCTGTATGCGTTATGTATGTGATATGTATGCTATGTATGATATGGGCCGGAAGGCATTATGTTATGGGTCGGAAGGTCAGGGAGTTATGGACCGGAAGGTCGACACGGTTAAGACCGGAAGGTTTACCGGGTTGGGACGGAAGTCCCCGGAAGGTCATGGCCTGGAAAAGGCGTATGTGTGTAAGTGGTATTTTCGGGAAATCACTAAGCATTTATGCTTACAGTTGTTGTGATATGTGTTTCAGGTACTAACAAGGACCGTGGAAAGGCGTCGGCGTGACTCGTACACACTAAAAAAGGGAATTGATTTTGTGATCTTAGGATACGATATGTTTTGATAACTTTTATTGGATATTTATAAAATATTTTATGTGAAAATGGTTGTGACAAAAATGAAAATTTTATTTTGAAATTTACGTTGTTACATCCTCTATTGAAAATTGATTACCTGAAACCAACATTGAAAACTATAAGCACAAAGCTTAGTGAGTCTCCCCATACCACCACATACCATACACATAATCATATAACTTGGGCCTAGCCCACTGCATCGGGACTTGCCCGGCTTCAGACCGTAATCCGGTACACATATAAACATATCAACAATGCATATAACATAAATATAACTCTGGGACTACTCCCAACTGCATCAGGATGAATCCCGACATCGGCTTACTTGACATCGGGCTCACCCCGGCATCCGACCGCATCGGGCATCGGGCTCGCCCCGGCATCGGGCTTACCCCTGCACATACACAACATAACATATATCATAAACACATAAAATAATCACATAATCTGCATCGGGCTTTCCCCAACATTGGACCAAAGTACGGAACATAAAACATATAACATATTAACTAGCATACACTGGGCTTGCCCCGGAACACATAATACATGGCATAATAGCTAACATACATCGGGCTTTCCCCGACATCAGGCTTACCCCGGAACATATAACACATAACATGTAAAATAACATACATCGGGGTTGCCCCGACATCGGACCGAAGTCTGGAACACATAGCACATATCATATAACCTGCATGAATCACAAAGACATCACGCATACTTAACTACTTCTCGGGACCGCTCCGGCATCGGACCGAAGTCTGGAAACATATAAAC
Organism: Lactuca sativa; assembly: GCF_002870075.4. Taxonomy (NCBI): domain Eukaryota; kingdom Viridiplantae; phylum Streptophyta; class Magnoliopsida; order Asterales; family Asteraceae; genus Lactuca; species Lactuca sativa. The sequence goes on from NC_056623.2 coordinate 231,423,919, forward strand.
TGCATCGGGCTTACCTCGACATACTACAACTATTTAAACGGACCGACATTGGTGCCTTAGACCCATTCCTACTAGAAGAGGACTCACATCACACTGTTGAAGTCCCGCTGACAAAACCATAGCTGCTCGATGACAGATTCCCGATCTTATTTGATAGTGGGGCGGAAAGGAGCTTCGTGAACCAAAAATTTCAACACTTACTTAATCAAGCACCGCAAGCACTAAAAGAAACCTTCGTCGTAGAAATGGCTAACAGAAATACAGAGAGTTCTAACAAGATTTACTTAGGTTGTACCCTCATACTAGATAACCATTCATTTCCAATCGACCTCACACACATGGCAATCAAGAGTTTCGACGTCATTGTAGGCATGGATTGGTTGAGTCTTCATCGTACCGATATTCTGTGTTTTGAGAAGGCAGTCTGTCTAAACCTACCGAATAACGAAACCTTGTTGATCTACAGAGACATACCTAGTACGAATCTTCGTATCATCTCGTGCATGCAAGCTTAGAAGTACCTACGAAAGGAATATCGTGCATTCCTGGCTCATATAGTCGATGTGAACCGAGAAACAAAAGACCTAAAAGACCTCCCCGTAGTATGCGATTTCCACGACGTCTTTCCGGAAGAACTACCGGGGTTACCTCCGCAACACCAAGTCGAGTTCAGAATCGACCTAGTGCCAGGAGTTACCCCAGTAGCCAAATCGCCCTATCATCTAGCACCGGCAGAAATGCAGGAACTATCCGACCAACTTAACGAACTGCTCAAAAAGGGCTTTATCAGACCAAGCTTCTCACCATGGGGAGCACCGTTCTTATTCGTGAATAAGAAAGACGGATCGTTCTGTATGTGCATCGACTACAGGGAACTCAACAAACTTACGGTAAAAAATCTTTACCCTCTTCCTCGCATAGACGATTTATTCGACAAACTGCAAGAGGCGGGCTACTTTTCTAAGATTGATCTAAGATTCGGGTATCACCAGTTACGAGTGCTTGAGGAGGATGTCCCGAAGACAACCTTCCGAACTCGTTATGGACACTACGAGTTTTTAGTGATGCCATTCGGACTGACCAATGCGCCTGCAGTATTCATGGACTTAATTAATCGGTTATGCTGTCCTTCCTTGGATCAGTTCGTCATCGTCTTCATCGATGACATACTTGTCTACTCTCGAAGTAAGGAGGAACATAGTGATCATCTACGACAAGTCCTAGGAACCTTACGATCATAGAAGCTCTATGCGAAGTTCTCTAAATGCGAATTTTGGATCCGAAGATTCGAATTCTTAGGTCACGTGGTTAGCGAAGAAGGAATCCACGTGGACCCTTCCAAAATTAAAGCCATCGAGAACTAGTTAGCACCGAAAACGCCTACAAAAATTCGTCAATTTCTAAGCCTCGATGGCTACTACCACAGGTTCATACATAACTTCTCTCAAATTGTGAAACCTCTTACGACATTGACCCAGAAAGGTGTGGCCTTTGACTGGGAAGAGAAACAAGAGAAGGCGTTTCAAACTCTGAAGCGAGCCTTATGCACCACAGCGATACTATCCTTCCCCGAAGGGATAGAAGACTTTGCAGTTTACTGCGATGCATCCAACTAGGGGCTCGGCTGTGTTCTGATGCAACGGGGTAAGTTCATCGCCTATGCCTCAAGACAGCTGAAGACACACGAGGTCAACTACACCATACACGATCTTGAGCTAGGAGAAGTTGTATTTGCTCTGAAGATCTGGAGACACTACCTGTATGATATGAAAAGCACTATTTTTACAAACCACAAAAGCTTACAACACATATTCGACCAGAAGGAGCTCAACATGAGACAACGACGGTGGGTCAAGCTACTCAATGACTACGAATGCGAAATTCGTTATCATCCGGGTAAAGCCAACGTAGTAGCAGACGCTCTAAGTCGGAAAGAATCTTCTGGTCGAAGAGTCAAATCATTGACCATGACTATCCATTCGCACCTGTCCACGCAAATCAAAGAGGCTCAACTCGAGGCCTTGAAACTTGAAAATGTGGCGGGTGAATTCCTGAGAGGGATGGATAAGAACTTGGAAGTCAAGGGTGGCGGAGCCTTATATTTCATGGACCGGATCTGGACACCGAAACACGGTGGCTTCAGAGACTTGGTCATGACCGAAGCGCACAACACTCGATATTCCGTCCACCCAGGTTCAGATAAGATGTATCTGGACCTTAAAAAGTTGTACTGGTGGCCTAACATGAAAGCAGATATTGCTACCTTCGTGAGTAAATGCCTTACTTGCGCAAAGGTTAAGGTCGAATACCAGAAACCATCAGGTTTACTTCAGCAATCGGAGATACCTGAATGGAAGTGGGAGCAGGTCACAATGGACTTCATAACCAAGTTACCCAAGACAACGGGTGGACTTGACACCATTTGGGTCATCGTCGATAGATTGACCAAATCTGCACACTTCCTGCCCATCAAGGAAACAGATAAGATGGAGAAGCTCACAAGAATGTACATTGCATGGTGTTCCTATATCCATTATCTCCTATAGAGATAGTAGATTCACTTCGAGATTCTGGCAGTCACTACAAAGCTCCTTAGGAACGAGGCTGGACATGAGTACAGCCTACCATCCACAGACCGACGGAAAAAGTAAGAGAACTATCCAAACCTTGGAAGATATGTTACGAGCCTGTGTGATCGACTTTGGGAAGGCATGGGATACCCATTTGCCCCTTGTCGAGTTTTCCTACAACAATAGTTATCACACGAGCATAAAGGCTGCTCCATTCGAAGCCCTCTATGGCCGAAAGTGCAGATCCCCTCTGTGGTGGGTGACACCCAGTTAGCTAAAGGAAGAGTTCCTGACAGCATTTTCACAGGTCCGGAGATCATTCGGGAAACGAGAGAGAAGATCGTTCAGATTCGTGAACGATTGAAAGCCTCTAGAGACCGACAGAAAATCTACGCTGACAAACGAAGAAAACCTTTGGAATTCCAGGTGGGAGACCGAGTCCTTTTGAAAGTCTCACCCTGGAAGGGATTGATACGCTTCGGAAAGCGTGGAAAGCTCAATCTAAGGTACATAGGGCCTTTCGAGATTCTCGCTAAAATCGGCCCTGTAGCTTACTGATGGGTTTCAAGCAATACATCAATCCTATGGTGTACATGCAAACCCTAATAGCTTTTGGATCGAGTTTGTCTAATGAGCATACAATTGAATATCCACAGCTATAAACCCTAGATCTAGCATACAATTAATTATATTAACATAAAATTGGGTTTAGATCTAACATTTGATTGTTATATAGTAATAATAATCAATCCTTCGCTTCAAAAAGCTTAGTGCCTCAAGTGTTACACCTCTAATGGAGTCACAAACACCACTAAGCAACAAGGTGAAGAAGAGAGAGAGGGGAGGCACCAAAAATGGCTGGAAACCCTAATCCAAGTGTTAGACACGTTTTTTGGTCCCTAAGGGCTCCTTATATACTTAGGCAATTAGGGTTATCTAGCAAGGAAACCCTAATTTGACTGCTTAAGCCCTAAGCAGCCCATGGACTACTTCTTTAGAAGCCTTGGACGACTTCTAATGGGTATTCCCCATAGAATTTGTCCACTCCACATTCTATGGAGTCCATAAGCCCATCTATGTAATTATCTTATAATTACACAATACGTCCCTTAAGTTTAATTAATATCTTTTAGCCACGAAATTAATTCTTAATTAATTCTTGACTAATATTAATTAAACATTATGATTTCTCCTTTAATATATTATTCTTATAATATATTAATAAATCATAATTAAACCTTTCTCTCCTTAATTCATCCAACATATTGCTATGGTGAAGGAAACACAAAAGGACCATGCTCATAATCGGGTCAAGTACATACCAAAATAGTTATGGACTTAGACACTAATCCAACACTTACAAACTCAATCTACCCCGCGAACTCAGTAACGTACATTCTACTTTCCACGTCTCGAACTTGAAAAAGTGCCTATCCGATGAGACTCTTGTAATACCACTCGACAAAATCGAGATCAACAAGAGCCTCAACTTCGTGGAAGAACCTGTGGAGATCTTGGACCGAGCTCATTTAGGTTGGGCTAAGCTATCATGGATAGTCCATGGAGTTTTAACCCATGGATCCTATGAAATGAAAGGTCATGGGTATTAGGGTTTACATGGATGTAACCCTAATCCTCCATACTATAAAAAGAGGCCTTTGGCACAAGAAATGGCACTAGTGTGTGAGGACATAAGAGTGGGCCGCTTTTAGTGTGCATACATATTCTCTCAAGTTCTTCCAAGGTGTTTTGGTTATTTGTGATTCCACTTGAGGCTTCCACACTATTGGGGCTAAGCTCTTAAAGCTTGAAGACATCAAGCTACATCAAAAGGTATGTCATCTAACTAGAAATTTGTAGTATAGGTACTTCATAATATGCTAGTTAGGATGAAACCTTGGAAGATTTAATATTTGCATGTATAATAGAGAAAACATAGATCCAAGGTTTATAGGGTTGCATGTACACCATAGGAGTGTTAGAATGCTCAAAACCCATCAGAGAGGACATCGTGTGTATAGATCTATATGGGATAGACACTCCCACACCCCGACTGCTACCTACAGTCCCAGCCGGTAAGGCCAAGGGGTGACAAAATGTCACCACACTATTTTATGACGCCAGAAGGTCGTCAAGTATTCAGCCGTCGATCAGCATGGTTACAAACTAATTCACATCTAAACCTTTAATTAACAATTAAAGGCAATAGGACTCACTAAGGAGTATAGATTATTTAATACAACCTTGAGTCTTCATTTTTAAAGTCAGTAGTGTCACTGCTGAGGTAGAACATACTACTTTCCTAGTAGAGAATAGGAATGATTGGGAGAAATCATACTTTTTCACAGTAACAAAGTACTACTGTATTTTTCCTACTATTACAAATACATATACAAACATTATATTTTATACAAGAACAAACATGTAAAACAGTCGGACCTCGGGTAGAAGGCTGCATTATTTGTAAGCAGGAAATATAGGATTTTCTGGGAAAACTTTACAAACTTTTCAAGGTTTTAATACAAACATATTGTGGCTTTTAACTACTAAATGACACTAAATATTTATGAACTCACCAGAATTTTATGTTGATACTCTCTTTCAAAATAACTTGTATTCTCAGGGAACCAGTAAGACAGTTACACCCATGCAGCTTTTGAAGGACGAAGTGGATCCAAGACTCGTCTTTATTTTGTTTACACATTTTTTGGTGTCATTTAAACCTTACAAAAGAACACACATGTATTTAATTATTCTATTAATGCAATGGATGTTGTTGCTTGTTGACTATTATGCATTGTTATGATACTATACATGACGTCCTCCGCCCCAAAACATTTCCGCCGTTCCGGTTTTGGGGTGCGACATTACCCATATCTTAGCTTGAATCAACCCCAAGGCCCAATCCAAAGGCCTAAAAGTATAATAATGGATTAAAGCCCAACTATGGCCCAATTTTCCAAATTGGGCCCAACCTCAACATGGTCTTGTCTTAAGGCCCAATCATTTATTCTTGGTCCAACACTTAACATTCTCATGGTCCAACATCTCATAATAATCAAGGCCCAAACTATGGCGTAGTTTTCCAAATTGGGCCCAAACTCCTTACGTGTGCCTTACCCTAAGTCCATTATATTATTCTAGTTTGTTTGCTTGCGCTTGGATGGTCCATTATTATCCCAATCAACAAGGCCCAATAAGAAGGCCTAACTCAAAGTCCAAGTGAAATTAGGGTTTCACATAAAATCACAATTAGGGTTTTCTCACTTAGCCCATGAAGGACTTAATCCATTAAATCCATCACTCTTCTAAATAAATCATATGGCGTGATTGGGCTTAATACACAATTCCTTTCCAATGGCCCAAAAGTGGGTCCAAATAAGTCCAAGGCCCAGATATCTAAAGTTAGGGTTTTTCTAAACCGTAATTAGGGTTTCCCACCCAAACATGGCCCAATAGGCCCAAAACTGATCTTTAACTCATTAGGGTTTTGGCAAGTGGGGCACCACCCACTACCACCACGGGTAGTGGTGGTCAATGGCGGCTCACGGCGGCGGCCACCACCTTATGGTGGTGGTTTGAGCTTCTTTTAATTATTCTTTTGGTGAATTACAATTACATTGCTTTAATACAAAGATAAACACACACACACACACACACTAACTAACATACACACACGCAACCACCCTAGTGGTAGCCGAGGGTGGCTCGTGGTGGCGGAGGCTATTCCCGACTTTCCGGCTAGACAAAACGCCCCATACATAATCTAGCACACACACCACATGAGATAACACACATTAAAACGGAATCACACACTCACACAATCTCATAGCTACCACCACGACGGTTGTTGGTGACATGACACGACAGGAGGAAGTAGAAGCGGTGACAGGCGGAGGAGAGCACGACAATCCGACCGGTCCACGGGAGCAGCCGGTTACCGATCATTTCGGTTTACAACCTTGTCGACAGAACATGGCGGAAGAAGAAGAGGGAAACACGGAGAGGCGGCTCGGCAGCGGCACGGCAGCGACAACAGCTCTAACGGCCGGAGATGGCGGCTCGTTGGTCGGAGAAGCAATGTAACAGTGGTAGTAACACCCTCCCAACAGATGGGATGGCCGTTGGTGGTTTCCGATCTCCTCGATGATGCGCCGGAAGTCAGGAAGGGAAGGTGGCGATCGGTGGAGGGGATATAAGGTGGGTTGGCGGCTGCTAAGGGCTCCTAGGGTTAGGGTTCCCGTGAGGGTTATATACCCAGTGCCCCTCTAAAGTTATTTCCATAATAACAGTACCGGCCCCTCCTTCCCTCTTTTCTCTCAAAACAAGGCATATATTTACCATTTAAACCCTGCCCCTTGAATTCCTTTACAAAATAAGTCCGTGTTTTTACTAAACAGCCCCCATCTTCTAAAATCTTTACAAACCTAATCCACAATTTACCCTTTTAAACCCTCAACTCTCAAATGTGACGTATTCAGCTTTCCCCTCTCTTTTTCTTCCTAATTAAGTCCCAATAATTACCACGGAGCCCCTGCCTTCATAAATCTTTACGAAATAAGTCTCGAATTTATACTTTAACCCACGAATAATCCCAGTAATAACTTTTGGCTCCCAGAACCAACACCTCGCTATATAATTATTGATTTTAGGGCCACGATTCATTTATTTATTTATTTATTTATTTATTTATTTAATAAACGGGTTGTTACAACTCTCCCCCACTTATATTAGATTTCGTCCTCGAAATCATTCCTTACCATTCCTTACACGCCAAACCACTCTTGTAACATGGTTACCATCCTGGGCACACCCTAGCCTTCCCAGGGTAGCCCTGACCAATCTTCGTAAAGCCCTAAAATTCTGTATGTGAATGAATTCCCCGCGACAAGACCACATCTACTCCGTCTGAAATCTGCTGTCTCGAGACGGTCTGAATTCTGCCTGTTGCTACACTCGCAACTCTCAAACACCGTCTCCATCTTGGAGATCCAGTTCATGACTTCCATAGGCGTCGGGCTTCCAGATAGACTCGATGGTTTGGATGCCATGAAATCCTTGTATTTGCATCCACGTCCGTCATTTACTCCATCCTGGTGGTTTCGCCTAACTATCGGTGGGTTGGCTTGACCAACAGTCCCACTGTAGTTTCCTCCTTCTGACTGCCCATCATTCAGCTCGGGCTGTTCAATTGGTACCGTAAGTTCTTCTCTATTCTATTGAAGTAAACACCTTGTTTCCTCCATTTGGCGATCCAACATCATCTAGATCATCGCTTGCACTCCAGTCATCGTTATTGGCTCAGGTGTCACTTCTTCGACAACAGGTATTTGTTGTATCACTGGAGGTTGAGGGGATTGGTTTTTATTTCCATTTGCGTTTACGTTTCCACTACAGGTCCTTGCCATCTTGATCTATACACCAACTAAGGTGAATTTAGATCTTTATTTAGGATAGACGTTTAAATCATCTTTATCTCTCTGAAACGTTTACATGCTAGTTCTAATATCGTAGTCGTACGTTTAGAATCCTAAACACATAAGGTTTCCAGATCCGGTCGGCAACAGACCATAGATCCGAATAAATAACATCATATAAAGCATAAAGCATTTAGCACATAAAAGCATTTTAGGCATAATTCCTAAAATAAGCTAGTGCTCACACCTCACAATCATCGCTTAGCATATCAAGTTTAAGTCTAGAAATCCTACAAATTCCTAATTCTCTTAAACTAATGGTTTGATACCAACGGTGACATCCCCATTTTCACGGCCAGAAAAGACCGATTTTGTTTATGTTTATTTGAAAATCAGAGTATAATTTTAAATAAAAGTGTTGCGGAATTTGTCCCTAAAACAAAATATGATAAAGATTTATCAAAAGCATTTTCAAAGAAATGTATTTCATTAAAAGACTCGGGATGTCATGTTCGATACAGATCAAAAGCATAAATAGTACAATATAAGCCTTACTACATTATTTCATATCTACAGGCCTATATCCATAATCCCTCATCCAAAACATCACATCTATGCTTGATCACCACTACTTGTAATACATGAAACTAAGTGGGTAAGGCTTGGGAGCCTGGTGAGCACATAGGGTTTCAACCCACAATAAATAAGTTTATTAATTTCATCATTCAACAATAACCCGATTACCCGTTCCCGTTATCCTCACTTTACGTCCCTAAACACCTATCATAAGGGACCTAGCCTAAGGATCATCATCGGGATGGACACTACTGCTAAGAGGATTCCTCAGCAATAAATGTCCTTAAGGCAACCATGTGGGGGATGGAGTACACTGGTGAACACATCGTTCACAAATACCTACAGGTTGCGAGCCTGCTAGTGTTCCACTGGACTGTCTAGAAGAGTCTGTGGTCGTCATCCATACTCCGCTAGATAACAGAATCAACAACAACAACATCGAGGCCTCTCATCATTTTATCACACATCATCTATTACATCTACCCATCTTTTACCCAAACATTTTCATAGATATAAAATACATTTACAGTTTAAATCATTTAAAACATGTATAAAAACGTTCATCCAGCATAGACAGCAAGTATTCAGATAATATGCACACATAGCACGTAATTTATATAAAATACTTCATATCTATGTGTAAGCTGAAAGTAACTATGCACTCATCTGAAAAGGTGGTGTTTCTGCCTTCGAACAGCGCTTCGTTACCTCAAAAAAATTATCCCTCGATAAAACCTATTATCAATATCACTAGGGTTTAGTCTAACGTTAACCGCGACTAATTAATAGTTTAGTTATTATTATTATTATATAATCGTTAAACAACACTCTATATAATTCATAATAATAGCCCAAATAATTACTTTAAGGACCTAATAACATTACTATAATTATTTAAAAGCTATATGAAAAATAGCGTAGGCGTAGCTCACTTACAACGGATTTTAAAGAAAACCGGGCTTCGCTTGGAGCAGCGTTTCCGAAACCGAAAGACCCTTTTTCTCGGGACTCCGGGAGCCTCAGGGCTTCCTTTGGGTGCTAGGGATTTTTTTCTAGGGTTTAGGGGGGTTAAAGGGGTAGTGAGAGAAAGTAGAGAGAGAAAGAGTGGTGAAAATGTGTGAAAAATCCAGGAGAATTCGAATGGCATTTATAGGGGCGAAGCCTCGGATCTACGCGGGGCGTTCAGCAAGTTACGTGGGGTGTAACTTCGGATAAGGGTGCCAGCTTCGCACAGCTGACTCGCACTCGCAAGAGGATCAGGTCCGAAGGTACGCTGGGCGTAGGGCGAAGCGAGGTGGCGTTCATCGGATGTGTGACCGTGGGGAGCAAGGGAAGGTTGGGATTGAGCCACGTCATCGCGTCTGGCATCAGATTTCGCAAATTGCACTCTCGACTTTAAAAATTTGTAACTTTCGCGTACAAGCTCCGTTTTCAATGTTCTTTATATCCACGCAAAGGCGGGAACGTACTCTACAAATTTTGTTTAGACTCCGTCGGCTAATTTTGATTTATTTTAAAAGTTATATTATTAACAGGCTGGGATAGGACTGGTCCGTTAAATTCTCATAACTTCTTCATCTGACGTCCGTTTTCGTCTGTCTTTTTATCGTTACGCTAAAACTAACGAGATCTTCGATTCTCGTTTAGGTTGTGTCGGCTAAAAAACGCTCGATCTAATATTCGAACTTCGGGTTGTACACTGCTAGGCCGAAACTTCGAAAAATCATAACTTCCTCATATGAAGTCAGATTTGGGCTTTCTTTTTGTGGACGTTCTTGGTTTAACGAACACTACGACTTTTGTTTAGATCGCTAAGGCTAAAACTCACTCTATCATAAATTCACTATTTACGCTTCCCGGTATCGTGTCGGTTTCGTCGTGAAACTTCGACGGGTCATAACTTCTTCGTTATAACTCGGATTTTGGCGTTCTTTATATCCCTGGAATCCTTGTTTCGACCACTTCAACTTCATGTAAAGACATAGGAATTATCTCACACTTTAATTTTGGCGCTTATTTTTATTTTTTATTAATTATATCTTTATAATTAAGTAATGAGTACACAAATACACATAATTTACATAAAATTCAAATATTTCATCTTTATTATTTCAAAAAGAGTTACAATAGTTGACCTAGACTATTACATCATCTAAAATGCTTAGCCCTGAAACTCGGGCATTACACACTCTATCACTATCTGGCTGCTAGTAAATGCTACAGCAACACCTGCAGACTTACAACAATCTAACACTATCTGACTGCTGTGAATGCTACAGATACACCCGAAGACTTACAACACTCTAACAATGCCTGGCTGCTAGTGAATGCTACGGCTACACCCGCAGACTTACAACACTCTAAGACTATCTGGCTGCTAGAGTTCGCTTGACCTACACTCAACTGAACTCATGTCCTAACTGGAACCCCAATCTGATTCCCTAAGGCTTGCTATCAAGTGACCTCGTTGCATCAGTACCACACCCATGACCATGATCGAAGTGTCACAGTAAACCACAAAATCATCTACACCCTCTGGCAGGGTGAGAACTGGTGTCTCGCACAATCGTTGTCTGAGAGTCTCGAAAGTTGTCTGCTCCTCAGGCCCCTAGTGAAAGGACACCAACTTCTTGGTCAGTCGAGCCAAAAGAACTGAAATCTTGGAAAAGTCCTGAATAAATCTCCGGTAACAACCTGCTAACCCAGGAAACTCCGAATCTCAGTTGGAGACCTCGGAATCTCCCACTGCATCACGACCTCTATCTTATTCGGATCAACTAGTACACCCTTCTGGTTGACAAGGTGCCCAATAAATTGCACCTCGCGCAACCAGAACTCACATTTAGAGAACTTTGCAAAAAGTCTCTCCCTCCTTAGAGTCTGTAGCACCTCCCTCGGGCGCTTCTCGTGCTGCTCCTCAGTCTTGGAATAAACCAAGATGACGATATACTCTCCCAATCCCGCAATTTGGGAAATGATCTTTCGTCATCCGCTAATAATTCTCGGTATGCAATTAGCATATGACATCTCTTGAAAGTATAATTTAAACACAAACAGAGGATAACCCAGAGTCACACTTACTCAAACCCTTGGAACGAAAGGTTCCACTATGCAATTTCCCGCAAGTGTTGTACCGAATCTGGCCTTGCTGGCCTCTCAAAAACTGATCTAAAATATTGGGTCTCCTCCCGAGACCCTTCAATATAAGCAACTGATCTGGTTTCCCCTTCCCAACGTGCTCCAAGTCAATATCTTGTTCTCGGGCTCTAGAAGTCTTAGCATTCATGGTCTCACACCCCGAGATACTCACGATCTCCCTACTATCATTCTGCAGTATGTCATGATATCTTACCTTACTCACTTCCTCTTCTGCTGCATTTTGCGGTACCATAAAAGCTCTTTCCTGAGACTTGGAAGTGATCACTGCCACAGTCTCAGTCGTCTGGTGGAGATCTAACAACTCTCGCGCCAACTGTTGCGCTTCAATTGTCTGGGCACACTCTGCCCATAATGTGGTCTAAAATTCATCCAATGACATAGAATCAACTGCTTCATCACTTAACTCACTACCAACCTCTTCCTATCAATCTCATGCTTTGTCCCTCAGGAGACAAGAAGTAAGTCGGATCTTGTCTCCTTTCTAGACCATGTCTGGTACGAAAGTGTTGGTGACATCTGCCAACCATCTTCTGCTAACAACGGGATCCCTAACCCCCATGACAATCTGAAGCCTCACAAACTCTGAATTCCCGAAACATCAATGTACGGGTCCCTATCATGACTGCTATCTCAGTGTAGATTACACTCGGCCTCTCATCACAAATCTCTATAATGCCCTTCTTGATCATATTGAGGATCACAAGTGTCTGGTCATTGATACTGTGCGTAATCTCATATGGAATGAACTCCCTCATCTGATCATCGAGCTGCCCGGCTACAGAGTCCGAGCCTGATCCCTCGTCGACACCAGAACTACCATCTGGTCTACCACGTAGCGTCACTATACTCGGTAATATACCATCACTAACATCACAATACTTATCAAAACTCAAGGGATCTCACACACTACAAGTTTCCTGGATTCATCTCGACTTTCCTTGGTTCGAGTACGGATCCTCTGCTTTCAGTAGTACGGGCCCATACTACCTTCCACATCTATCCGTACTTTCCTCAAGAACTGCCTCAACTCCACCAAGTCCCTTCTACTACTACTGTTGTTCTCATGCTAATCTCATCCTAGGCTTGTCCTAGGGTAATCATCATCCCTCTCTCTGCCATCAGCTGCATAAGAATTCCCTGCTATCTTCCCCTAACTAGCTCGCGAATACCATTACATATCACTAAGACTAGATAATTCTTCGAACGAGGGATCCTACCCTACAACAGTTGGACTCAAACAAGAGCTGCGAAATAGAGCTAAACCTAACCTTCTAAAATTATTTAGTCCTCACAATATGTAACTTAGCATATTCGTTTACTAGTTAGTAAAGACAAATAGAACTCCTAAAAGCACAAAGCAAGCAGCATTCGAGCATTGAGTAAACATAATCAAGCATACACTAATCAGGCTATCATACTGACAAATATGTACTAGCATGCAGTTCTCATAAAGCTGATACACATATAACAGGCACATAAGGCATCCTTCCTAGATCCTTAGTCCTAATCTAGCATGTCGTTTTCATAAAAACCGATACTCATATCATAACATAACTTGTATGGGTAATTTGGGAGTACTTACTTGAGCTCGGCTGATTGCATGCACCACACCCTTTTCTCTGTTTTCCAAAATTAAATTTTTTCTTTTTCTAAAAATCCTTTATTTCTCAAAATACTTTTTATAGGCATTGTTTTTCTTTTGAAAACTTCTATACCAATCCTTATTTTGAGTTCAGACATACCCGAAAACGTGCCTGAATCCCTCAAACCAAGGTAAAAATACAAGCTGGGGCCGATGAACCTGGGGCCCAGCTCTGATACCAACTTAAAACATCCCAAAAATACAGTCCAAAATTTTCATTTTAATTTAATAATAAAACCATAGTCATCATATATCGCATAAAAATCATGAACAATGTATCTCAAAATATTATAACAACTGTCAAGTATATCAGAGTATAAACATCCCAGGCTGAACAAATGGTGTGTGCACTGCAATCTTCCCGAGCTCCTCTTTTGGAAACTGAGTACCTGAAACCAAAACTGAAAACTATAAGCATGAAGCTTAGTGAGTCTCCCCATACCACCATATACCATACACATAATCATATAACTTGGGCCTAGCCCACTGCATCAGGACCTGCCCGGCATCAGACCGTAATCTGGTACACATATAAACATATCAACAATGCATATAACATAAACACATAACATAAATATAACTCTGGGACTACTCCCAACTGCATAGGGATGAATCCCAACATCGTCTTACCCGGCATCGGACTCCTGTCCGACATCGGGCTCACCTCGGCATCCGACCGCATCGGGCTTGCCCCGGCATCGGGCTTACCCCTGCATATACACAATATAGCATATATCATAAACACATAACATAATCCCATAATCTGCATCGGGATTTCCCCGACATCGGACCAAAGTCCAGAACATAAAACATATAGCATATTAACTAGCATACATCGAGCTTGCCCCGGAACACATAATACATGGCATAATAGCTAACATACATCGGGCTTACTCCGGAACACATAACACATAACATGTAAAATAACATACATCGGGCTTGCCCCGGCATCAGACTGAAGTCCGGAACACATAGCACATATCATATAACCTGCATGAATCACAAAGACATCACGCATACTTAACTACTTCTCGGGACCGCCCCGACATCAGACCGAAGTCCGGAAACATATAAACTACATCGGGCTTACCCCGACATACTACAACTACTTAAACGGGGCGTCCTTGGTGCCTTAGACCCGTTCCTACTAGAAGAGGACTCACCTCACACTACTAAAGTCCCGCTGACAAAACCATAGCTACTCGATGACAGATTCCCGATCTGTTAATATCAAAATAACACCCAATTAATAATTGAGTTCCAACTAATAACCATAAGTCCATACTTGGGTAAAATACTAATTTACGCCTATCTTAGCTTGACACAAGCCCAAGGCCCAATCCAAAGGCCCAAAAGTCTAATAATGGACCAAGCCCAACTATGGCCCAATTTTCCAAATTGCGCCCAATCTCTACATGGTCTTGTCTTAATGCCCAATCATTTATTCTTGGTTCAACACTTAACATTCTCATGGTCCAACATCACATAATCATCAAGGCCCAAACTATGGCCCTATTTTCCAAATTGGGCCCAAACTCCTTACGTGGGCCTTACCCTAAGTCCATTAGATTATTCTAGCCCGTTTGCTTGCTCTTGGATGGTCTATTATTATCCCAATCAACAAGTCCCAATAAGAAGGCCTAACTCAAAGTCCAAGTGAAATTAGGGTTTCACATAAAATCACAATTAGGGTTTTCTCACTTAGCCCATTAAGGACTTAATCCATTAAGTCCATCAATCTTCTAAATAAATCATATGGCATGATTGGGCTTAATACACAATTCCATTCCAATGGCCCAAAAGTGGGTCCAAATAAGTCCAAGGCCTACATATCTAAAATTAGGGTTTTTCTAAACCCTAATTACGGTTTCCCACCCAAACATGGCCCAATAGGCCCAAAACTAATCTTTAAGTCCATTAGCGTTTTGGCTAGTGGGGTACCACCCACTACCACCTTGGGTAGTGGTGGTTAATGGCGGCTCACGGCGGCGGCCACCACCTTACGGTGGTGGTTTGAGCTTCTTTTCATTATTCTTTTGGTAATTACAATTACATTGGTTTAATCCAAAGATAAAAATACGCACTAACTAACATACACACACATATACAACCACCCTAGTGGTGACCGGTGGTGGCTCGTGGTGGTGGAGGCTATTCCTGACTTTCCGGCTAGACAAAACGCCCCATATATAATCTAGCACACACACCACATGAGATAA
Source organism: Lactuca sativa (assembly GCF_002870075.4). Lineage (NCBI taxonomy): Eukaryota > Viridiplantae > Streptophyta > Magnoliopsida > Asterales > Asteraceae > Lactuca > Lactuca sativa. The sequence goes on from NC_056623.2 coordinate 231,439,502, forward strand.
CACACATTAAATGGAATCACACACTCACACAATCTCACAGCCACCACCACGACGACTGTTGGTGACATGACACGGCAGGAGGAAGTAGAAGCGGCGGTAGGCGGTGGTTTGCATCGACAGCCACCGCCTCACGATGGTTGCGAGTTTCCTTGAGTCTTGGCCTATCAACACACGACCACCTGAGCATGATCTTCGCGAGTGCAACACCAAAGTGCACCCCGACCTCAGCCACCCTCGTGGTGGTGCAAGGCAGTTGAAGAAGAACACCAGCCGCAACAGCCGCCCGAAGTGGCTGTTACGGCGACATTGCGGTGGCAGATGTGACAACCGTCAAAATTCGAGTCGGTTCTAGATTTGATAAACTTAGTTATATGTGTAGGAACGACACATACTAGACTTATTAACTAGAAACTAACTTATAACCTACTAGAAACTTGGAAACAATTATAAACGATGGACAATGTACTTAGATTTCACATTGATATGTGAATTCTACAACTACTTAACTGTAGTGACTATCCATATTCGGGTCGCTCTTTGACTCGAACACCTTTTCATGAATCATATACACACATCATGCACTTGAACTAGTGGTAGAAATTAGGTCCTAGTCTCATTGGAACTTAAGTCAAAGTTGAAAACTAGGACTAGTATACTTGATTCCTCAATTTTGCTTGAACTACATAAAATGCCAATAGACCGATAAAATAAGTTACAAACATTATTTATAACTATAAAAAGAGTTATAATACCATAAGATAAATTGAAGTCTCAAAGATTCTATGGATTTTGATATCCAAAGATTTATTAAATCTTAAAACCCTAAAAGCCCTAAAACCTAAATTTTATAAAATTTAACATCAAGAATTCTATAAAAATAGTTATGAAACTCATAATATTATCTTAAAATAATTAAATTCAGGGAAATCTAATCAATGAAAATAAAATTTAAGTCATTAACAATTACCCTTAATTTATAGGTCAAAAATCAAGGTTTCATGAGCAAAAACTTGGTTAGGGTGTATATTTTATAAAAAGTTTGATATTTTTATTAAAGATTTGAACTTTTTTTATAAAAATGAAAAGAGAAGGAGGGCATAATACCCTCAAAACGTCCTCCCTCTTCCTAATACACTTCCCCTCTTTCTAAAACATTTACACAAAACTAACACTCCATCTCTCTTATTCTCTCTCGTTTTTTTCAACACCTCCACTTCATTTTCTCTCTACTCTCTCTTCCTCTCTCCATCAACCACGAAATTTGTCCAGAAAATGAAGCCAAAAACACACCTTAAACTCTAAATCTTCATCATCTAGGGTTGTTCTTCAAGGTAATCATGAAAATCCTTCAATCTTCCTTCAAAATCTCAAGTTTTCTTACATATCTTCTTCTTTTACAACATTCTATGGATGGATTACGAATCATATGTTCATAACCACGATTTTATGATGTTAGAGGTAGTATTTCACTTAAAAACCAACATGCATGTGATGATCTTCAAGCTTAGAGGCTTGATCATCAAAGTTTGTTGTTAAAAAGCATTCAAATAGGTTCATAAAGGATTTATTCCCAAATAAATATCTAAATCTTCTTTTCTGACCAAATCCGATTTTTCCCAGAATTGTAACGATCGTTTTCCCGAGGTATAAGTTTATTTAATTCTCATGTTTTATTTTGGATTATAATAGATTTAATTATGAGAGTGGGCCTTTTGTTGGGCCAAAATGTAGTTGGCCCATAAGTCGTACGCGGGGCTTAACCCCCTGTACATTGGGCGTAAGGTTTAAATGAAACGCGTGGATGAGAGGCGTACGCGCAGCGTACCATAGTGTACGCCCAACGTACGCGGCCAGGGGAAAAACCCTAATTTTAGGGTTTGAGATGTATTTAAACCCCATTATAGCCTGCCATTTGGCCTCCTCACTTATCACTCACCCTAGAGAAACCCTAGTTCGTCCCCTTTGCTCCTTGCTTGTGTGTGTTTGATCTTTGAGCTTATTTTTGTGAAGAAGAAGAAGAAGAGAAGTGGAAGAAGGAGAACTTGAGTACCTTGAGCTCATTGATCTGGGATCATTCCTTCATTTGGCATTCAAAAGAGGTATAAAGCTTTCAACTTTCCTCTTGTGAGTTTAGATCTAGGAGTTTTGGAAGTTTGGACCTTTTTAGGTCCAAAGGAGGGACCTTTATCTTACAACTTCGTTTTTGGAGCTTAGGATTGCTATCCTTGAAGCTCAAGTGTCCCCATAGCAGTAAAGTTTCGATCTTTGAGGCTTATTTGGAACCATGCATGAGATCTAGTCGGTTTTATGGAAGTAGAATGTTATTTGTGAGAGTTTGAACCTTTATGGGACTTGTAAGCCATCAAGTAAGCAACTTTATGGCTTAAGTCGATGAACAAGCTTAGGATCTGGATTTGTAGCTTCTGGATCAGATTATTAAGCACTTAATGAAATGTTGGCTTAACAAGGTTGTACGTTGGGCATACAAGGAAGTACGCGCCGCGTACAGGCCACCGGCCAGTACGCTTAGCGTACCTTGGTGTACGCCCCGCATACGCCACCAATTTGGGCTTCGAGTGTTGGGCCTCGGTGTGGGCTGAGTTTTAGGCTTAGGGTCCTTGGGTCTTTATGGCCCATCAAAATTCAGATGCTAAGGACCAAAGATTTGGTATTGGGCTTGAGTAAGGCCCAATAAAAGGATTCTAGGCCCAATATAGCAAATTGGGCCATTAGTGGGCCTATAGTGGGGCCATAAATGGACTTAAAAGGAATTAAGGTTTGGACCATGTTGGGTCCCACACCATAGTAGGGGTAAAATGGTCATTTTACCCATATAGGAATCCTTATTCTGATTTAGTATTAATTTCCCGTTATAGCTGGGAAGCAGCCGGAGCAGCCGTCAGGGATTTCTTATTCAGGATTACAGCAGTCAGCGTCGCGAGGTGAGTTTCCTTTCAGTAGGAACGGGTCTAAGGCCATAATGCCGGCCCGTCTAACTAGCAGTAGTTTCCGGACTTCGGTCCGATGCAGTAGTTAGGATGTTTGATGCCTTCGTGGCTCAGACAGGGTTTATGGATTATGTGTTCCCGGCTACGGCCCGATGCAGTATGCAGTTTATGTGTTCATGCTAGTTGATATGTTGATGCTATGCTATGTTATTCTCAGTTATTTTCCAGACTTCGGTCCGATGCAGGGGACATGGTCCCAATCAGTTTCGGACTTCGGTCCGATGCAGTTAGTTCCGGATTTCGGTCCGATGCAGAAGGCAAGGCCGTGGTTAGTTCTGGACTTCGGTCCGATGCAGTTTCCGGACTTCGGTCCGATACAGAGGGCAAGGCCCTGGTTAGCTTCCGGACTTCGGTCCGATGCAGTGGGAAAGGCCCAGTAGATGCTTTATATGTTATTGTATGGTATGTGGTAGTTTGGGGAAGCTCACGAAGCTTTGTGCTTACAGTTTTAGTTTTGGTTTCAGGTACTTCCGCAATTAAAGGGAAGAGCTCGGGTTGATGGCATCGCACACACCACAGCTTCAGTTTATCCTGGGAGTTGTTTTAGCTTTTCATAGATGTGATTTGATACAGTTTCCTCATGAGACTTTGCTATTGTTTTGAGATATTGACGTACGAGTTTTACTTTATGATATTCACATGGTATTTTAGTAATTATTAAACAAATTAAAATTTTTGGGTCGTATTTTGGAACGTTACAAGTTGGTATCAGAACCTTGGTTTGAGGGATTCGGATACACTTTCGGGTGTGTCTGAACTCAAACTAAGGAAACGGTAAAGATTTTCAAAAAAAAATGTTTTCGAAAATGATTTTTGAAAAAAAAAACTTAGAAGAAAGAAGAGTTTTTATAAAAGGAAGAAGGGTGTGGTGTATGCGATCAATCGAGCTCAAGTAAGTTCTCCCAAATTACCCATACAAGTTTATGATCATTAGTTTCAGTTTCAGTTTCAGTTTTAGTTCCAGTTTCAGTTTCAGTTTCAGTAGAACAGCATGCTAGTATAAGACTAAGGATCTAGGAGGATGTCTCATGTGCCTGCTTTATGTGTTTCAGCTTGATAAGAATTTCATGCTAGTATTGAGTAGACAGTAGTGGGATAGCCTATGTAGGTTATGCCTGATAGTATGAGCTTAGCATTGTATGCTAGTACAGTTTCTTGTTATGAGAATAGTTTTGCCTGAGTATGTTTCCCTTATCCGAATGCTGCTTGCTTTGTGCTTTGTGGAACTCTAAGTAATGGGAGTTAGCCATTAGGTGAATACGTCACATCACATGTGATCAGGGTTGAATAATCTCAGAGTGCTGGATTTGGCCCTACTGCACAGCTCTCGTTTGAGTCTAACCGTTGTAGGGACGAGACTTTTACTCGAAGGATTATCGGAGCCTCATTGCATGTGATGGTATTCAGGTGGTGGCTAATTGGCATTACAAGGAGGCCTTCAGCAGCTGAGGACTGGTTTGGGTGGAGTCAGAAGTTCCCTAGGGCAAGCCTAGGAAGGTAGTAGCAGAGATCAGTAGCAGTGGAGTGACTTGGTGGAGTTGAGGCAGTTCTTGAGGAAAGTACGGATAAATGTGGAAAGTAGTATGGGCCCGTACTACTGAAAGCAGAGGATCCGTACTCGAATCAAGGAAAGCTGAGATAAGACCAGGAAACTTGTGGTAGTAGTGATCCCTCGAGAATTATCAGTGTTCATGACGTTTATATTGTTGTGTTTCAGAATGGTGGTGTTACGCCCTAGACCAGCAGTCGGCAGTTCAGGTGTCGGAGGGGGATCAGGATCGGGCCCGGAAGCCGGGCACTTGGATGAGCAGACTAGGGAGTTTCTCTCTTCAGAGATTACTCGCACCATACTTGAGCAGACTCCTGTGATCTTCGGTTCGATCAAGGAGGGTATCCTAGAGATTATGGACAAGAGGTTAAGCACCTTCCGTGTTGAGGTGGCGGCCATGATGGGGTCGCACACGCTTAGTTTTAGGGAGTTCCGGGCATGCGGGGGTCCGGATTATCACGGGGCGCGGGACCCCATAGCGAGCACCAGATGGTTGGCAAACGTGGCCAACGCCTTCCGCTCTAGCAGATGTCCCGAGGGGGACAAGGTCAGATTGGCGTCCTATCTTCTGAAGAACAGGGCACGGGATTGGTGGGAGGAGGTTGGTCATGCCATCGGGGATGACGCAACCCTAGATGCTATGACCTGGGCAGACTTTACTACCAGATTCAGAGCCGAGTTCGCACCGGTTATTGAGGTACAACAGTTAGCACGTGAGTTTCAGGATCTTACCCAAACTACAGAGACAGTGGCGGAGATTACCGCTAAGTTTAGGGAGAGGGCTCTTCTTGTTCCTCAGTACGCGGATGATGAGGAAATGAAGAAGGCTCGTTATCATGAGATACTGCGGAGTGATATCCGCCAGTTCGTGAGCCGGTCCAGCTGTAAAACGTTGGATGACATGATTGCTAGGGCTCGAGAGAGAGATATTGACCTTGAGATGGAGAGAAAAAGGAAGCCGGAGGCGGATCCAAGTACAGGGAATGCGGGCAAAAAGCCAAAGGGTTCAGATCACAGAGCTAGGAGTCAGTAGAGCCACGCTCAATGTGGCAAGTGTGGGAGATTGCACGATGGGGCGTGCAAGGCAGGGAGTGCCGGCTACTACAAGCGCGGTCGGACTGGGAATATGAGCAGAGATTGTACAGCTACTACTGTCGTCGTTGCAGCATCAGATCTGATTTGCTTCCACTACAATCAGAGGGGACATAAAAAGTCCCAATGTTCGAGTTTAGCTGCTGCAGGAAAGGTGTCAGCACCTGCTCCTGCTACTTTGAGGATTACAGATGGCCGTCAGGGCCGATCTGAGATGCCGGTGGCGAAGAGTAGGGCTTTTCAGCTGACGACAGAGGAGGCACGAGCGACTCCTGGCGTGGTGGCGGGTATGTAATTTTTCCCTTTTATCTCTGCATTTATTATTGACTGTTTCTTATGGTTATATGTTCTATATAGGGTCGTTCTCGGTGAACGGCATCTCAGCTACAATATTGTTTGATTCGGGGGCTACCCGATCGTCTCTCTTGCACTTAGCAAGAGGTTTAGCAGAGCTCCAGGGGAGCTAGATTGTCCACTTAAGGTTGAGATAGCAGCTGATAGGACAGTTAGGGTTGCAAGGGTGCACAGAGGGTATTCCCTACAGTTATTCGATGAGCAGTTTCCGGTGGACTTGGTCCCTATTCCCTTGCGAGGGAATAAGGTTATAGTAGGTATGGATTGGCTAAGCCCCAATAGGGCGGTGATAGATTGTGAGCTGCAGTTAGTGAGGGTTCGCACTCCAAGTGGGGGAGAATTAGTGATTAAGGGCGAGAGGCCACAGTGCGGACCAGTTCTATGTTCAGCGGCGAGAGCGAGGCGCTATTTCCAGCAGGGTTGTATCGGTTATGTTGCCTATGTTTCAGATGCCCGGGAGAAGGGCAAGATAACAGTTGATGATGTTCCGGTAGTGCGAGACTACCCAGATGTATTTCCAGAGGATTTGCCTGGAATACCTCCCGAGAGGCAGGTCGAGTTCGGGATTGACTTAATCTCTGGTACGGCTCCGATAGCCAAGGCACCGTATCGATTGGCTCCCCCAGAGATGCAGGAGTTGTCTACGCAGCTGCGCGAGCTGTTAGACAAGGGTTTTATCAGGCCGAGCAGTTCGCCCTGGGGAGCACCGATTTTATTTGTGAAGACGAAGGACGGGTCGCACCTTATGTGTATTGATTATCGGGAGTTGAATAAGGTAACGGTGAAGAACCGTTACCCACTCCCAAGGATAGATGATTTGTTTGATCAGCTGCAGGGAGCGTCTTGGTTTTCCAAGATCGATTTATGCTCCGGGTATCATCAGATGAGAGTCAGGGATGAGGATGTGCAGAAAACTGCTTTCAGGACCCGGTACGGTCATTATGAGTTCGTGGTGATGCCGTTTGAGCTCACCAACGCCCCAGCCGCATTCATGGACCTCATGAACTGCGTATGTAGGCCGTTGTTGGATCGGTCGGTGATAGTATTCATTGATGACATCTTGGTTTATTCCAAGACTCAGGAGCAGCATGAAGAGCACCTGAGGGAGGTGCTAGAGATTTTGAGGAAGGAGAGACTTTTTGCGAAGTTCTCCAAGTGCGAGTTCTGGTTGCGCGAGGTGCAGTTCCTTGGACACCTCGTCAACCAGAAAGGTATTTTGGTAGATCCGGCTAAGATAGAGGCCATGATGCAGTGGGAGGTCCCGAGATCTCCATCTGAGATTCGGAGCTTCCTAGGTTTGGCAGGGTACTACAGGAGGTTCATTCAGGATTTCTCCAAGATAGCAGTACCACTCACCCGACTAACTAAGAAGTCGGTGGTGTTTCGCTGGGGGCCTGAGCAGCAAGCAACATTTGAAACCCTCAGGAAAAGATTGTGCGAGGCACCGATTCTTACCCTGCTAGAGGGTGTATAGGATTTTGTGGTTTATTGTGATGCTTCTATCACAGGTATGGGAGCAGTGTTGATGCAGCAAGGCCGTGTGATAGCTTACGCCTCGAGACAGCTGAAGCCTCACGAGGCTAATTATCCTACTCATGATTTAGAGTTGGGGGCAGTGGTGTTCGCCCTCAAGGTTTGGAGACATTACCTCTACGGGGTCCGTTGTACCATTTACATGGATCACAAGAGCTTGAGGTACCTCATGGATCAGCCGAATCTGAACATGAGGCAGAGGCGATGGTTAGATGTGTTGAAGGATTACGACTGTGAGATCTTATATCACCCAGGGAAGGCCAACGTAGTGGCCGACGCCCTGAGTCGCAAGGCAGCAGCGGCCCCGATCAGAGATATTTGTCTGAGGATGACTGTGATTACTCCATTGTTGGAGCAAATCAAAGGGGAGTAGGCTGAGGGCCTCAAGGAGGAGAGACAGAAGTGTGAGAGAATTGTGGGCCGAGTAGCTTCTTTTGACTACGACAGTCGAGGATTGTTGACTCTTCATGGGAGAGTATGGGTACCGTACTGGGGCGGAGTACGGCAGGTGTTGATGGATGAGGCTCACAAGTCTCGATTTTCCATCCACCCGGGGGCGACGAAGATGTATAGGGATCTTCGACCCGATTATTGGTGGCCCTGCATGAAGCGGGATGTCGCAGGTGCCTGACCTGCAGGAAGGTCAAGGCAGAGCACCAGAGGCCCCACGGCAAGTTGCAACCGTTAGACATTCCAATGTGGAAATGGGAGGATATCACCATGGATTTCATCACTAAGCTTCCTAGGACCGCACGTGGAGTGGATTCGATTTGGGTTATTGTGGATCGGTTGACGAAGAGTGCTCATTTTATACCGATCCAGGAGAGTATATCGGCGGAGAAACTAGCCAATATTTATGTGCGAGAGGTTGTGGCACAACATGGAGTGCCTGTTTCTGTGGTGTCAGACCGAGATGTCCGTTTTACTTCCAGATTTTGGAAACGGTTTCATGACGAGATGGGCACTCGTCTCCATTTCAGCACCGCTTTCCACCCCCAGACGGACGGACAGAGTGAGAGGACGATTCAGACCCTGGAGGACATGCTTCGGGCATGTGTCCTTGATTTTGGTGGCAGTTGGGATACGTATCTTCCGTTAGCTGAATTTTCGTATAACAACAGTTACCATGCGAGTATTGATCGACCTCCCTTCGAGATGCTATATGGGCGGAAGTGTAGGACCCCAATTTGTTGGGGCGAGGTCGGTCAGCGTGTCAGTAGGAGCACCGAAGTAGTGCTCAAGACGACAGAATTGATCCAGTAGGTACGCAGTAGGCTGCAGACTGCACAGAGTCGGCAGAAGAGTTATGCCGACAGGAGGCGATCAGACTTGGAGTTTCAGGAGGGTGACATGGTCCTCCTGAAGGTATCACCTTAGAAGGGTGTCATCAGGTTCCGGAAGAGGGGTAAGCTGGGCCCCAGGTTCATTGGTCCTTTCAGGGTTTTGGCCCGGGTGGGCCGGGTTGCTTATCGGTTGGATCTTCCAGCAGCGCTTAGCCAGATCCACAACACTTTCCATGTTTCCCAGTTGAGGAAGTGCTTGGTGGACGAGTCAGCAGTTGTTCCCTTAGAGGACATTCTGGTTGATAGCAACCTGAATTATATTGAGAGGTCGGTCGCGATTTTGGATCGGAAGGCAAAGACCTTGAGGAACAAAGTAATTCAGCTAGTGAAGGTGCAGTGGCAACACCGGAAGGGGTCAGAGTGGACGTGGGAATCAGAGGAAGAGATGTAGGAGCATTACCCAAAGTTATTTTCGGATTCAGTAGTAGCGGACTTCGAGGACGAAGTCTGATTCAAGTGGGGGAGAATTATAACGATCGTTTTCCTGAGGTATAATTTTATTTAATTCTCAGGTTTTATTTTGGATTATAATAGATTTAATTATGAGAGTGGGCCTTTTGTTGGGCCAAAATGTCGTTGGCCCATAAGCCGTACGCGGGGCGTAACCCGTTGTACGCTAGGCGTAAGGTTTAAATGAAACGCGTGGATGAGAGGCGTACGTTCAACGTACCATAGTGTACGCCCAGCGTACGCGGCCAGGGGAAAAACCCTAATTTTAGGGTTTGAGATGTATTTAAACCCCATTATAGCCTTCCATTTGGCCTCCTCACTTATCACTCACCCCAGAGAAACCCTAGTTCGTCCCCTTTACTCCTTGCTTGTGTGTGTTTGATCTTTGAGCTTATTTTTGTGAAGAAGAAGAAGAAGAGAAGTGGAAGAAGGAGAACTTGAGTACCTTGAGCTCATTGATCTGGGATTATTCCTTCATTTGGCATTCAAAAGAGGTATAAAGCTTTCAACTTTCCTCTTGTGAGTTTAGATCTAGGAGTTTTGGAAGTTTGGACCTTTTTAGGTCCAAAGGAGGGACCTTTATCTTACAACTTCATTTTTGGAGCTTAGGATTGCTATCCTTGAAGCTCAAGTGTCCCCATAGCAGTAAAGTTTCGATCTTTGAGGCTTATTTGGAACCATGCATGAGATCTAGTCGGTTTTATGGAAGTAGAATGTTATTTGTGAGAGTTTGAACCTTTATGGGACTTGTAAGCCATCAAGTAAGCAACTTTATGGCTTAAGTCGATGAACAAGCTTAGGATCTGGATTTGTAGCTTCTGGATCGGATTATTAAGCACTTAATGAAATGTTGGCTTAACAAGGTTGTACGTTGGGCGTACAAGGAAGTACGCGCCGCGTACAGGCCACCAGCCAGTACGCTTAGCGTACCTTGGTGTACGCCCCGCGTACGCCACCAGTTTGGGCTTCGAGTGTTGGGCCTCGGTGTGGGCTGAGTTTCAGGCTTAGGGTCCTTGGGTCTTTATGGCCCATCAAAATTCAGATGCTAAGGACCAAAGATTTGGTATTGGGCTTGAGTAAGGCCCAATAAAAGGATTCTAGGCCCAATATAGCAAATTGGGCCATTAGTGGGCCTATAGTGGGGCCATAAATGGACTTAAAAGGAATTAAGGTTTGGACCATGTTGGGTCCCACACCATAGTAGGGGTAAAATGGTCATTTTACCCATATAGGAATCCCTATTCTGATTTAGTATTAATTTCCCGTTATAGCTGGGAAGCAGCCGGAGCAGCCGTCAGGGATTTCTTATTCAGGATTACAGCAGTCAGCGTCGCGAGGTGAGTTTCCTTTCAGTAGGAACGGGTCTAAGGCCACAATGCCGGCCCGTCTAACTAGCAGTAGTTTCCGGACTTCGGTCCGATGCAGTAGTTAGGATGTTTGATGCCTTCGTGGCTCAGACAGGGTTTATGGATTATGTGTTCCGGGCTACGGCCCGATGCAGTATGCAGTTTATGTGTTCATGCTAGTTGATATGTTGATGTTATGCTATGTTATTCTCAGTTATTTTCCGGACTTCGGTCTGATGCAAGGGACACGGTCCCAATCAGTTCCGGACTTCGGTCCGATGCAGTTAGTTTCGGATTTCGGTCCGATGCAGAGGGCAAGGCCCTGGTTAGTTCCGGACTTCGGTCCCATGCAGTTTCCGTACTTCGGTCCGATGCAGTGGGAAAGGCCCAGTAGATGCTTTATATGTTATTGTATGGTATGTGGTAGTTTGGGGAAGCTCACTAAGCTTTGTGCTTACAGTTTTAGTTTTGGTTTCAGGTACTTCCGCAATTAAAGGGAAGAGCTCGGGTTGATGGCATCGCACACACCACAGCTTCAGTTTGTCCTGGGATTTGTTTTAGGTTTTCATAGATGTGATTTGATACAGTCTTGATACAGTTTCCTCATGAGACTTTGCTATTGTTTTGAGATATTGACGTACGAGTTTTACTTTATGATATTCACATGGTATTTTAGTAATTATTAAACAAATTAAAATTTTTGGGTCATATTTTGGAACGTTACAAGAATTCCATCAACAAAATGAGATGTTCTACAAATTTTTAGAAAATACTTCATTTTTCTCGAATTATTATAATTATTGCAAGAAAATAGGGCAATAATTCATATAAAATACTTTCTGAGGTCTATAAATCATAGGTAAATTCGCGAATGACCCCTAAAGTGAATGATGACATCTCAGTGAGTTTCATCGAATTTTGTTACTGTTTGATATGGTTTTGAATTTTCATTTTGTTTAATTCAAATAAATCATAAAACCACTTTAAGGAATTTTAAAAGTCTATATAATAATTTTCGCAGCTCCTACCCTATGTGGAAGACTCCAAAAAATATTTTCAGAATTTTTGATAATGCATAACTCTTTTTCCCTAATTTTTGTATTTATAATGGACTAATAATGGGAAAAATATTTCTACTTGTCCAAAATTCATGAAACTTTACCAGAAGACCTTAAAATATATTATAACTCTAAATAAATTTTTTGATGATTTTTCTATTCAGTATACTTTTTTTCTCCTATTTTCTAAGATTAAATACACTTAAATCCACAAAATCGGATTACACTATATAAAAATCACCATTGGTATTTTTCCTGGATTATGTACACTTTTAATGAAGTTTACAAAAATTTTGGTAATTTACTTTAACTGTTTAATAATCTCAAATTAATGATTATTTAAGAGGATAAAAAAATAAAAATAGAAAGACTAATTGAAAAATATCTTTTCTATTTTTCACAGCTTCTAAATGTATAATAACATTGTTACAAAAAGTTTGGACAATTTTGGAAATAGTTTTCTATTTATTTCAATTTTTATTTGAATAAATGAACAAAAATTATAAAATCGGGTTAAACAGTTTATAAATCCATTTTTATATTTTTACCAGCTTAAAAATGCTTAATAACATTAACAAAAAAAGTTTGGGCAATTTTGGAAACTTTTTTCTATTTATTTCAATTTTTATAAGAATAAATGCATAAAAATCATAAAATTGGGTTAAACAGTTTGGAAATCCATTTTTATATTTTTCTCAGCTTAATTATATCTAATGGAAGTATCATAAAAAGTTAGGTAATTTTTATCATTTGGATTCTATTTTTCAAGAATTTATATTGTTATGAAGGCTTAAAATTTTGGAAAAATAGTTAATCATATCAAAAATCCAAAGAAAAATTTATGAAACACCTCTACTGTGTTTAGAATAAAAATTTAAAGTTTGAGAATTTTTGGAAACTCTTTGATAATATTTTTGCTTTTTAAGAGCTTAAAACACATTTAAATGTGTTGAAATACTCTCAATTGATATTACAAAAATTCAGGAAAATTAATATCCAAAATTGTCTTAATCACATGAGTTATAAAACTTCACCATTTCAGAAAATTTTTTATAACTTATCAATATTAAATTTTGACACAATATTGGCATAATTTTATTGTAGTAGCAAATATACTAGTGTTAGCTTTCTATTAGAGACTCATTAGTGTGTAACATTGTGTAGGAATCGATAGTGGTGCAAGTGGATCGTAGTCGAAGGCACCATTGCATCATCTCAATGCATATTGTGAGTATTCACACATTCCCCTATTTTCGATTTTTATGTTTTGGGGTGGAAAAGCATGTCCGAAAAGTTATTTATTATTCATTGTATTTAAATTGAATTGTATCAAACTTGATTGCTATATTTTGCTATATTTCTCTATGTATGTCTATGCAACACGAAACATGAGGCCTTATCGTCTTAAGTCCCTTCCCTTTACACTTTAATCCAACCATTAACTCTTTGAGCCATTGGTCATTATGGATAACGCTATTAGGAATTGACAACTCCTCACTCGCCCGATTGCTGGAGTGCATGATACCATATAATCTATGGAACGATAAGCATAGATCTTGATATGGCATCAGTCATAGGCTTGGTTGGGAACTCATTGTTTGCTCATACACATACAAACTCGTTACTTATTATAGCAATAAACTTTGTATCTCATTATAACAACGACCTTTTGTTACTAAATACTTATTTATTTGTTTTAGCAACAAACTTGGTTGCTTCTTATAGTAACAAACTTGTTTGCTCGTTGTAGCAATGAAACTTGTTTACTCATTTTAGTAACAAACTTTATTTCCCATGAGGATATGAATATTGCATCTCTTTTGGGCAACATACTTAATTTCTCATGATGACAACGAACTTTGTTTATGCAAACTTAATACTCATTTTTGCAATATATTTATATTTATGGAAACTTTTATCAAAACTTTGATTTCGATTCATGAAACCATTATTATTATTATTATTATTATTATCTATGAGTACTCACCAACTATTTTTATAGTTGACGCTCGTTTTACATGCTTTTTCAGGAATTATCGAGTAAGTGACACTTAAGGACACTTCATTGTTAGGAGCATTCGCATGTGTTGTATTCCAATTTTCATTGTAATTTCTTTTAAAAGTTGTTCAAATCCATTGTAAATTTGTAATGACTTTTAATACAATGGTTGGTGTTCTCTTTTTAACTTTTGCTATGAAACCCTTTATACTGCCACGCCTTGTGTTTCCGCTTTAGCGAGGTGTGACAGCAGAAGAAGGTGGAGGAGAGCACGACAGTCCGACCGGTCCACGGGATCAGCAGGTTGCCGATCATTGGGGTTTACAGCCTTGTCAACAGAACATGGTGGAAGAAGAAGGAAACATGGAGAGGCGGCTTAGCAGCGACATGACAGCGACAACAGCTCTAGCGGCCGGAGATGGCGGCTCGTTGGTCAGAGAAGCAATGTAACAGTGGCGGTAACACCCTCGCCGACAGATGGGATGGCCGTTGGTGGTTTCCGATCTCCACGATGATGGTGGTGCGACGCCGGAAGTCAGGAAGGGAAGGTGGTGATCGGTGGAGGGGATATAAGTTGGGTTGGCGGCTGCTAAGGGATCCTAAGGTTAGGGTTCCCGTAAGGGTTATATAGCTGGTGCCCCTTTAAACTTATTTCCATAATAACAGGACCGACCCCTCCTTCCCTCTTTTCTCTCAAAACAAGGCATATGTTTACCATTTAAACCCTGCCCCTTGAATTCCTTTACAAAATGAGTCCGGGTTTTTTACTAAACAACCCCAATCTTCTAAAATCTTTACAAAACTAATCCACAATTTACCTTTTTAAACCCCCAACTCTCAAATGTGACATATTCGGCTTTCTCCTCTCTTTTTCTTCCAAATCAAGTCCCAATAATTACCACGGAGCCCCTGCCTTCATAAATATTTACAAAATAAGTCTCGAATTTATACTTTAACCCATGAATAATCCCAATAATAACTTTTGGCTCCCAAAACCAACACATGGCTATATAATTATTGATTTTAGGGCTACGATTCATTCGTTAATTAATTTATTTATTTATTTAATAAACGGGGTGTTACAATTTGATTTGATGGGACACTATGATGTTTGAAATAAAATGTTAATGTTAGGAATTTTGAAAACAATAGTCATTGTTACTTCATATTTTATGGGAATGTTTGGTTAATTAAAAATGAAAAATTTAATTGAAAATTTGGGTTGTTACATACTAACTCCTAAGAAGGGCTAGGGAAAAGCCTTGAGGCTTTGGGGGGATTTGGGAGAGAATAGTTAGAAAGGTGTGAAGAAATGGGGTGATTTGTGCCTCTATTTATAGGCTGGGAACTGACCAACATGGTGTGTTCTGAGCCCCAACACGTCCTGTTGAGGTGTCAAGTGTAACCATCTGGTGGCAAGGCGTGGTGAAGAAGCAGTAGCTCAGATCGCACCACGTGTCACTCGCTGGTCACTCCAAAAAATAATTATCTTCTAAAATCTGTAACTTTCGCATACGAGCTCCGTTTTTGATGTTTTTTTATATCCACGCATAAGTAGCGACGTGATCTACAACTTTTGTTTAGACTTCGTCGGCTAATTTTGACTTTATTTTTAAAAGTAATATTTTAACAGGCTTAGACAGTTAAAGTCCTTTAAAAATTCATAACTTTGTCATCCGACGTCCGTTTTTGACTGTCTTTATATTGTTGAGCTCCTATTAACGAGACATTCAATTCTCGTTTAGGATGTGTTGGCTAAAAATCGATCGATCTAAAATTCGATTTCCGGGTAGTGTACTGCTATGCAAAATCTTAGAAAAATCATAACTTCCTCAAACGAAGTCAGTTTTGGACGTCCTCTATATGCACGATCTCGGTTTAACATATACTATGACTTACATTTAGATATATAAGGCTAAAAAGTAGTTATCAAAAACTCACTTTTTGCGATACACGGTGTCGTATCGGGTTAGTCGTAAAACTTCGACGGATCATAACTTATTCGTTATAAGTCGGATTTTAGCGTTCTTTATATGTACGGAATCCTTGTGACATATACTATAAATTTGGTTAAGATTATTTATGCTAAATAATCTTTTATTAAAAAGTCATTTTTAATGCTTATTATCTCTAAATTGACTAGTCCGAATCTGCGGACGTTACATCAACATCTCATGATATCGGGCCTTCTTCATCTCCTCATCCGCCACATACTGCGGAACTAGAAGTTCTCTCTCCCTGAACATCACAGTTATTTGATCCACCGTCTCCGTAGTCTGGCAGAGATCCTAAAACTCTCGCGCCAGCTGTTGCACCTCAATCACCGATGCAAACTCAGCTCGGAACCGTGTCGAGAAATCATCCTATGACATCATATCAATCACATCATCACCCAGTGCATGACCTACCTCCTCCCACAGTCTCACGCCATGTCCTTTAAAAGTCATGAAGCTAATCTGACCTTGTTCCCCTCGGGACAACAACTGGTGCGGAAAGCATTTAGCAACATCTACTAACCACCGCCTCCTCGCAATGGGGTCCTTCACCCCATGATAATCTGGAGCTCCACATGCCCGGAACTCCCTGAAAGTCACAGATCATGCTCTTGCTAGTGCCACCATCTCAGAATAAAACGAGCTCAATCGCTCATCCAAAACCTCCAGGATACCCTCCTTGACCGAGTCGAAGATCGCAAGAGTCTGATCGAGAATGCAACGAGTAATCTCTGACGAGAGAAACTCCCTAGTCTGGTCATCGAGCTACCTGACTCCATATATATATATATATATATATATATATATATATATATATATATATATATATATATATATATATCGGAGAATCACAACTCTACAAGCTCCTTGATTTTATCGCATCTCTCATTGAATCAAGTACAAATCCTCTGCTTTTAGTAGTATGGGCTCATACTACCTTACATATCTATCCATACTTTCCTCAAGAATTGCTTTGACTCAACCAAGTTACTCTAAATCCATACAACCTTCCCTCACAGATAAGGCTCCCAACACTAGATCTCATCCTAGGGTTTCGTAGGGCAAACTTCATACCGCTCTCCGCCATCAACTGCAGAAGGAACTCCTGCTAACTGGCTCACAAATACAATTACATATCACTAAAACTAGATAATTCTTTAAATGAGAGTTCTCACACTACAACGGTTGGACTCAAAAAAGAGTTGCACGATAGAGTTAAAACCTAACCCTCTAAAATTATTTAGTTCCCATAACATGTAAATTAGCATATCTTTTTACTAGTTAGCTGAAGCTAATTAGATCTCCTAAAAGCAAAGCAAACAACATTCGAGCATCAAGAATTTAGAACCAAGCATAACCTAAACATGCCAGCCTATCACTGACTGACAGTGCTAGCATGCAAATCTACAAGCTTATACAACATGCATACAAAGGCATCTCTCCTAGCATTCTATCATGCAAAAACTAGGCAGATCCATAGCCCTAACTAGCATGCGGTTCACAGTTTCACAGATCAAAAGCATATCAAATAACATGTGTGGGTAATTTGGGAAAACTTACTTGAGCTCGGCTGATTGCATGCACCACACCCTTTCTTATTTTAGAAAAACCTTTTTTCTTAATATATATTTCTTTTGAAAAACTTTACCAAATCCTCAGTTTGAGTTCAGAGACACCCAAGATTGTGCCCAAATCCCTCAAACCAAGGCTTTGATACCAACTTGAAACATCCCAAAAATATGATCCAAAAATTCATTTTTTTAAAAAATAAAACAGTATTCTAAAAACATTATCCATACGTCTCAAATGAAAATAAGTATCTTAATAACATAATAATCAGTGTGATTTCTCAAAAGTGGGAACCATGTGGTGTGTACAATGTAGTCATCCCGAGCTCTTCCCCTTGGAACCCGAAGTACTTGAAACATAAACTGAAAACCGTAGGCACAAAGCTTAATAAGTTCCCCAAACTACCTCATACCATACATAATAAATCACATATTGGGCCCCCGCCACACATCGGGCCTCGCCCGGCATCGAGCCTCACTTGGTTTACAAATCTGTTATTCTCAGGCCTTGCCTGTCACCAGGCCTCGCCCACTATACACATACAATCTATATCACAAAATCATGCTAACAAATATAATGCTCTTAAACGCTAGCATATGTTCCAGTCCTCAGGCCTCGCCCGACATCGAGCCCCGCCCGATATACATAGCAGCTCATAACGAATGCAAGGGTCACGCAGACTCCTAGCATCTTAGCATAATCAATAAGGGCCGACATTGGTGCCTTAGACATGCTAAACCCAATGAGGAAACTCACCTCGAATCCTGAAACTCACTGAAGATCCCTAGTTGCTACCCTGACGATACCCCGAGCTATCAGTACAAAATAACACCCATTTAACATTTAGATTCCGTTCTAAATTCAATAATCCATACTTGGGGTAAAATGACCATTTTATGCTTGGCCTAGCTTAACCCAAGACTAAGGCCCCAATTCACAATCTAAAAGGCCCAATACCAAAAGATCCTTTAGGGCCTTACCCCTAATATGGGCCTTACCCGAAAGCCCAATAAATTTCCTTAGCCCAAAAGCTTAATTTTAGATGGCCCAACTAATCCCCAACCTTCTAAGCCTAAAACATGGCCCAAACCTAAAGCCCAACATCGAAGCCCATTGATTACGCTACGCTGGGCGTAACCCTAGTATGCTCCCCGTACCAGGTTGCTTTGCTGGATCGGGAAGTCTCACGAGTACGCTCAACGCACTCCCATTTACAGTGGGCGTAATCGTCAAAAGGCTAAAGAGTCCATTAAGTGCTTACTGCTTAATACCAAACATCCAAATCATGGATCTAGCTCTTAATAGACCTCTAAAACCATAAAGTTACTGACTTGGTGACTTTGCAAACCCCAAATGAACCCAAACTCGAAATATAACATTCTACTTCCATGAAATGAACTCAAACTCATGCATGGGTGAGTTCCAACCCAAAAAATGCTAACTTTAAGACTTAGAAACCTCAAAAACGTCAAGAGGGCCAACTCATAACTTCTGGTATTACATCAAGCCACTAAAACTCACTCATGGGACCAAAAGTTAACCAAAACCAAGCTAGAACTAGATCTTAGCTGTAATACAACAAGTTTAGAGCTTTATACCTCTAATGAGTGCCAAATGATGAATATGTTCCGAATCTACAAGCTCTCACTCCTCTAATGAAGCTTCAAGATGACCCCTTTCCTTCAAAGCACCAAAATACACTCAAAAAGACCTTCCAAGCTCAAAAACACTCAATAATGGAGTTAAGGTTTCATAGAGGCTGATTAGGGACAAGAGGGAGGATGATAGAAAAGATCCTTGGGACATAATGTTCTTTAAATAGTGCTCAAACCATAATATCAGGGTTTTGGGGTTTGGACACATACACCGCGTGTACCCACTTGTACGCTGCGTGTACATGCATGTCATCCACGTTCCTTTTACTCTAGTACGCCCTGCATACGCCCCGTGTACGACACACGCCAAGCCCAAAATGAAAAAGTACAATGACTTCAAGGCCCAAAATCAAAATAAGTAAATTACCAAATTTAAATAAATACATTAGAATTATCGGGCGTTACACTGAAAGAGGCCACTAAACATCTAGACCTACAAGGTTTGGCATCTCAAATGGTCTTGACTCATCAAGACCTTCCAAAAGGGACCAAAAAGACCAAAACAAGCTCAAAAGGAGATCTAAAAAATAGATGAGCAAAGTATGAACTTTATACCTCCAAAAGCTTCCTAAGATGATGAAGATGTTGGATCTGGAAGCTTTACCACGCCTAAGGATTGCACCACAAGCTCTTCTCCTTGCAAACACACCGAAAAATGGCTTCCTTTTGACACTCCAAGCTCAAACTCACCTCCAATGGCAATTAGGGTTTCTAGGGACGTTGAGAGGCAATGGAGGCTGATATAAGTGAGGTCCAAAGGTCATAAGAGGGTTTAAATAGGACACAAGACCAAAATTTTAGGGTTTCTAATCCAGGCCACGTACGCCCCACATACCTCCTCGTACGCCCCGCGTACGATGCTTCGATGCTCGATGATGCACGCGCTCGTACGCTAAGCGTAAATGTGCGTACACCCAATATACAAGGGGATGGTCCTTGCCAAAAACTTAATATTAAAAGAATAAATGGAAAAATACCTGGATTTTCGGATGTTACAAAGATAACACATATGAATAATACAATCGAAAGAAATCATAAATTCTAATTTTAATCCCAGAAGAAATCAGCAGAAAAAGAAAAAAAAAGGAAGAGATTACCTATGGGCGGAGCCAATGACGTAGGAGGCTGCTTGACAAGGGGATGCTGGCCGGAGAAGACGAGTGATGAAGATCGACGAAGGGAAGACGATGATGACGGATGGAGAGGACGGAGTACTTTTTTTTTTTTTTTGTTAGGGCACAATTGTCCAATGCGATTTCTTTTCTATCCGACTTGGGTTTATGGCTTTGTGGGAAATACCACGGAAAGATGATTTTTTAGTCCAAATCAAAAGTGCCCATTCAGCGGATTTTTATGTTTACTTACGACCCCTCAAATTTCCATTTCCTTTCTTCTTCCTCTCTGAAAACATTCAACTTGAATTCTCCTAGAGAGAGAGAGAGAGAGATATGAGCAGCACACAGTCGTTACACTCGCTAGCCTTCAGGGTGATGCGGTTATGTCGGCCGACGTTCCACATCGAAACCCCACTCCGATTCGACCTCTCCGATCTCATCGTCGGCGAGGATCTCTTGGACGATCCTTCCGCCGCACCTCACATTCGTCGTCTCCTCCAATCTCAATCCACAACCACCGACTCCTCCACCGATCTGACCTACAGTAATCGGTTCCTCCTCCGTGATGATCCCTCCGACGCCATGGGCCTCTCCGGTATGCTTGTTCTCCCTCAGGCATTCGGGTAAGAGTCACTTTTTTAACTCAATATTAAACAAACAGTCGTTACTGCTCTTTTATTTAAAATATATCTGCATAACTTTTCTTCATCTTGATGCAAAATTGATATGGATGTGATGCTAATATCACAACAGTTGTTCGCTTTTTTGATTGTTGATATAAGAAAGTTAATGCGGTTATACTTTCCCGGCACAAAAATCAGCTTATTTCTTAGCATTTTGCTCATGAAAAGTTTGAGTTTCATCTGAAAGCTGCACTCTTTGAAGACATGTTGATTCCTTGTACGTAATTATGACCAAAAAGGTCTGAATTAGGCGGGTGATTGGATAGTGTGATCATGTGCTAATGAATAATTAGAACAAGATAATGAACTGTAACAAAACCATGGTGCATCGGATAGTATTTGGTAGTGCATCAGCTCTAATAATTACTTTTGATGGTGTATAAGTAATTTGGCTCTGGTCATTCGATAATCAGTTTTTCTGAAACTAGTATGAAACTGATAGTTTGATTCAAGAATCATATGTTTTGTGTTGCTTTTGGAGTTGCAAAATTAGTGTAGTGAACATCAAACTTTGTAACAACCATTTTTTTTTTTGGGATGGATGGAGTATAATTTTGTAAACTTTTGATACATTTCATTGACATTTGGCTTTTTGTGTTTGTATGCTTTGTTTTGTAGGGCAATTTATCTTGGAGAAACGTTTTGTAGTTATATAAGCATCAACAACAGCTCTAGTTTTGAAGTGAGGGACATTATAATCAAGGTGATGTTTCTGAAAAAGACATGAATGCCCTTCTCAACCAAATAATAAAAATGTCCAGTTGTAAACTGTTTTTATGTAACAATTTTTTTTTTAGAAAAAGTATTGAAATTAATGATTTAAGTGACCACAGGCAGAAATACAAACAGAAAGACAGAGGATACTGCTTTTGGATACAACAAAAACACCTGTAGAAACAATAAGAGCAGGAGGGCGTTATGATTTCATTGTTGAACATGATGTTAAAGAACTTGGTGCACACACGTAAGAAATATATCTATTATGATGATGATGATGATGATGTTATATTTAATATTTCAAATGTTTTCTTCTGCCTTTTTTATTCTAGGGTAACATACAAAAACAAAACACTAACATACTGTTACCATTTTATCGATTTAGCCACTTAACTAGTTTCTGTTATACTTATTTTTTTTTTCACTGTTATAAAAAATGTTAAAATACATAAAATGGTGAACTTTTA
Organism: Lactuca sativa; assembly: GCF_002870075.4. Taxonomy (NCBI): domain Eukaryota; kingdom Viridiplantae; phylum Streptophyta; class Magnoliopsida; order Asterales; family Asteraceae; genus Lactuca; species Lactuca sativa. The sequence goes on from NC_056623.2 coordinate 231,461,434, forward strand.
TATGTATTTTGGTAATTATTTTTTTATTCTAATCTAACTTTATATTTTTCTTTAGCTTGGTGTGTACAGCTCAATATAGTGATGGTGATGCTGAACGCAAATATCTCCCTCAGTATTTCAAGTTCATAGTTTCAAATCCACTTTCTGTCAGAACAAAGGTATTATATTATATATTATAGAGTAGATTACACGAATGGTCCCTATAGTTTGAGGTAATTTGCATCTTTGGTCCCTAACTTATTTTTTTAACTCGGGAGGTCCCTACTGTTTGTTTTTGTTGTGTGCTTGGTCCTTGTCTTACCTAAAAAGACTATTTTCCCTTGGTTTTTTAATTTATTTAAATAAACACACCCCCAACCCCACTTCCACCTCACCCGACCTTACCTTGCCTACCCCATTTTATTTAAATAAATTAAAAAACCAAGGGCAAAATAGTCTTTTTAGGTAAAACAGGGACCAAGCGCGCAACAAAAACAAACTGTAGGGAGCTTCCGAGTTAAAAAAATAAGTTAGGGACCAAACGTGCAAATTACCCCAAACCATAGGGACCATTCGTGTAATTTACCCTAAATATTACAAACAAATCAATGAAAGTACATTGCTATTTCTTGCACTTAATGATTTTTTTATATTAATTTGTTATGTAGGTCCGTGTTGTGAAGGTAGGTTGGCATTGGTTAAAAATACGTGTGTGTAAGTCCTTATTCTGTGTCTATTGGGTGTTATTGGTTTTAGATAGAAGGGTAAAATGGTCATTTATACATGTTACTTTTTTTGACATTTTCTTGTGATGATTCATCTCCTTTTGTTGTCTCAGGAAACAACATATTTGGAGGCTTGTTTAGAAAATAATACAAAATCAAATCTTTATATGGATCAAGTGGAATTTGAGCCAACTTTACAATGGGGTGCAACATTATTAAAAGCTGATGATCATCATTCAGAAAAGGGTGTTTTAAACAGGTTTTTTGTGTGATTAAATAAAATTAGGGTTTCAATGCAAGAAATAGCAACATATTTTTATTGATTTGTTTATTACTTTCATTTCTTCTTATTAAAACTATCCAATTATAGCAAAATGTTATTATCCAAGTATGAATAGATTTTGTCATCTATAATATAAAAAATTCAAAGTACAATGCTACATAAAAAAATGAAAATACAATGCTGTAATAGAAAGAAGGGTTAATCTAAAGAAACCTTATATTTTGTGTGTGTGTGTGTGTGTGTTTTAATCAAACCTCAATTTTTATTTTGCTTGAAAAAGACCTTGTGTTTTTTCATTTTTCCGATACGACCCTTTGAGTCACTTTTTTCCAAAAAAAATTGTAAAAGGTGAGGGTTTTTTCGAAAGAAACTAAAAAAGTTGAGGGTTTATTTGGAAGCATTTAGAAGATCAAGGGTTTTTGGAAAAAAAAATACAAAGTTGAGGGCTTTTTTCAGAAATAATACAAGGTTCTTTTTTTCATGCAAAAAAAAATCAGGTTTAATCCAGAAAAACACAAAATATAAGGTCTTTATTGAGATTAATTTAACCTGAAAATTATCGGCTAGTTTAACTAGGACCGATGAATGATACAAAAATTGCAACTTTGTTTTTTTTTGTTTTTTTGTCTGTGCAAAAAGACGTGAATACCCTTTTCCACTTTATCATCCGAAACATTAAACTTCAATATAACCAATTCTTTAGCTGCTTCATAACTTCTCAACTTACTTTTTTTTTTTTTTGATATTGATTTAAAAATGCAACAGAGAGATATTCAAGGAACCTGTTCTAATTAAATCAGGTGGAGGAATTCACAATTATCTTTATCAATTAAAATCATTAGATGAATTATCTACACCAACAAAGATTGAGGGTAATAATGTCCTTGGTAAACTTCAAATAACATGGCGTACAAATTTAGGTGAACCTGGGCGCTTACAAACACAACAAATTCTTGGTAATGTAAGTTGACTTTCTTGACTTTTTTCAACACATGATATTTATTTTTTCTATAAGTTTAAGCATTTGATTCTTCTTCTTCTTCTTATTATTATTATTTTTTTAATCATTGTGTATAGCCCATTGCACACAAAGAGATTGAATTGAAAGCAACTAAGGTGCCACCTGTCATCATTTTAGAAAAACCCTTCACAGTAAGTACAATTTTTTTTTTCTTTTTACTTTTAATATGTTTAATTAATTCCTTTGAAGAAAATTAATATTTTTAGTACAAAATGAACTTTAAAATAACAAATTAATATTTTTGTGGTTTTGTGTAGGTGGGGTTGAGTGTAACAAATCTTAGTGAGAAGAATGTTGGGCCATTTGAAGTTGTCTTATCTCTCACTGATAACCATGCTGTTATGGTTAATGGAGTTAAAAGAATGGTAACTCTCTCTCTCTCTCTCTCTCTATATATATATATATATATATATATATATATATATATATATATATATATATATATATATATATATATCCTCCTCATCCATCATTCTTTTCTTTGTCTTAGATTATTTAGAAAATGATATGCTAATTTTCAATTCAATATTTATTATTCAGGCTTTACCTCAGGTGGAGGCATACAAATCTTTGGATTTCCAACTGGTATGTGGTGCACTTTTTTATATTTTATTTATTATATAGGGTTAATATATTTTGAGCTTTTACCGGATTAAACCCTAACTTTATTTTTTTTTTCCTAAAAAAAACCTTGCACTTTTCCTTTTTTTTTAATTTTTTTTTATTTGGCTCTTTTCACAGGTTATCGGTAATCTTCCAGTTTTAGACATTTTTTTTACCTTGAGATTTATACTTTTTTCCAAAAAAGCCCTCACATTTGACAGTTTTTTGGGTTTTGATGTGGTGCAAAACACAAACATACTTTTATCATTTTTTATTGAGTTAGCACTAAACTATTATTTGTTATCAATTTAGCTGTTGAACTTTTTTTGTTTCAACCGAAATAATCATTAAAAAATAATAGCTCACTGTCTAAATCGATAAAAATGTGGAAATACATTATATGCTTTTCTGTATTTTGGCCTCTTTCAAAACCCAAACCAGATAACCAGGGAAAATGTTTTTTTTTAACAGTAAAAAACGTGTAATAGTTTAATCTTATTCTAGGCAGGTGGCTAAAGGAGGGCATATTTGTAAATAGTTATGGCTTATTTCTATAAGTTTTTATCAAAGTTTGTCACAATTTTTGTTTTTATTTCAACAGACTTTTGCATTATTTGTTGCAGAATCTGATTGCTATGGAACTTGGAATGCAGAAAATCAGTGGCATTACACTCTTTAATACAAATGACAAGAAAACATATGATCCTTTACCAGATATCGAGGTAAGATTTTTTTACATAAATTAATACATCATTTATTAACTCTTTCTTTCTACATTAAGTAAGAAGAAAAATCTATATTCTGATGGATTCTTTTTGAACATATTGCAGATCTTCGTTGATGCATATTGATAAGTTTTGTTTTAAACTATAACGAGTTCATGAGAAATCATATTGTGGATCATATCAAATTCAGACTTTTGTAATTTGTAGTTTTGTATGATAGTTGATAAATATATGTTTTGTTTCATAGTTATTATAAAATATTGTGTTATAAATGACATTGGTCCAAAAAAATTCCCTGTTTAAAAATTATTTACATTTTTAATTTTAAACGAGTCTATTCATCAGCAACCAATTTATCTAATTAGGTTGGATACTTGGATTGTCTCAAGTCTCAACCCATTCATTCGAGATATTCAATTCAATTAATAACCAAAACCAAAGAACATTTACAAAAAGTACAAAATAATAATAATTTACAATAACATGCATATAAGTTTATTATTAGTATAGATCATTTGTTTCAAAATGATAAGTTTGGTTTATGTTATTCAATTTCACTAGTAATAACATTTAAGTGGAAAGTTGTACGTTTTCTATTAATATACAAAAGTTACACTCGCTAAAAATTAACCATGTTTCTAAATATAGCCACACCACACATTTCACAGGGGAGCCAACTGAACTGAACTACTGAAGTATAATAATATAGACGACACATTTAACCCCAAAACCCTGCGAAATAGCCACCGGGAATTGGGCCTAGATTATTAAATGGGCTACTACGAAATGGGCCTATAGGCCCTTGTAAAAACCAACTATTCACCCATTCTTTTAGCACTGCTGAGAAATTGTTTATTTTTTAGTTTATATATATATATATATATATATATATATATATATATATATATATATATATATATATATATATATATATATATATATATATATATATATATATATATATATATATATATATATATATATATATATATATATATATATATATATATATATATATATATATATATATAGTTGAGTTATTTGGAAAATAAGAAAAACCCTAAAAAAGGAAAACCGCGAATTAGAAATTGACAACGCAAATACGTATAACATTACGCAAGACGTCTTCAAAAGGGTATTTCAGTAAACATTTCGTTTGGAAAATCGGTTATACTTTCGAAATTTGAACTGGTAATCGATTTTGAACTCGAAATCGATTTTGAATTTGAAAACTGAACAATTTTGATTTTTGAGTTTTGAATTTGAAATTCAAAATGATTTCTACTTCACCGATTTTTCAAATTCAAGTTTTGAAAAGAAATTTCGATTAAATGTTGACATATATTTCAACGACATCTGCAAAAAATTAGACAATTACATTCAAATCTTCTTTTCGATTTGAAAAATCAGAAAATCAGAAATCGACCTTGCGTCATATTGCAAATCTGCGTTTTCCGGGAGTCGCAAAGCCATACAGACTCATCATCTAAATTTGGTTTCATCAATTTCATTATTTTCAATTTCGTTTGTGATTTCTATGTTTCATTTGTTCACGGGATTGTATTACTTTGATTTGCAGAATTTAAAAATCCCACAAATTCCAATTGATTGTTGCTTAGTTTCAACTGTTCTCCTTAAAACTGTTTATGTTAGCAAAAAAAGTAATTACAATCAAAATATGGGAATGCAATTTCAATTCAAAATACAAATCTGATGGGAATTCTGTGCAACAAAGCTTGTCCATCCAGAATACATTGATTTTATTGTATCGAAAAGAAGAGCATATCTAGCATATTGAATATTAAAGCTTTAAGTCAACATTTTCATCTGCTATTTGAGAAATCATTAAGTAGAAGATAACGTATACATTGTACTTTTTATAAATTACTGATACATAACATTTAACAGCAATTACATACAACACAAGAAATTATGAAGACAACAAAAAATAAACCACTTGCAACACTTATGAAGACAACTTTTGGCACTTACAAAGACAAGACTTCTGGTCACTCCAAAACAACTTCTAACATATTTAAATGTTTAAAGTAATCATAGCATTGAAACAAATTCCACAACCTACAAAAATTCACATGCAGCAACTTCAATTTAAACATCAGCGATTTTGAAAACCAAAATATTATTAGATGTTCTTTTTCAGATCTTACAATTAATTCAATTGTTACTGATTTCTGGTTCAACAATTACTAATTCTTCAGAGATTATTGAACGATGTCTGTAAACATTGGAGACTTAACTTCAGCTTACGTACATGAAGATTGTATTTGCAGAATTTATGACTCATGCTCTTTGAATACAGAAGACGATATTCTTAAGTTAACAGGTGAATTTGTTTTTTGAAAAGTACAGTTTTTTTAATTTATGTATATTTTGTATAAACCTTAAATTTGTAATTATTTGTTACAGAACATACACATGCAGAATTGCAATATGATATTGTATCAGATGAGATAATTCCAAAAATTGGTTCTACATTCAACTCCCTTGATGAAACTGTTACTATGTATCGAAACTATGCAACGAAATTAGGTTTCAGCATTAAATATGGATCAACCACATTTTATGATGATGAAATTAAAAGTCTAAAGAAAAAAACATATTCGCTGCAACAGATATGGAGAGCTAACAAATAGAACAGAAAATGAAACATCATCTACATATGGAAAAAAAGGAGGACATCAGTTTCTTCAAGAACTGGTTGTATGGCAATGATTGGTATCCACAGAAATAATGAAACTAACCTTTTCTCAATCTATAAATTTGAAGAACTGCATAACCACAAATTGAGTAATAAAGATGAAATTGTTTTTATGCCTTAACAACGGAGAATGCATATGTTGGACAAACTATTCATTGTCAAAGCTACAACTCTCAATATTGGAGCAACAAAAGCACACAAATTGAGGGCAGCTATGGTTGGAGGATATGATAATCTCAGTGCAACAAGTGTAGATTATAAGAATTTATGGAGAGATTACCCAACTCTGGTGGGTCCTAGTGATGCACAATGTATTATTGATCAGTTGATTCACAGACGAGATACATATCCTAACTTTTACTGTAATTACAAAGTGAAGAATAAATCATTGATTGGTGTATTTTGGGTACACGAAACATCAAAAGAGTACTACTCAAAGTTCAACGACGTAATATCAATTGATGCAACATACCGGACAAACAAGTAAAGTGTAATTTTAATGTTCTAATTTATATAAAAGTATGAATCAGTTCATTCTTTGATAATATATATGTTACATGTAGATACAAGATGATATTTGTTCCATTCTCTGCAATAAACAATCACCAAAAAACAGTGACTGTAGGTGCAACACTATTGTCGGATGAAAGAATTGAGTCATACATATGGATGCTTAACTGTTTTATTTCCGCACATGGTAAACCACCAAATTTAATTCTTACAGATCAGGATCCAGCTTTAATTCATGCAATATCAACAGTTCTACCTACATCACAACATCGTTTATGTATGTGGCATATCATGTCAAAATTGGAAAATAAGGTGAGCTTGATATCATGTATATTTTAATTATAAGAAGCATTAGAGCATAGTTTATTTATAAATATCACATTATAGTTTATAATTAATTTAATAATATTATCGAAAAATATATATATGATTTTATGTGTATTTTTCATAATATGTCAGGTAGAAAGAACCATTACAAAGAAAACTGAATTCAAGAGTGGAATCCATAAGCTAGTGTGGAATACATACATTAATCCCGATGAATTTGAAATATGTTGGAATATGATGTTGGATGAGTTTGGGTTGAGAAGTAATAAATGGTTAGCTGAAATGTACAATAGAAGACATGAATGGAATCCAACATACTTTAGACATATTCCAATGTCTGGGTTAATGAAAACAACATCCCGTTCTGAAAGTTCTAACTCTTTCTTCAACCGGTTTGTCAGCACGGACAACTTGCTTGTTAACTTCATGTTGAACTTTGATACAGCTATATCAAAGCAAAGACATGAACAAAAAAAGCTAGATGCAAAATCCAACAATAATAAACCGAAGATGATTTGTATGATTGATCCATATCTAATTCAACAACATGCATCTATGATGTACACTATGAAGATATTTTTCAAGGTTCAAAAGGATATCAAGAAAGCTTACACAATGTGTTATCAAAAGTCAGTTCTCAACTACAACAATTCTCAGTTATGCACTGTTGCATTTTATAACAAGATAACAGAAATGCAAACAAAATTTCAGGTTAATATTATAAATTATAAGTTATTTTACAAATTATTTATGCTAATAATAATTTTTTAAATAGGTGCCTTTCAATCCTATCAATCACACTATAGAATGTTCATGTGGGAAGTTTACAATAGTAGGTCTGTTATGTTGTCATTCTTTGAGAGTGTTGATCGATAATAATGTTTGCAAAATTCCGGATATGTATATTGTGCCAAGATGGAGAAAAGATATCATATCAGTGGAAAAACACAGCTTTGGACAACAATGGGAATTCTGCAGGACAAAAACAACAAAACTAATAGAAGAAGCATGCAGAGCTGCAGAATCATGTATAAATGCAGCTGCAGATGATGATGGTAAGTTGGAAGATCTTATTGGAAAACTGCATGCATTAAGACTAGAGAGAGCAATTGTGCCCTATTAAACCAAGAAAGAATCATATTGAGAACATAGATGAAAATGTATTTGGTTTAAAAATAAGCAAACAAGTTCATATTGAAGTTCCAAAAGGAATTACCAATAAGGGAGGTGGAAAAAAGACAAGAATGATCAGTGCAGCAGAGAAGATTAAGTTCAGGGCTCTAAAACCAAAACGCCTATGCACTGGTTGTGATATGCATGTTCATCATGATAAAAGAACTTGTCCCAAAATAAAAAAAAGGAATCCCAGCCACTTAAAAAACATGTGGTGTTAGTTTAAGAATGAATTTTCAAGATGTTTTATTCATACGATTATGTATATCAGGGAGATTGTGTTATTGATGATTGACACTTGAAGGATATAGTCCAAGATTATGAATTGAAATGTATTTATCATTTTACTTTTTGTATGTACATATTGTGAATATTGATAACAATTTGATTTATGTAATTATGTATTTTTTTTGCTGGTTTATGAATATCGTTCTAGTTTTTTGATAAGTAATAATGATGTCATTCAATTTGAATCGTTGTGACAGTGTGATTTATAATTTTTGTTTGTTTTATCTATTAAATCGTTGTGATTTATAAAATTTTAGATTTGATTGCAAATTCATTTGAAGTAATGTAACTCTTTATTTAAATATGAGTATATAATGTTCATAGAAGTTTCTTTGATGACTATTGATATGAAACTAAATATTATAACGTAAACTAAGATTCTTATGTAATTATGAAATTTTATGCTGTTATACTTTACTGTCTGCATGAATATCGTACTAGTTTTCTAATAACTATATATCATTAAAATTAAATATAAATCTCGTTTTTGTTTATATCCTTTTTTTTTGGAGATTATCATAAAAAAACGAATTTGATGGCGATAAAATTTATAAAAGTTTTTGTATGGTGATAACGGCTAAGGCGGTTATGAATGCGGTTATTGATTCATAAACGTATATATTCTTAAACAACACACGCATGGTATCTGGAATGCAGATAATTAATCTAAATTTTTTTTATTCAACATTACAACGACTGATTACATTTTACTTTCTTCATTATCAATAGTTTTATTAAATTATATAATGAAGCTGGATTTGGATATCTTTAAAGATATGACGTATCACATGGACGCATTGAAGAATTACACAAGTAAGAGAAACTTTAAATTGGAGAATGAAATCTTTCAATCGATGCAAAATTGTAACATTAAAAATATAGTGTCTGTAGACGGAAATAATCAATATATAGTGCGAGAAAAGATGACAACTCTTTTAAGCAGAGTGATTGATGTTGAAGAGGATTACGAGGTAATTGAAAAATAAAATTGTTTACTTAATTTTTTATGAAATTTATACTTGTTTATATATTTAATATTTATTTGTTATAGGTAATATTTGACATGGGAATGGAGTTGTTTAAATGAGTTGCATGTATTTTGAAAAAGAAGTCATATAATATGTGTTTTTAAAACAGGTTTGCTTCCATATGTTGATTCAATATCAGTATCACTTAATATATGATCAATGATAATGAAAGCAGGTTTTTTTCAAATCGAAGCATATCAAATAATACTTGTTGTTATCACACATAGGAAACAATACCTACATTCATCAAATAACATATACTTCAAAAATTATAATTATATTAGCTTTAGATTCATATCATTATAATACATTTTTATTACCAGATAAATATTGCTGAAACAAGGTTTGATAGGGTAATTGGAACATAATTGATCCACTGTCATCTTAAAAGCATTGAACCTGTTAACCTCTAATATTGTTTCATCAAGAATAGTATTTGACTACAATACAAATAAAAAATTCATTATATAACTTAAGTCATCAACATTTTATGACTTGATTATGTGTTGATACTGTATCAATCGACTGGAGGGTTATAACTTTATCTTTACTAGGCAACAGATTTCCAATAGTCATCATCCAATAATTTAATTGTTCATTTCCTAGAAATTTGTACATTGCTTCGCTTAGCGTTTTATACAGTTCACTCTTATCCTTTACAACCCGATAATATATTGCTTGAAGACTAACACAAACTTCCTGTATAATGAATAATAAAAAAAACAAAATAAATTAATAATAACAATATACATATTCTGAGTTATAAATATTATTCAACCTGTTAAATGCTAAGTACGTAAAATTATAAGAGCTCATACAAAGAATTATATCTAGAAATATAGTCATCTACATAATAACTAAAAATGAACTGAATTGTATTAATATACCTCAACTGTATTCGACTCTGCTGTTATCTGCATATCAAATACTTCCTTGTTGCAGCTAAAAAAGTCTTCAACTGTATAAATAAACTACATTTGTATTACTTTGATTTTTGGTTACAATATACACAATGTTCTACGCTTTGAGCTATTTACAAAATGTAACTTAAAATTAACGATAAGCATTACTTACAAGATGTAAAATCAATACTGTTATGATCAGGTTTATTCTTTATTGATGAAACGCCATCGGTTTGCAACTTATCCATATCTTCAGCAACCTTATCTTCTGTAATCAAAACAATACTTGTTTCATATTAAAATTATATATGATGAAAACCAACTTCTGATTTTGTAGTATGCTATGTAAACGGTTATGTCATGAATAATAACTTCTACTACCTGCATTGCGTATGGAGTACGATAATATTTTATTTGAAAATGTCAAACAAATACATAACATCACATCATAAAATAACATATATATATATATATATATATATATATATATATATATATATATATATATATATATATATATATGTGGTTATAATTATGTTAATATTTTTAATTATATAGACAGAAAAAAAATGTCACCATTTGTAAAACTAGTTATTAAATGTAATTTGATAAGTTTTTGCTTGAATATTGATTGTGTTTATAATACTTAGCTTCAATAATAAATCTACAATGTATATGTGTAAAATATTATACAAATAATGTCGCAGTTACATAATATCATTCTGGATTAAATATATTGTGGTAGCCAAAGTGAATATATGGCATTTAATAGATTAGCCAAAATTAAAAGAATTTGTCAACTGATAGTTTGCATACATGGATTACCTGTGTTTAATGTAGCCGGATTTACAGTATGCATCATATTCAAAATGGACCAAATTGCCCTTTATTTTAAATTGGACCAACATTCACATTTGTTTAGAATAAACATAAAGTTGTATTATGTACAAATCCTTTAGTATTAAAATTTTGTCCATTTTTAACCTACATTAGATATAAAATTAATAGAAAACATGACATAAAGTTGCGTTTGGGCCATTCAGACTGTGAATCAGTCTATTATGTTGAAAAATTGGACTAAAATTAACTGTATGTAAAATTGGACAATATTGCCCTTTATACCTTCATTTATGTTGATTGAAATTATTTTCCAAAAAGGGCATTATTGACAATTTTATACAAAATTAATAAAAAAAATACAGAAATGGCATTTATGTCAATTTTTGACCACTATTCATCTGCTTTATACCTTCATTTATGTTGATTGAATTTATTTTTCAAAAATGACATTATTGACAATTTTATATAAAATTAATAAAAAAATACAGAAAGGGCATTTTCGTCCATTTAAAGTCTTGATCATAATATTATGTTTTTAAAAGATTAAATAACAGTCAATTTGGACCATTTATTCTCTGCATCATATTATTATGTTGAAAAACTCCAATAAGATACATTTTTGACCATATATACCCTACTTTTAATTTTCTATAAAAATTTGTTTTTTTTTTAAATTTTTTTCTAATACCATGTGTAATGCACCCTTTATGTAAAGAATGCACATAATTCACCTTTTGCATATACAAAATGGACTAAATTGACATATATGTAAAAATGAACAAAAATGCACTTTACTTATTGAAAATGCAAAATAGACAATGTACTTTAGAAAATCATCACATCATTTTTTGTTTTATGTTTTAATGTCGTTTGTTAATGTTTGGTACTTTTAATGATGTTTATAATCTAAGGAAGTTTAAAACTTTAATTTATATATGTTTATATACAACTCATTATTATTTACTTTGATATATTAAAGTTTTCATCAAGTAATAAAACATGAAAACAACTTCTATGCATAATGGTAAAAATAGACGAAATTACCCTTTGTATTAAAATGGACCAAATTGACATTTATTTAATGAAAACAACTTGTATGCATCATATTCAAAATGGACCAAATTGCCCTTTATTTTAAAAAGGACCAAAATTGACATTTGTTTAGAATAAACATAAAGTTGTATTATGTATAAATCCTTTAATATTGAAATTTTGTCCATTTTTAACTTGCATTAGATATAAAATTAATAGAAAACATGACATAAAGTTGAGTTTGGACCATTCAGACTGTGAATCAGTCTATTATGATGTAAAATTGGACTAAATTTAACTGTATGTAAAATTGGACAAAATTGCCCTTTATATCTTGATTTATGTTGATTGAATTTATTTTCCAAAAAGGGCATTATTGACAATTTTATATAAAATTAATAACAAAAATACAGAAAGGGCATTTATGTCAATTTTTGACCACTATTCACCTGCTTTATACCTTCATTTATGTTGATTGAAATTATTTTTCAAAAAGGGCATTATTGACAATTTTACATAAAATTAATAAAAAAAAAATACAGAAAGGACATTTTCGTCCATTTAAAGTCTTGATCATAATATTATGTTTTTGTAAGATTAAATAACGGTCAATTTGGACCATTTATTCTCTGCATCATATTATTATGTTGAAAAACTCCAATAAGATACATTTTTGACCATATATACTCTACTTTTAATTTTCTATAAAAATTTGTTTTTTTTTTTTTTAAATTTTTTTTCTAATACCATGTGTAATGCACCTTTTATGTAAAGAATGCACATAATTCACCTTTTGCATATACAAAATGAACTAAATTGACATATATGTAAAAATGGACAAAAATGCACTTTACTTATTGAAAATGCAAAATAGACAATGTATTTTAGAAAATCATCACATCATTTTTTTTTGTTGGACTTAATATTGATTGAAAACATTTGATGTGCATCAACATAAAAATGGAAGGGATTTTCTTTCTTAAATTATACGATGTATTTAAAATGGTAAATGAATCGAACAACTAATGCGAATGTGATTGTTCTTATCTTTTTTATTTTCATTTTAAAGCCATTAAATTTAATTATTATTACATTATTTTATTTTTTTTATCATCTTCACATATGTTTTAAGTATGTAAGCCAAGTAGAAATTGTGGATTTCATAACTGGACTTTCACTTACAGTTATAGCCCCTCTACATCAAACACTTTGACAATAAATGCACATCACAGACAGGAAAAAAAGGAAAACTATTTGCAAAAAATTATTTCAATGATATTTAACATAGTGATAATAAGGTAAATAACAACAGAAATATCAACATTCAAGATTACTTTACATATCAAACTTCATTTAAGTTATAAACAATAAAATCAATAACATAATAACAAAATTCATGATAACTTTACATATCAAACTGCATTTAAGATATTTTCCTTAAAACCAACCACATATGCTAAATTTTTCAAAAACACTTTCTTTTTCATGACCAACATAAAATAAATAAAGGCAGAAGAAGTAATGCTGCATAAAACAAATAAACAATTTTTATTATTAAATTATTTATATATTAAATATAATTCAATAAGTTACTATTATAAAAAGATAGTAAATTAAAGTACTTCATACCCTACCAATATTCTAGGAATATTTCCATACGATTGTTTCCACATCTCCATTATTATAAATATGGTCTATGATCATCCAAGCAGGTTTCCTCAAATCAAAACATATTAAATAATATTTTGGCCCATTAACAATAGGAAAAAAAAACTGCACGTATAAACATAAAAAATATATAATGTATGAAATGTTATTAGCTCTATATATAATGAAACATGATATTTACCAGATCTACGTCAGTAAATGGATATTTGTCATAGAACCTTAAATTGTATTATTGAACTATCGATTTAAACTTATCAAATTTGTGTAGATCTGATATCGTTTCATCAAGAATATAATTACTCTGTATTATGATTGGATATATCAAAAAGTTAGTATATATTAATTTTAAATAAAAATAATATTTTAACTAACCAATATTTTTGTATGGAAGAATACTCTGGATGGTGCCATAACTAAGTTTGGTGTGTAAATAATGTTAAGGAAAGATGACCAACAATCAATAACATTACAACTAATAGGCTTGTTTGCTTCAAAACAATATGAATCTTCAACAAACATAAGTTGAGCATCTTTTAACTCCCATATGGTTTCCCTATAAAATTATTAAATAAAAAAATCAGCTAATATTAAAATAAAAATTATGATAATATTATAACATTCACATTACCGAAGATTTCTATTTGAACATAATATTGACTTGCAAATATCAATCTCAATATCAGTAATCTTGCTTCTAATTGAAACTATTTTGTTCATATACGGAGAACAAAGACTAGAAGCTGAACTGCAAATATCAATTCCTGTTCCTGTAGAATTTTCATCCATGAATTCAAGTTTCTTTTTGGTTCTTCTGTATATGATTTCATCTATTTCCTTTAATACTCCTGGGCTAAGGAAACTATATGAAGGAGAAGATTCAAATCCAGAACATTTTTCACTTTTTCCTGAAGGTTTGGGTGTCATGATATGATTATAATCACACAATTGATCTTCTTCACCTACATCAATCAATTTATAAGAATACTTCAACGAAAACATGAAAATACTAGAGTTTACTATAGCATATTCATCAACTTGATATTTATAAATGAACAATTTATATATAATGATGTGCAGAAATCCAACAATTAGTTAATCGAACTCAAATCAAAAATTAATAACGACATACAATAAGCTTGAATAAAATTTAAAAATTATATATACATAACTATGTATCATAAAATAAACCTACATATACTCAAGCTTGATTAAAACAAAAAATATCTTTTAGTGTGTTAAAATATCTTTCTTTTCTTAATATAAAATAGTATATCTGGTATGTTTTGGTTAATATAATAGTACATCCTACTACTAGCTAGTGCTTCAAACAAGCAGAAAAAACCACACATATAATTGAGACCTTTTGTTCGAAATCAAGTCTTAAATTTCTTCCACTGAAATCTGATAAGTAAGAGCAACTACAATTATTCATCAAACTTTCAAAACAGTACTAAATGAACTGAAATGACCAATTAGTAAACACATACAATTAAATACTTTGACAGTACCATCCCTTTGCGTAGATATCAAAGACTGTCCACTATCCATCGATAATAAATATCCTTGTGCATATATATCAAAATGTTAGTTTTTTATAAAGTACTTTTTGCATAGTTAACTGCATAACACAACATTTTTGGAATTAAAAGACATCATATGTAACTGATTGAATTACTAAGAGCCAGAATTAATGCAAGTATCTGTTGGGTTTTCTGATTACTCTTCTGGGTCGACTAGTAATGGATGATAACACATTATTTTCCAGAAGATATGTCAAGAGAGAAATATGGCAATTCTTTATGAAATTTAGAATCCCATAAATGCCAATATAATTATAATATTGATATGAATATAAAACTAAAATAATTATAAGCATCAGATCAAGGAAGAAAGTTAAATTTTTAGAATCAATGCCTTCATTTAATTTGCTTTCATATGAGGATGCTGATGATAATGTTCCTGACAAGTTGGAGGTAGATGTTGATGTAGTTGCTGAAGAAAGTAATCTAAATAAAAGTATGGTCATTAACCGATTGGAGTTTATGATGAAAGTATATGAGGAAAATCAATATGAAACATGTGTTAGTCACAAGAAGGTGCCGATATTGTTTGAACCTCCCTATATGAGTAACATAGTATCCATTAACACTGAAATTAGTGATCTAGAGATATTGCATAATCTGTTAAATTATAGTTTCCACTTCACAATCTTAGTTTGTAAAATCAAATTTCATAAATAATTGACACTCAACTAAGATATCGATATACAAAATTCAAATTGAACAAATTGACCACTTTTTATGATGGTAATCTATCGACTCACAACTGATAATCAGCTAACAGCAAATAAGTGAGAATTGACTGAGAATAGATAAATAAAATACCCTTAAGAAGATATTGAAAGATCATCAATGCCGAAACAACTGTGAAAAATCATAACCGATCGTCGATTACACATGTATCATAAATTGGATAAGAAAATCACTAACCCCGCTCAAATCTCTATCTGATCATAAATTGGGCGGGTATATTTTTTCTAATTTGCTGCCTACTAACCTCAATCGTCGATTACACATGTATCACACAACCGTTCCCCCCCAAAAAAACAAAACCGATCCCGCTTAATTCTATCAGATCATAAAATCGGCGTGTATATCTTCTCGTATTTACCGCCTATTGACCTCAATCGACGTAACACACAACCGATCCCCCCAAAAGTCACAACCGATCCCGCCTATTAACGAAAATCGTCAAGTCTAATCTTCAAGGGTTTACGCCTCTAATTTGATCGAATTACTTTGATACCCTTTAAACCATTATTTATAAATAAAAAAAACAATTACATGTGTCAAATTCTAATTGATCCTCACTTGATGCCCTAATTCCTTATTTTCCAAAAAACCCATTCCTATATATATATATATATATATATATATATATATATATATATATATATATATATATATATATATATATATATATATATATATATATATATATATATATATATATATATATCAAGGTTGTAAAAATCGCTCGACGTTAGCTAGTCGGTGGACTGGGGTTAAGGGATTAATCGGCTAGGCGGAGATTAATCGGGGGATTAATCGGAGACCATTAATTTGTAACTTATTAGATTTTAAAAAATTAAATATGACTAATATCATAACAAAATAGGTTAATATGATAAATACAACACAAATCATACCTTAAATAGTTTCCATTGAGATATAACTTCTTCAAAGTGTTAAAATTTCATCGGGTTCTACTGTTTCAGTAATTTTGTATGCATAGATTAATCGTTAGGCGCTCTCTAATCGATCGAGTAGAGCCTAAGGATTAATCAGAGATTAATCGGGACCTAATCGAGATTTTTACAACACTGATATATATATATATATATATATATATATATATATATATATATATATATATATATATATATATATATATATATATATATATTATTTTTCAAAATTCATGATTGTTTATTAAGATTACAATTTTTTTTTTCTGAAGTGTATATATATTTGTGTGGTAGGGATTTTTACAAACGAATTTCCTAACAAAAGAGTGCTTTATATTTCTAAAAGGAAGACTTAGTCGAGACTTGAGAGACATTTTATAAAAAAAATATGGTATAAAAATAGAAAAGGTAAATAAAAAAGGCATTAAGTAGTGAATACTGAATAGTGGTATTTCATAATGGTCATTAAATTGGTGGTTATTTAAGAAATATGTGAACCATTGGGTAAAGTAAAGTAACAAAAACAGAAAAAACAAACAAATATATCATTAAGAGACATAAAACAATAGAAGTAGACATTTTTTTTTTCCAAATAAGTAACAAATCTATGATTTAAGTTCTATACAATAAAAACTCAAAAGGAAATTATAATGCCCCTTATCCCCAAGTAGCCCAATTAGCTTCACTTCCAACCCTAGGCATTGCTTGTGTGGTCTTTGAATACACATCAACTTTAAATGTAGCACCACACATCACTCCTTCACTATCAACCCTTGATATTGCCTTCATTTTGTTCTTTGGATGCTCAAAGCTCATTAATCCCCCTTCTGTATGATACATACACCCTATACAACACACAAAAATCCACAAATATCAATCTACATACAATATCAAATCATAATGAAAAGACAAAATTACCCTTTCTTCAAGTAAATCGAAAGTTTTGGAACCCTTACCGGTTGGGAAGGGAGCAAATGACTTGGAGCAGCTAGACTTTATGACCATCAAGTTGTCAGAAATTACAACCGAGCCATCAGCCGCTATGCCCCAGAAAAGCTTCACTCCTCCATCAGCACCCTATAGATCATATCATCACCACAAATTTTACCATATCAACTTAAAAGGTCGAAAATGCCCACCAAATTCTTGTAATATTACTAAATGACACATTGGTGATTTGGTGTAGTAGTAGCGTAGTATGAGAGAACACTTACAAGTGAGACAAAGACAGTTTTAGCCATGAGATCATAGAGTATAAACCCAAAACTACCCTCCATCTCCTTGAGTACTGAGTGGGCCGGGTATGGGCCGCGATCACGAAGGGTCTTGTAAGCTTGGATCACAAACATGGGCTCATTGGCCAGCTTTGTTAGCCCATATTGCTTGTTAAGGGTGCATAAGTTGTCTAGACCTCCCAAGAATATGCAATAAATGTCGTCCATGCTACTAAACAACCTTCAAATACATTTCACCAAAGTTTCAAACCAAAACTTAACGGAAAAAAAAAATCTTTTAGGGTATAATGTAATAAATAACGAGTTAATGTTTAAGTTTTTGACCAATTACATAAATATATATTATCCAAAGATTAAAAAAAAAATACCTTTGTTGAGAGGAAGAGTCGAAGGCGAAAGAAGCATCATTGCCAAAAGAAAATGAGAAAGCATTGGGATTAGAATTCAAGAATTGGTTCAAAGGATGATGATTTTGATGATGATCGTGTGATGGGCTACTGAGTTCTTTTGGTGCATTAACCAAATGTTTCTTGAAAATAGCCAACATTATATTTTAAAGGATCGACAAAAAAAATATGAAGATTTTCTTATGAAATGAAAGGGATTGTATTGTGGGTGTTTAAGAGTTTGTATGTGTGATGGGTATTTATAGTCAATTGCATTTGGTGGGGAAAGGGACGTGGCAGCATTATCCAAAACAAAAGAATGGATAAGGTAAGTGACATGACATATGCTCATGAATGTTGAAAGGGTTCCATCTTCAACTTATTTTTCTCCATTCAGTTGTAAGGAAATATAAGACGCCTTTTTATTAGTATAATTTGTAAGAATTTGTTAATTCTATATTTTATATAAAATTTTGTTATTTATATAACAACTTTTAGTTTTTTTTAACAATATTATATAACGTATTTTTATTATTTTATGTGAAAATCTATATAAAATTATAAATTGTTGTATTAAGTAGGGATATATACATTAAAATCCTAATATTTTCATCAATTTGACAAGAAAGTCCTAAATTTTATTTTTTGACAGTAAAGTCCAAATTACCGATAATTTTTGACACTTTTACCTTTTTTTTTTCCGGTTAGCCGGTAATTAGGACTTTTTTTTATCAAAAAAATAAAGTTTAGGACTTTTTTTGTATCAAATCGTCATTTATGACTTTACTGTTAAAAAAAATAAAGTTTAAGACTTTCTTGTGAAATCGTTGAAAATATTGAGACTTTAGTGTATATATCCTTTTTTTAGTTAGAAATTTAATGGTATTATACTCTTTAAGCATAAGAGTTATTGAAACATTTTTTAGTCAGCTAGATCCTATTGAAATCCTTAACATTTGCTTCTTGTTAAATTATTTTTTTAATCTCAACAAACCGACATTGAAAAAAATGGAGATAATCAAGAAAGAAAGATAGAAAGAAAGAACCAGGGTTGTGTTGACTTTTTACAGTCCAAAAAATGGAAAAATAAGAAACCGAAAAAAATGTCCTTCTTTCCCTTCTCCACATTCACACCTTTTTGACTAGGCATGTGTTGTTTGTGTTTGTATAATCTATCCCCACTTTTTAGTTCAAGATTTGGTGGCAAAGCAAGAATAAAGTTTTACAAGTCTTTTCACCATTTCTCGCTCTCTCTTTTGCATATGTTTCTCCTGATCGTGATTGTGTCAGGGTAATGATGATGATGATAAGAAAAACAGTGGTTCTGTAAAAAAAGTCACAATTAAAAGTTCTTGGGTTACGAAAATACACTAAAGTCCCAATACTTTCAACGATTTAACAAAAATCTAAACTTTATTTTTTTTACAGTAAAGTCATAATTGACGATTTGACAAGAAAATCCAAAACTTTATTTTTTTGACAAAAAAGTCCTAATTACCAGCTAACCGGAAAAAAGGGTAAAAGTGTCAAAAACTGCCGGTAATTTAGACTTTACTGTCAAAAAAATAAAATTTTAGACTTTCTTGTCAAATCGATGAAAATATTGAGACTTTATTATATATATATCCCTATTAAGTAGTTACAAATTAATTGATAGGGATAATGAATTGTAAGGGTAATATAGTTTAGATTTTGTTTACGTTTGTATATATATATATATATATATATATATATATATATATATATATATATATATATATATATATATATATATATATATATATATATATATATATATATATATATATATATATATATAAAAGCCTCTTTATGAAGAGTGATGCGATCTTATTTGACCATTTTTATTTTTATTTTTATATATTGTTTTTTGGTTAATATCTGGATTAGTTTCTTGGACACGTATTACAGAAGCCAAGGTTGTAGTATTAGCACCAAGGTTGAAGTAGTAGGCTTGAATGGTACAAGTTTGTCTCTCCATCTTCACTGTTTTCTCCTCCAATGGGATTGTTCCACCTTATGCGGTCCCTTTATTCAACCGGTGTTACTTTAGGGCGGTGGTATGCTGTCCCTTCTCTATCGTTTTTATTTTTTCTAGATGTTTCCACCGATTTGCCTTCTACGTTTTCCATTGCTTTCGCTTTAATCCAGTGTCTTTAACTCATACACATTATCCATCTTCATTTTTTCGATCCTTGGAATAAAATTTCTTTACTTCTTTCGTATCTCTTCTGTGTTCATTAAACCGATCGAAGGTAACATTAAGTGTTGTATCTTACATATCCAACATTTACTTATTTATTTATTTTTTCATTTTTGATGCTATAAGGTACAATAATTTGTAGGAGTTAGTACCCTCAAGTTTACAAACAATGCAAACATACAGATGGTGTTTTGGAGACAAAGAGATTCACCAAATGCTTATATTTTGGGATGTTCGTTTGGACAGAATACCTGAACCGAAACCCGGACTGGACCGACCTGAATTAGGACCGAATAAATTATTTGGGTCGGTCCTCGGGTATCTATTTTTGCCCAATTCGGGTTTGAGGTTATTCAGTCTGGGTTACCCGAATAAAGGTTTAATCGGGCCAAAAAGACCGACCCGGAAAGTGAATAATCACTTGAACCAAATAACCAAAATAAAGTGAAATGACCCGAATAACCCAAATAAACCGAAATAACCCGGATAACCCAAATAAGGAAATTCTATATTTAATTCAAGAAAAAAATATTAAATTAATATTTTTTTGAACTAGATATAGAATTTCCTTATTTGGGTTATTCGGGCAATTTCGGTTTATTTGGGTTATTCGGGTCATTTCGGTTTATTTATTCGGTTCAAAAATATAATGTAAATGTTTATTTGGGTTATTTCGGTCCTATTGGGTTAATAACCGAACCTAAACCCGTATTATCCGAACCAAACCGGTCCATATTAGTATAATCAGTCCGGGTTTCGGTTCCCATTTTTTTTATCCGATTCGGGTTCGGGTCGGTTCCGGCCCGAAGCACATCCCAACTTATATTGCTGCCCAAATCTTCATCTTTCTTGGACTTGAAGCTACAACAAACATTTTTATGGGTAATTGTTTCTTAGCAGGGAGGGCTTGGATGTGTAAATAGAGGAAATCAAGCTTAAATGGACATTGATGTGTGAATAACAAGGCATCAGGTAATTTAAAAGCCAACTTTTAATGTATACGAGGTTAGTATTATGGAATGAAGAGATTATGATATAGCTTTTGGTTATAATCTGACGAACATAATGGATTTTTTTTTTCATTTGCAATCTGATTTATTTGGTATTGCCACAATATCCTAAGTTATATATAAAGTTGAAGAAAAATTGATAAATCCAGTTCAATTGAAGGTTAGAAAAGTTAGCAGTCCACCAGATAAATAATTGGGTTCAAACATTTCAATTGGTTCAACAATTCATTCAGCCCTCACAACTGAAGCGATTTCACCGGTTGCGGCCTTATGGTATGATTTTCTACTTCGATTTCCGAGATATTATTTGATTGACATCTGCCATTTATGATGACCCATGGAAGTGGGGCTTATGGATAGTTGAGGAATAGAAAATAAATATCAATACCATGTTATATGTGTAGTTCTTTTGAGAGGCAACCTGATTTTTCCTGTAAATGCATACCAGTGATCGAAATGGAAGAGAAGAAAGTAATCCTTAAGGTATTTATTTTTACCTTTTTTTTTGCTGATTTTCTCGTATAAGTTTTGTATGTGATGCAATCAGGAAAGTCATAAGCAAATTTAGGTTGTTTAAGGAAGTACTAAACCTTTATTTCTATTTTTGAAGATAATTTACTTACATATCTTTTTTCTAGATTAGTCATATTGAAAGAGGCTGACTCACCATTCCTCTTCAACTTCATGGAATTAGGCATGCTATTCTTATTGGAGATGAAAACCAATTACCAACAACGGTTATAAGCAATTTAAGTCTATATTGTTTTTCTGTTTTCAAAGTTTTGTTATATATTATTTTTAGTTTTAGTTTTATGTAATACTCATAGTGATTGTTTGTTCATGGAATTGAGTCGGTTCAAATAGTTAAATCATATTTAAATAATCTTACAAGATAATGCTGATATAACAAAAACATAATAAATAAATAAATAAATAAGAATAAATAAATAAATAAAGAGACAGTTTTAATCACGCCTTGAAATTAAGTGTTAAGCTTTTATTTTATTTTATTTTATTTTTTTAATCTTCCGTTATTATAATTTTCCATATATGGAACAACTTTTTTAATACTTCTACGACGAAACTTTAAAATATCGGATTTTAGTTTATAATTGATCGCGGTTAATGACAAATAAAATGAAGTTTTATTTGACACCTTAACAAGCTCATAACAAGTGATATGAATTTTACAAAAAGGTACATGAATTATTAGATGCATGCAATATTCATGGGACCATGTTTTTATAAACTATAATTGTAAAACATATATATCTAAAAATGCAAGTCATTGCCGTCCTTTTGAAGAACACTCGTTATCATTTGAGGGGTTTAGCGTCACAGGTCACCTGGGCCTAGGATTAGATTTTGATGTTCGGGGTAGTTTTGTAGTTTCTAATTTCTAAAGGGTCACCTTGTTACTGGTTAGTTGCAATGCTACAAGTTGTTTCAAGTAGGATGGCTTGATTAGAATCTTATATGATAAAGGTCACCTAAGAATGAGAGGTCTGAGGCATAGATGGGATAAATATGCCAAACTAAACAATAGTTGTTTAGGATCCCATAATCTAAGAGTTACATATCATATGCAATTGGTAATCGCTACCTACCGAGTTTGAATAAGTTTATGGGATAAATGTCACCTAACCATTTACTTGTTTTGTTACTTGGATCCTAGACTTTAATAAATTAATGTTTTAAGAATCAATAAGAGGTATTAATTTTTAAAGACTAAATATTGAAATACTAAATGAAACTTTGTTAAATTCTGTTGATAACTGTTTATAATTTTACGCCCTGCAATACCTATTTCTTGTTGAATTTCAAGAGACAATAACATTTGATGGTTATAATTTCTATATATTGTATAATATCTTAAGGTCCTACCTTAAGGATAAATAGAAATTATATATACTGAAAGATCCCATACCTGAATAACCTCTGCATCTGGTTAGTTCGATCATGATACTTTGATGGAAATATTATTGTGATAATGTTGATGTATCTCACATTATGCTGGAGTGATTAACCATGAGTTGCTGAAAGTCTTGGATAATTATGAAATATATCAGATGTCTCATCAAGTAAAGCAAATATTCAATCAGAACACTAGAAAGTACTTCTAGTTTGTTCAAGAATTGAATAAAGGAAGTCTAAGAGATTGTGTACTCATATAGACTTATAGTTCAGTTAAGGGAAATACAACATAAACCTAGAAATCAAGAAAGGACCAAATGATTAGTGTTGTTTCTGTTGTGGAAGAAATTGGACACTAAAGGAGGAATTACTCCTCTCATCTCATTGAGATGAAGAAAGTCTGACTGGGACAAGACTTCAGATATCTATATGATAGAACTATTTATTTTTCCATCATTCACTTGAGTATGTAATACTTCAGGTGAAACTAATAATTGATATTATGTGTTGATGATTGGAAGAAATAATCAACTGATTACAAATGAATGATATTTCGTGTTAAAGATATAACGAGTGTTGTTATAGTCTTTTATTTAAACAATATATGTATTGAACCTATCCTTATAGGTACATCTAACAGTTGTAATTTATGAATAAATCTAGATTTACTTATCGTTTAATGGATGTTCACATTCATGTTCTGAAACGATATATTGTATGTTAAAGAATATTTTTCTCATAATGTTATTTATGAAGTAAATCTATAATCTTTCATTAAATTAATAGTTCTGATCATAACACCTACATAATAAAATGATATTTGATTGGAACTTATCTATGTCATAATCATCATGACAATATAAATAAGAAATACATATACCAACTTCAAAAGGATGGAATTTTAGAAGCCAAATAAGCTTGATTTATTTGATATATGTGAATCATATTTATATGGGAAGATGATTCACAAATGTCTTTACCTATTACTAATTAAAGAAGGAAAGGCTTGACAAAGAGTTATACATAAGTGATGTATGTAATCTTTTTCAATCCATGAATACATTTGGTGATAGATACTTAATCAATTTCACTGACGACTTTTATTCGTTGTTGATGAAACCTTTTGATTTGATCAAAATTTTCCATAGTGAAGATTAACAAACACATTAATGAGTTCATCATTAAATTTTCATTATGATAAAGAAAATGAGTTTTGTAAACCAAGTCTTCTTGGAACATCTTAGGAATTATGCAATCGATTCACAACTCATTCTGACAAAAACACTCACTCGTGATTAGTTAGTTCCTTGTGGCACAGGATCAACTAGTCACTTGAATCTATCTTTTGATATTCGAGGTAGCCTTCATATTCTATAGTGGGATAAGGTCACCTAGCCACTAGCTGAATGTCGATAGTATAAGTTTTAAAGAGGATAAAACATAGACCTTGCAGTCTATTATATGATGTTTTAAAAGAACTATTTACTTTATAAAATTTTGGAATTATGCTCACTGCAACAAATATATATATATATATATATATATATATATATATATATATATATATATATATATCTAACCAAACAAGTGGATTAAATACTTTCGTTAGAATAAGGATGTAATGGTTTAGCCTTATCTAAAATGTAAGAAGTTGTAAAGCTTATGTTAGACAATAAGCTTAACTATTCTAGCATCTACAAATTGTATTTATGTAGACTATCCTAAATGGTTGTTTAGGATGAAGTCTCTACTAACCCCACTAATTTTCATTCCATAAGACAAGTACTTAGAAAGTTCTTTTTCTAAGTGGGAGCTATATGGAACTTTAAGAGCTAAAGAACCATAAACTAAATGCATCATAGTTTGGAACTAGCAAGTTTTCAACTGTTGTTGAATCTGCTCAATGGTTGATCAGAAACCAATAAAAGACAGAGAGATGCATTCACGTATGACTATCAAGTATGGGCTTGATTAATCTTGCTTGATATATTGCGAATATAAAGAGTAAGTGAGTTTTTAAGGGTGAAAACATACATGAATGAAAATCTTCTCAGATTTAAGCTAACATCTCAAAGTAAGAATCTTCTTTCTTATAAGACAACTACATAGTGTGATTTAATTATAAATCAAGACTAATCTTGTGTTTTTTTTTATAAATCTAGTGGGAGTGCAGTAACGTTTTTAGTCTTATATGTAGTCAACATACTAACTCTTGGAATAAATATCTATAGAGGTAGGTCATGGCAACTTAAAGGATTAAGTAAAATTGCATTAATTGTCATGGATCTTAAAGAGCTTAAGATAAAGGACTGTGAGAGAGTCATCTTGTTAAAAACCACATGACATGATTTTGAGCAAAATCCTAGTGCAAATGTTTTTGAACTAGATAATATGATTGTATTCTGTATGCTGAGGCAATTGGATTAATCATATATGTCATGATTATGCATAAAGGCCAAATGATTCGTATGCTTAGAGCATGTCGAATGATACCAGTATAATGTGAAAACAAGTCATTGTGTGACTTATAGGAACATTCTAAAGTATTTGCGAGAACTAGAGAAATATTCCTAGTCTACATAGTATTTGAAAGAAAGCTATGTTTAAAGTTGTTACACATATGCTAAATTTTCAAATAGATTGAGACGATTCTTAATCACAGTCCGGCGTGTCCTCGTTATGGATGAAGAGATAGTTACATGGATAGTGGTTCCATGTAGCTTTTAATTACAATTACATATCGGAGTTAGAGTGCCTCGTGCTTTGGAGAACCACGTACAAAGATGCTTAATGTATAGTTCATTATGACTATGAGTAATCCCATTATGCAAGTATTGGTATCTAAGTCATATTTAAGCATCTAATTCATTCTCAATAGTTTTCTTTATATATGAGTTATATATAAAACTGAAAATGATTGTATTTTCAAAGCTTAGACAAATCAAGTTTGGCAAATCTACTTGACAAAGCTCCATCATTAGCTAAAGGATGAAAGTGAAGCTGGTGCTATAGGGCGTTGTTGATATACGTATATGTATTGATTGAAACTTAGTACTTGGATTTTGGAACAATAAAGACAACATATATTGTAACGAGTCGAGATATTGGATATGAGTCATTCATTAACTAATTGTTGTGTTCTATATTAACATGTTTAAATCCTTGAATAACTAGGTTATTCTAAATGTACACAGTCTTTCATAGTTGTGGGAGCATCTATGAGGTAAGAATAATATGAGTGGATTGGTGGATTCTCATGGAGATGAGAATAGGAAGAGGTGCTACCAACTTTATAGATACTTGATTAAGAGAATAAGTATTGGACTCGACCCACATAAAAACCACTTTATGGATTATAGTCAAGAGTGATGTTTTGATCAAGGTTGTATCTTTGTATTCTTATACCTGAGATACATATTGTTGGATTAATGTCTAAGTCCATAACTATAATTGGTATGTACTTGACTCGATTGGCATGGTCCATTTGGGTTGCATGGCATCAGAACAATTTGGATAGACTTTTATGAGAAAAGGATATTTATGATTTGTTAATATATTATAAGTTCTAATATATTAATATAAAATCATATTATTTAATTAGTATTGATCAATAATTAATTTGGAATTAATTTTGTGATCAAAAGGAGACTAATTAAATATATGAGGATTGATTGTGTAAATCATTCATTCTTATATATGCGGGCTTATGATCCATAGTTCTTCATCTTGGGCTAAACCCATGGAGTAAACCATGGATACTCCATGGAGGTTTTAACCCATGGAGCATGAAGAATATGGAAACACATGAGTTACATGGTGTAACCCTAATAGCCACAATATATAAGGACCCATGGCTCAAGAAATTGGAACTAGTGTGTGTACACATGAGGGCTAGCCGATTTGAGCATAGGAACCTTTTCTCTCAAGTTATTCCAAGTTGTTGGTGATGTTGTGTGAACCATTTGAGGTGTCACACTTGAGGCACTAGGCTCTTAAGCTCCATGGAATCAAGCTACATGAAAAGGTATGTCTTCTTACTTGTTTATATTACCAATTATCAATGATTGTATGCTACTTAGAGTAATACCTTGGAAAGTTCATGTTTGCATGTATAATAGAGAAAAGATAGATCGAAGGTATCTAGGGTTGCATGTACACCATAGGAGTGTTATAATGCTCAAAATCCTTTAGTGGTATCAGAGCCTAGGCTTGTTTTCTTTTATACTTGATGCAAACTTATTTTTCAAAGTTGAAAAT
Organism: Lactuca sativa; assembly: GCF_002870075.4. Classification (NCBI taxonomy): domain Eukaryota; kingdom Viridiplantae; phylum Streptophyta; class Magnoliopsida; order Asterales; family Asteraceae; genus Lactuca; species Lactuca sativa. Next base: position 231,489,527 of record NC_056623.2, read on the forward strand.
CTGCCAACTGAAAGCCAAACTCGTCGAGTTCATGCCATAACACATGAACTCGTTGAGTTTATAGCCAGAACTCACTGAAGGGTTTTGAATATTCTAACACTCCTATGGTGTACATGCAAACCTAAATACCTTGGATCTATGTTTTCTCTATTATACATGCAAACTTGAACTTTCCAAGGTATTACCCTAACTAGCATACAATCTATGATACTTGGGTAAAATAAACAAGTTATAAGACATAACTTTTGATGAAGCTTGAAGTCTTGATCTTTAAGAGCTTAGCCCCAATAGTGTGGAATCCTCAAGTGGAATCACAAATCACCAAAACCAACTTGGAATAACTAGAGAATAAGGATACTTAGGTTCCTCTTATGAAATCGGCCTTGCCCTCATTTCTATGCACTAGTGCCATTTTCATGAACCAAGTACCTCTTTATATAGTGTGGAGGATTAGGGTTACATTCATGTAAACCCTAATATACATGACCTTTCATTTCTATAGGATCCATGGGTTGAACACTCCATGGACTATCCATGAAAGCTTAGCCCAACCTAAATGAACTTGGTCCACCACATATATAAGAGTCCATATTTAATTAGTTCCTTTTTGATCACTAGATTAATTCTAAATTAATTCTTGATCAATACTAATTAAATAATATGATTTCATATTAATATATTAGAACTTATAATACATTAATATAAATCACTAGTATCCTTTTTTCTCATTTTGTCTATCCAATTGTTCCGGTGAAGTGCAATCCAAATGGACCATGCCAAGTCGTGTCGAATACATAACAATAATAGTTATGGGCTTAGACATCTAATCTAATAGTCTCCCACTTGGATAAGTCTAAAACTATTATTGCGTTTGACTCCAAAACCCGACTAGCAATCGTAGCTCTTAAAGCCCCTGCCGTACTCTGAACAAATAAATGACGTGTCCATTAGATAATGGATCATATATTCCTCCATTCTACATGTCATATGGAATGAGACATGGATTATAATCATTCTCTCTGTCCATTTGTTGTTTCTCGATTTCCGATTTATGACGACCGACTAATTGAACAAATCACATCAGTCCAGGCTTGGCCAAGCACTTCGGGGTGTCATCACTAAATCATTGATGGGCCCACAAATATCGCTTTTATCCCTCCAAGGGTAAAATTAATGGGTAAAATTTGACTCATATGCTTGGTCTACTACTTGTTGAATCATACATAAATGCACGTTTTATAACATCGAGTTACCAATGCGTTTTCGTACAATTAATGTATAAGCAAATCATAGGCAACAAATCATATCTCTAGGTTTGAAGAATATAAGATATTATCGTCTCATGATCACTCGTGATAAAATCCATGAAGTGAGTCAAATGAGCCTGGGTTTAATCCAATACTCAGAGCTTATGAGCACTCATGAATGTTGCAGCAACTCTTGCTATGTCCACTACCTTAGACATCTACAAACTAGCTTTGTGAAAGTCTTGCCTTAATACCTACTTCCAACGTATTATCGACCGTGGATGGTTTGAATAACTTGTCATTTAGGAAGAACGACCTAGTTATTCTGGAAGTCAAAACATGCAAAGTGAAACACAAGAATAATCGAATCCAATATGGTCTCAAAACTTATGAATATAAATATAACACCTTTTATTTATCACCATATTGATCACACATTATTCATTGCATACTGTTTCAAATGATCAACTTTATACTTGAATTAATTTTTTTTAAACACTAGTCATGCCATACACCAAGTATGCACACTATGTTTTTCCAAACATTAGTTATGCCACACACCAAGTATACACACTAAGTTTGTCTATGATCTTTACTTTGTGAAATAGATCTATTGAACATAATTCCAATGATTCTCATTTCACAATCCCAAATCCTTACCGTAAATGCAAGAATTCAAAATTCCTACCATTTATTGAAATCTGTTAGATTTTAAACTTATATGCACTAATCATCTGTAATGATTATGCACAAAGTCATAAAGACTTGTCAACAGACATTACAGAGTATTCCAATGGAGATCAACTCCATGGAAACGAAGTCTCATATTCAAAGTACATTGCTTTGAACATCCTTCTTGCATTAAGTTTTCTAATCTTACATAGATTGAATAACTTCCGTCTATGAGAATATTCCCACACTCCTATTTTGACTATCACTTCTTAACGAGAGTTGCCTCTTTTCAGAATATGTCAATATGTTCCTCTCCAAAAAAATTACACTATACTTCCAACTGTCCCTGAGCAACCAATATTTGGTAAACCTTAGATTGTCCTCGACAATTTCTTAATCAAATTAGTCCTATCCAATTCTAGTAGTTTTTCGCTCTTAATGCTCTAGGCATTTGGAAAAATTTAGAACATATGAATATTAAAGCACATGCAATCGATCCTATATACGAAGCATATGGGACAAGATTCATGATGTCTCACATAAAGACATGATGTTAGACCAGTGTTTTGCTATAATATTTCTATTTCTATTTGCCAAGTTCTCATAATTCAGATTATGAAAAGGGATGCCGTAATCATAATCGAATTTTAGAACACAAATAATGGACCCATATATAGAATTTCCTTATGTTGAGCCAGTCCAACATAAAAGTCATATATATATATATATATATATATATATATATATATATATATATATATATATCCTTGACTAAAGATGATTAAAGCCTCAATCTAAGCTTTTAAAATTGAAATGAAGTATCATTTCCTCTCCCTTAATTATAGCAAAACAACTTTTCCCAATTGAAACTTTTGTTTTCTATAATTAACATTGCTAACTTGCAACACTCATTATAATTATCATGCTCCCACTAACATGAGAATTATCAGCATAACACTTATGCTCCCACTAGCTTTGACATGTACTCAGAAATCAACTGGACTTCTAGAAATCAATACTTTATTGACTTTCTTACCAAAGTGCAGACTTCTTATATGAGATGCTTTGATAAAACTTTATCAAAATCATACACCTTTCCTTAGATAGCTATCATGTATGCCTAAACAATTTCCAGAACTATGAAAAGGGATGTTGTAATCATAGTCTCAATTGCTTAGACCTTTGCCATTTCTCACAAGTCCATGTTAGTGTGCCGGTTAACCACACACGCTCCACTAACGACCTTGAGAATGCAAATATCACAATTGTTATCTACTTAAATTCTACTCAGTGAAAGTATTTCCTCACCATCATTTTCATGAATCGAAGAGAAACTTGATGACACTTAGATTTTATGGTGTATGTGTTCCTATCCATGTGAAATTTGTCAAAACCATAATCACAAGACACGGTTAATGACAAATCCAAACTTATATGGACTGAACTTGTGCAGTCTTAACTTCTTGCCACCTGGCAGCACAAGGGTCTGCCATTGCTTCCAAGTTGTTATGCAACCAATCAAGAACTCTCAAAACTCATATGCAAAGCCAACTTTAACTGGAATGGGCACATAAATAGGAATATGTCAACACGATAGGTTATAAACATCAAGTCGTGTGCTTGTAATAAACTACATGTTTTACTCTTGATTAGATCTTGAAATCTTTCAGGATCTTTAAGACTCCCACTGTCCTCTTGACACATTAGACTCTCTTGCCAAATATTCAAGAGATAGTGCGGATTCTTTATCAACACAAACACTTCACACAATTGGTCTTTGTTTTATCCAAAACATCACAACTTACCAATTTCAAATGTACAAGAGTAGGACACATTCTACTCTTACATTTGACAAGTGTTAGTAAACTTTCTTTAAGATGTGTCACTCAAATTACAATCTTGGAGTATGATTCTAAGACTTGTTTTGGAATGAAGTATGACTCATCTTCTTGATTTAACCATTTGAACAATTCAAGAGTCCTCTTCTTAGTCATAAGAATGCACTAAGATGTCCTTAGAGGACTAATTGTGATATGGTTTCTAAATTATTAAGATGATCACAAAACATGATACTAAAGTACTCTCCCATCTTTTTAGATTTGAGAAACTTTTATCTCTCTGCCTAATTTGATTCTTCTGATTCATTCTGCCATACATCGAAACTTTTCCAATGCTTCAGAATTATACTTAAACTTGTAAGTATAACCATATTTACTAAACTTTAGTAAATCATGACGAATAGACTTATCGATCTTTTGTGGTGGACTTGACCAATGCACAAGAATGTGCACTCGATCCCTTTTTCCTTCACTTGACTCACATATACATGTGAACAAGGAACTAGTCTTAATTTTCCAAAGATGAAAATTCTCATTCATCATACGACTTGCACGATTCCAAGTTTCTGTCCAATTGAGAACTTGGGTGATGAGAATCTTTCCTTATTTGGTAAATTTAGACACTACCACAAATAAAAGAATCAAATGCACATTTCCATTATTGCTAGAAACATACAAGAATCAGTTTTCAATAAAAGCCATTGCAAGGAGATATAAACTAAAATAAAATCAAAATTTTATTTATTCATAAAATGCGGAAAAACTTTTTCCTTACAATGCAAATTTAAATGAAAATTATGCTATTACATATTTCCTAGCAATCTATCATAACTCCTTAAGTAGTAGCTCAAGAATCCGATCTTCGAACCATGCTATTGAAATCCATCTTCGCGATCAGATTCAACATACTCTTCTTTTAAGTTTCCTTCCATTTGCTTGATCCTGCCATACATCAAAATGTATTAAGAATCTCCAAATTGAAACTTAATTGAGTTAGATAGTGGACTTACCTGAAGCAAAGTCAAACTTTTTGACTAGACCTTCTCTCAGATCTTTCAAGTAGTTCGAGCAACTTTGCAACCAATGCCCCTTCCTTTGGAAATAGAACCATATGGACCCTTTGGGAATGGTACACGAGACTATCTCAGACTTAGCCTTTCTCTTTACCATTTGGTCAACCGAGTTAACTATGGCCGATCCCTTTCCATTGGGAAGAAAAAGCTTCTCTGGATATCCAATGTAACCAATTGTCATTGTCCATGGTAGTTTGGAAAGTTGATCTACTAATCAAATTTGCTTTACCAGAACTCCAAATCATTGTAGATTCAGTAGCACCAAGAAAATAGATAAGATCATTAAGGGTCATGTCATAGTCTGTTACATAGTAGTGCCAAAGAAACTCACTATATGACTTAGAAAGTTATTGAACAACTAACTTTCTCAAGACTTTGACACCCAACTCTCCTGGATTATCAGTATGTGACTTCATCTCCAAGATGTGAGCACACATATACCTTGCTTGCCAATAGGGCTTGAGTGACCTTGAACTTGTAGGTTAGGGAGAATAATTGGAGGAGGTAGAGGAAGTGAAGAATGATTTACATGATCCAACCATGGGACATCATCTTCATTAGGAAAGATTGTTCCAAGAGATTTGGGATGATCATAATTGTCTGAAACAGACATCTTTTGGGAGATACTCAAGATAATTGATTTAAAGTCCTTAATATAACACCCAATATGAAATATTAAGGCTAGGACCCAACACAATATTTTATAACTTGAAAGAGGGATGCCGTAATCCAAGCCATAAAATATTTGAAGGTAGGCGAATGACGATTCACCGATTTCCACCATGAAAAAACGAAATAATTTATTAGGTTTTTAATTGGATTTGAAACTCCTAGATCTTTTGAGATTAATTGAACTTTTCAATGGCATGTTTCAATCTTGATTGTGCCCTCTCAAATTTTGTGACTGAGATGCCGAGGATCACAAAACAAGGTGTGAATAACCATGCAAATATACTTGGTACCCTTAATAATTATCACTCAATCGATGTGCCGGTTAACTACACGCGCTCCACTACCGACTTAAGCAAAGTGCAAAGTGTAATTTCATGGGTTAGCACCAAATTCACATTTTCCTAAGTAACTAAGATTGGGAATCCATAATAGTTTAATTACTTAGTATTTATCATTAATACTTTTAATGAAGTGAGAATTCTAGTCCTTGTCCTACCCGTTCGGCTAACGACCCTCCACCAGTCAAGGAAGCGGTGGGTGAGAGTGGACATCCATTAAACTGCCATTTTATAGGCAGTAACCTTATACCCCCCTTATAGACCGGCTTCGTGAATGAGGCCTACTAACGCTAAGACTGACTTTGTTCTTATACACACACACACACACACACACATATATATATATATATATATTATTATTATTAACTTATAAGACTATAAATTATAAGGGTTGAATTTTAACTTTAAAAATTCTAAGGGCTTAATTTGGAATTAAAGTATTCATGAGGGGAAACTTTACAAATTCCAAAACTTGAGGGCAAATTTTGAACTATTCAAAAACTTTTCAATTCCATAACTTATGTGTTTAAAGTAGTTTTAATGAAAAAACTCTTCAGGTTCCATAACTTGAGGACAAGTTATGGAAGACTTTAATACATTTAAAAATGAGACTCTCCATTTTTTCATAACTTATGGAAATCTTATGAGTTTTAATAATCATAAATGTGACTTTTCATATAACTTAAGGACAAGTTACAAAAACACATATTATGAACAACTTTTAGATCAATTTGGATTAAAAACATATTATTGCATAACTTTTCTATTAATCTAAATTAACTCATAAGAACAAGATAATTCAAATCAAACACTTTTCATGTAATTATCCTTACAATTAAACTAATACAAAACATGAATCTATTAACAATTAAATATGAAATTGGATTAGCATGAACATTACCACATCAAAAACAGGTTTACAAGTTCAAAAACAGCTTAGGGTAATGTTCCTAGTCCAATTCTAGCCAAAAAAACACGAAAACTTGCAAACTGGAAGCACAACTCGTCGAGTTCTCCAAGGAACTCGTTGAGTTCATGCCTTAAGATATGAACTCGACGAGTTTTTGGCCAGAACTCGTCGAGTTTTCCAGTCTGGGCAGTTTTTGGTTTTGAAAAACAAGTTTGCATCAAGTATAAATGAAAACAAGCCAAGGCTCTGATACCACTGAAGGATTTTGAGCATTCTAACACTCCTATGGTGTACATGCAACCCTAAATACCTTGGATCTAAGTTTTCTCTATTATACATGCAAACTAGAACTTTCCAAGGTATTACCCTAACTAGCATACAATCTTTGATACTTGGGTAATATAAACAAGTTATAAGACATACATTTTGATAAAGCTTGATGTCTTGATCTTTAAGAGCTTAGCCCCAATAGTGTGGAAGCCTCAAGTGGAATCAAAAATCACCAAAACCAACTTGGAATAACTAGAGAATAAGGATACTTAGGTTCCTCTTATGAAATTGGCCTTGCCCTAATTTCTATGCACTAGTGCCATTTTCATGAATCAAGGACCTCTTTATATAGTGTGGAGGATTAGGGTTACATTCATGTAAACCCTAATACCCATGACCTTTCATTTCGATAGGATCCATGGGTTAAACACTCCATGGACTATCCATGAAAGCTTAGCCCAACCTAAATGAACTTGGTCCACCACAACTTGGTCCACCACATATATAAGAGTCCATATTTAATTAGTTCCTTTATTATCACTGGATTAATTCTAAATTAAATCTTGATCAATACTAATTAAATAATATAATTTAATATTACACCATAGGGTTTTGAGCATTCTAACACTTCTATGGTGTACATGCAACCTTAAATACCTTGGATCTATGTTTTCTCTATTATACATGCAAACTTGAACTTTCCAAGGTATTACCCTAACTAGCATACAATCATTGATACTTTGGTAATATAAACAAGTTAGAAGACATACCTTTTCATGTAGCTTGATTCCATGGAGCTTAAGAGCCTAGTGCCTCAAGTGTGACACCTCAAATGGTTCACACAACATCACCAACAACTTGGAATAACTTGAGAGAAAAGGTTCCTATGCTCAAATCGGCTAGCCCTCATGTGTACACACACTAGTGCCAATTTCTTGAGCCATGGGGTCCTTATATATTGTGGCAATTATGGTTACACCATGTAACTCATGTCATTCCATATTCTTCATGCTCCATGGGTTAAAACCTCCATGGAGTATCCATGGATTACTCCATGAGTTTAGCCCAAGATGAAGAACTATGGATCATAAGCCCACATATATAAGAATGAATGATTTACACAATCAATCCCCATATTTTAATTAGTCTCCTTTTGATCACAAAATTAATTCCAAATTAATTCTTGATCAATACTAATTAAATAATATGATTTCGTATTAATATTATAGAACTTATAATATATTAACAAATCATAAATATCCTTTTCTCATAAAAGTATATCCAAATTGTTCTGATGCCATGCAACCCAAATGGACCATGCCAATCGGGTCAAGTACATACCAATTATAGTTATGGAATTAGACACAAATCCAATAGTCTCCCACTTGGATGAGTCTAAAACTATTATTGCGTATGACTTCAAAACCCGATTAGCAATCGTAGCTCTTAAAAGCTGCTGTCGAACTCTGAACAAATCAATGACATGTCCATTAGATAAGGGATCATATATTCCTCCATTCTAGATATCATATGGACTGAGACATGGATTATAATCATTCTCTCTGTCCATTTTAGATATCTAGAATGGAGGAATATATGATCCCTTATCTAATGGACGCGTAATTGATTTGTTCAGAGTTCAACAACAGGTTTTAAGAGCTATGATTGCTAGTTGGGTTTTGAAGTCATACGTAATAATAGTTTTAGACTTATCCAAGTGGGAGACTGTTGGATTAGTGTCTAAGTCCATAACTATAATTGGTATGTACTTGACCCGATTGACATGGTCCATTTGGGTTGCATGGCATCGGAACAATTTGGATAGACTTTTGTGAGAAAAAGGATATTTATGATTTGTTAATATATTATAAATTCTAATATATTAATATGAAATCATATTATTTAATTAGTATTGATCATGAATTAATTTGGAATTAATTTTGTGATCAAAAGGAAACTAATTAAATATATGGGGATTGATTGTGTAAATCATTCATTCTTATATATGTGGGCTAATGATCCATAGTTCTTCATCTTGGGCTAAACCCATGGAGTAAAGCATGGATACTCCATGGAGGTTTTAACCCATGGAGCATGAAGAATATGGAAAGACATGACTTACATGGTGTAACCCTAATATCCACAATATATAAGGATCCTATGGCTCAAGAAATTGGCACTAGTGTGTGTACACATGAGGGCTAGCCGATTGGAGCATATGAACATTTTCTCTCAAGTTATTACAAGTTGTTGGTGATGTTGTATGAACCATTTGAGGTGTCACACTTGAGGCATTAGGCTCTTAAGCTCCATGGAATCAAGCTACATGAAAAGGTATGTCTTCTAACTTGTTTATATTGCCCAAGTATCAATGATTGTATGCTAGTTAGGGTAATACATTGGAAAGTTTAAGTTTGCATGTATAATAGAGAAAACTTAGATCTAAGGTATTTAGGGTTGCATGTACACCATAGGAGTGTTAGAATGCTCAAAACCCTACAGTGGTATCAGAGCCAGGTTTTGATCCTTGGACATGTGGCCTTGGGTTACAGCATCCATCTTCCAAGTTATAAAATATTGTGTTGGGTCCTAGCCTCAATATTTCATATTGGGTGTTATATTAAGGACTTAAATCAACTGACTTGAATATCTCCCATATTAGATGTTTGGTTTAGGCATTTATGATCTTCCCAAGTATCTGGGAACAAGCTTTCCTAATGAAGATGATGTGTCGTGGTTGGATCATGATTTGAGGCATCACACTTGAGGTGCTAGGCTCACAAGGTTCTCAAGGAATCCAAGCAACAAGAAAGGTATGTTTTCTTACTAGCTTTATGATTCATGTTTGCCTTGTTATGCTAGATTGGTTAAGAACCTTGGAAAATCAAATTTGCATGTATCTTAGTAAACATAGATCCAAGGTTTCTAGGGTTGGATGTACATCTTAGGAGTGTTAGAATGCTCAAAACCCTTCACTGGTATGAGATCCTAGGCTTGTTTACTTGATACTTGATGGAAACTTGTTTTTCAAAAGCCAAAAACTGCCCAGACAAGAAAACTCGACAAGTTCTGGCCAAAAATTCACCGAGTTCGTGAGTTAATACATGAACTCGATGAGTTTGTCATCCGGTGAGCAGTTTTTCGAGTTTTGCTGCTGGAAATGGACTAGAAACATTACCCCAAACTGTTTTGGTCTTATAAAACTTGTTTTAGATGGTGTAATGGTTATGCTAATCCATTTTCAATGGCTATTATAAAAATTTCAAGTTTTGTATGGATTATTTATGATTCTTGAAATTGTTGATATGAATGTTCGTGAACTTATGAGTTTAGAAGAGCATAGGAATTATTGGCAACTTGCTTGTTAGTTTAATTCTTGATCTTGATGTGTTTTAATGGAATCCATAATTTTTCCTCAAGTTATGGATTACCAAAAGTCACTCTTTTAAAGCCCATTAAGAAACACATAGGTTACATAAAATGAAAAGTCTCTCATTTTAATAAACCATTAACTCATAAGTTATGAAAGATGAAAAGTTTTGAAAGTTACAAAACTTGCCCTCAAGTTTTGGAACATGTAAAGTCACTTTAAAATCTTTAGTTCCAACCCCTAAAATTTTAAAATTTAAAATTCAACCCTTATACTTTATAATATTATAAGTTAATAATATATATATATATATATATATATATATATATATATATATATATAAAAGAACAAGTCGTTTTATCGTTAGTAGGCCTCATTCATGAAGCCAGTCTATAAGGGCGGTATAAGGTTGTTGCATATAAAATGGCAATTTAATGAGTGTCCACTCTCACCCACCGCTTCCTTGACTGGTGGAGGGTCGTTAGCCAAACGGGTAGGACAAGGACTTTAAATCTTCATTAAAAGTATGATGAATGTAAAGTAACTAAATGTTTTTCATAAATTCCCAATCTTAGTTACTTTAGGAAAATTTGAATAAGGTGCTAACCCATGAAATTACACTTTGCACTTTTCTTAAGTCGTTAGTGGAGCGTGTGTGGTTAACCGGCACACTAACCTGGACTTAACAAGGTAGGAAAAGGGTGGCTTAAGGTTTATCATAAGTCGGTGGAGCGCGTGTGGTTAACCGGCACATCGATTGAGTGATAAACATTAAGAGTAGCAAGTAATTTGCATGGTTACTTCACACCTTTTTTTTGTGATCCTCGGCATCCCAGTCACAAAACTTGAAGGGCACACTCGAGATTGAAACATGCCATTGAAAAGTTCAATGAATCTCAAAGAATCTAGGAGTTTCAAAACCAATTAAAACCTAATAATTTATTTCGTTTTTATGGTGGAAATTGGTGAATCGTGATTCACCTACCTTCAAATATTTTATAGCTTGGAATACGACATCCCTCTTCTAAGTTATAAAATATTGTGTTGGGTCCTAGCCTTAATATTACATTTGGGTGTCTTATTAAGGACTATCTTTATATCTAATATAAACTTGTCTTTCTTCTTTTTTAGATGTCTTACAATAATGCTGCTTCTGGCTCAAACCCTACTGGCTCCTTCTCTCTCATGAACCTTTGTGGGAGAGTCATATTTGATGGATCCAACTTTATGGATTGGATCAAGAACATCAGGATGGTCACTTGGTATGATGACAAGGAATATGTCCTCGACAAGGTGCTTAAGGAACTTGAGTCGTCTGCTACTCCTGAGGAGATCGCTGAATACCAGGCACATGAGAGAGATGATACCAAAGTGGCATGTATCATGTAGGCCACAATGACAGCTGAGCTCCAAAAGTCCTATGAGGACTACTACCCTTTTGAGATGCACCGGGACTTGATGGGCCGCTACCATCAAAGTGATCGTTAAGAGCGGTATGAAATCATTTCCTCCATGATAACAACTCGAATGAAGGATGGTGAACTCATCACAGGCTACATGCAGAAAATGCAAAGGTATGTGGACCGTTTACTGAAACTAAATGCGAACTTCCCTGAGGAGTTGGCAATTGACATCATTCTACACTTCTTACCTTCGTGTTATGATCAATTCCGAATGACATACCACATGAACAAGGAGGAAGTTACACTCAGCAAACTTCAACGACTTTTGAAGACCGCGAAAAGTGGTCTTAAAGGTAATTCGGCTATTATTGCTCGTACTCCTACCGCGGCCGCTGTCTTGGCAATCGGGCAAGGTAAAGGAAGGAAGAGGAAGAGCCCTTCGAAGGGTACCAAGGGAAAGTCCCTTGATGTCTCCTCTTCAAGTGGAACAAAGAAATGTTTCGTCACTCCTTCTGCCAACGCTAAAGAGGCTGAATGCTTTTATTGCCATGAAAAGTCGCACTGGAAGCGAAACTACCCGAAGTACCTGCAAGATGTTAAGGATGGGAAAGTAAACCCAACCATGCAAGTATTTACACTATATTTTCTATTAAATCAACCCATTCTAATTCTTAGGTCCTTGATACAGGTTGTGGTATTCACATATGTACTGATTTGCAGGGACTAAGAAAAAGTGAAAATGTGGAGCATGGGAAGATAAACTTGATCATGGGGAATAGGAAAGCTTCACCTGTCACCAAGATTGGAGTTTATTCCTTGTTGCTAAGTAGTGGGTTAGTGTTAGATTTGAATAAGTGTTGTTACTCGTCTGAAATGGCGAGAAATATTATTTCCTTTCATGGTTTTTACAAACAAGGTTTTAATAATGAATGTGGTGGTATTAATGTTTTCTTTAATAATGTTCTTTATTTTAAAGCATTACCTTGTGATGGTGTGTATGAAACTATGTCAGTTTTAGATAACCTAGGAAATAATGTGTTGTGTATCGTTTCTTCCACTAGCTTGGATAAAGCATTATTATGGAATTGTTGTCTTGGACATGTAAGCAAGAAACGCATAGGCCAACTCCAAAAAGATGGATTCTTGGAGTCATTTTACCTAAAGTCGGATGATAGTTGTGAATCTTGTTTGCTTGGGAAAATGACAAAGTCACCCTTCACTGGTTCTTGTGCTAGGGGTGAGGGTTTGTAGGATCTCCTACAAACTGATGTATGTGGACCCTTCATAACCGCCACAAGAGATGCTAACCGCTTCTATGTGACTTTTACTGATGATTTTAGTAGATATGGATATATCTACTTAATCAAGCATAAGTCAGAAACCTTTGAAAAGTTCAAAGAGTTTAAACAGATAGTGGGAATTAGTTGGGCAGGAACATTAAGATGCTTCGATCCGATCGAGGTGGTGAGTATCTTAGTACAGAGTTCCTTGACTATATTAAGGAATGTGGGATTATCTCACAGTTGACACCTCCCAGGACACCGCGGATTAATGGTGTGGATGAGAGGCGCAATCGAACCTTGTTGGACATGGTTCGTTCCATGATGAGTCGAGCTTCGCTAACAATCTCATTTTGGGGGTATGCCTTAGAGACTGCCACCCGTATGCTTAATCTAGTCCCTACAAAGAAGGTTGCCAAAACACCTCATGAGATGTGGACCGGAAAAGTTCCTAATCTGGACCACATCAAGATTTGGGTTTGCAACGCTTTCGTGAGGCGCGAGTCTCACGATAAGCTCGAATCTCGAAGTGAGAGGTGTATTTTCATCGGCTACCCATAAAGATCCTTTTGTTACCTCTTCTACTGACCCAGTGATAATGTGGTCTTTGTAGCAAGGAGAGGAGTCTTTCGCGAGAGAGAGTTCATCAGCCAAGGAAACAGTGGGAGGCAAATTGACCTTGAAGAAATTCAAGAGTCAAGTGGTGAAGGAACCTCAAACTCTAGCAATCAACCCGAGGAGGAAACTCCTGTTGATACGACAGAAGAGTCTGTACCTCTGAGGCGTTCCACGAGAGTTAGGAATGCCCCTGAGCATTACCATGGTTTCCATATTATTGCGGAAGGTGATACACTTATCAGTGATAGCACACTGGTAAGTATGGATGAACCTAACTGCTACACGGAAGCTATGGCAGGCCCTGAGGCTGCTTAATGGAAAGAGGCTATGTACAGCGAGATACAATCCATGTATGACAATCAAGTTTGGAACTTGGTTGACAATGTAGCAGGTCGTAAGACAGTCGGGTGCAAATGGATCTTCAAGAAGAAGACCGACATGGATGGTAATGTACACACTTATAAGGCGCGACTGGTTGCAAAAGGCTTTTCTCAAACTCCGAGAATCGATTATGATGAGACATTTTCACCAGTAGCGAAGATTAAGTCTATTAGGGTTATGTTAGCCATTGCTTCATTTCATGATTATGAAATATGGAAAATGGATGTAAAAACCGCTTTCCTTAATGGGAAGTTGGTTGAGGATGTTTACATGAGTCAGCCAGAGGTTTTTTTTAGTACCAAGTACCCTAGTAGAGTGTGTAAGCTTGATAAATCCATCTATGGATTGAAACAAGCACCTCGCAGATGGAATCTTTGTTTCGATGATAAAGTCAAAGAGTTTGGTTTTTCGAGAAGCGAAGATGAATCTTGTGTATATGTCAAGGCTAGTGGGAGTATAGTTAGCTTTTTAGTACTGTATGTGGATGACATACTACTCATAGGAAATGACATCCCAACTCTGCAGGAAGTGAAGTCCTGGCTTGGGAAGTGTTTCGCTATGAAGGACCTTGGAGAAGGTGCCTATATCTTAGGGAAAAGATTTTGAAAGACAGGAGTAAAAGACTAATTGGTCTTAGTCAGAGTACCTACTTGGATAAGGTGCTGAATAGGTTCAGCATGCAGAATTCCAAGAAAAGAGAGTTACCGATCCAGAGTAACGCCAGATTGAGTAAGACTTAGAGCCTGAGTATAGAAGCTGAGATAGAAGAGATGAGTCGAGTACTGTATGCTTCCTTTGTAGGCTCTATCATGTATGCTATGACTTGTAACCGTCCTGATGTGGCCTTTGCGTCGAGCATGGTCAGCAAATATCAGGGGAACCCTGGCAAGGCTCACTGGTCTGCGGTAAAGAACATTCTCAAGTACCTGTGGATGACTAAGGACTAGATCCTTACCCTTGGTGGGAGTGATGACTTGAGAGTATTAGGGTATAGTGATGCTAGCTTCCATACTGATAGGGATAATTTCCGCTCCCAGTCAGGTTGGGTCTTTATCCTAAACGGAGGAGCAATTTCTTGGAAAAGTTCCAAGCAGGAGACAGTAGCTGATTTAACTTGTGAATCAGAGTATATAGCGGCAAGCGAGGTAGTAAAGGAGGCTATATGGCTGAAGAACTTCATTGGAGACCTTAGAGTTGTACCATCTATAAAGGAGCCTATAGAGATTTTCTATGATAGTGAAAGTGCAGTTGCCTTAACCAAGGAACCAAGGGATCACGGGAGATCAAGACACATCAACAGAAAATACCATTTCATCAAACATCGAATCGAAGAAGGACTCCTCATGGAAAAGAGGGTATCATCAGATGAGAACCCAACAGATCCCATCACGAAGGGACTGGGTAGGGTTAAGCATCTCCAACATGCGAGGCGTATAGGGCAGAAGGATGATATTAGTTTTAGTAATTAGATAGCTTTGAAATGTGTAAGGTGTAATTGACATTTGATGATAAATAAAAGTTGTAGTTTATTTATAAGTAAAGTATTGCTATCTTTTGTCAATCGTTTACTATCATTTCAATTTGCATGTTTTGACTTTCAGAATAATTATGTTATGGTATATCATATTATTCAAATTCTCCACAGTCGGTCATATGTTGGAAGTAGATATGAATCAAGGCTGTCATGAGTTGGCTTGTAGATGTCTAAGATGTTGGACATAGCAAAGTGTTGCTACAACATTCATGAGTGCTCATAAGTTCTGAGTATTGGATTCAACCCACACTCACTTGTATCACTTCATGGAATTTATCTCGAGTAATCGTGAGATGGTAATATCATATAAGTCTTCAAACCTAGAGATATGATTTGTTGCCTATGAGTTGGTTATGCATTGATTGTACAAAAATGCATTGGTAACTCGATGTTATAAAACGTGCCTTTGTGTATAATTCAACAAGTAGTAGAAAAAGCATATGAGTCGAAGTTTATCTGTTCCTTCTTGGATTAGAAGCGATATCTGGGCTCCTCGATGATTTTGTGTTGACCCATGTACCGGGCCCAATCAAAACTAAGTTGATGTGTTCAATTAAGTTCTATGTCAAACAAATCGGAAATCGGGAAACAAACTGCTGGACAATAAGTAAGACATTGTTCCATGTATTTGTCCGACTTATATCTAGAACAGAGGATTATATGATCACTTATCTTAAATGGCGTATGATCATTATCTCAGTTCTGCGAGACCTTGAAAAAGCTACGATTGCTGACCGATTCCTGAAGTCATTCTTGTAGTTATAGTTATTAGACTTATCCAAGTGGGAGACTGTAGGATTAGGTGTCTAAGTTCATAACTATTCCTAGAATGCACTTGACCCGGTTGGCATGGTCCATTTGGGTTGCATTGCATTGCAACACTTGGATAGACTAAATGAGAGAAATGCCACTCAAGGTTTATTAATATATTATAATTTCTAATATATTAATAATATTATTTGAGTAGTATTGATCAAGAACTAATTTGGAATTAATTAAGTGATCAAAAATAGACTAATTAAATATATGAGGTTGATTATGTAAATCATCTATTCTTATATAGTTGTGTCACAAGTAGGGTTACTCCATGTAAACCCTAATGTGCATGGCTTTCCATATTCCATGATCCATGGGTTTGTAACCTCCATGGACTATCCATGGAGCACATTATGGGTTTTAGCCCAAGTCATATAAACCATGGAAGAGGGATGCCCTAACTACCTGAAAGATCTGAGAGAAGGTCTAGTCAAAAAGTTTGATTCTGCTTCAGGTAAGTGCACTATCTAACTTAATTAAGTTCCTATTTAGAGATTCTTAATACATTTTAATGTATGGCAGGATCAAGCAAATGGAAGGAAACTTAAAGACAGGGTACTGAATCTGATCGCGAAGATGGATTTAAATCGCATGGTTCGAAAATCGGATTCTTGAGCTACTACTTAGGAGTTATGATAGATTGCTAGAAAATATGTAATAGCATAGTTTTTCATTTAAAGTTGCATTGTAAGGAAAAAAGTTTTTTTTTCCGCATTTATAAAATAAATAAAATTTTGTTTTATTTTATATCTCCTTGCAATGAAATTTATGAAAAAAATGATATTTGTATGTTTCTAGCAATATTGGAGTCATGAATTTGAATCTTTCATTTGTATTAATGTCTAAATTTACCAAATAAGGAAAGATTCTCATCACCCAAGTTTCAGTTGGACTGAAACTTGGAATCATGCAAGTCGTATGATGAATGAGAACTTTCAGCTTTGGAAAATTAAGACTAATGCCTTGTTCACATGTATATGTGAGTCAAGTGAAGGACTAAGGGATCGAGTACACATTCTTGTGTACTGATCAAGTCCACCACAAAAGATCGATAAGACTATCCGTCATTATTTACTAAAGTTTAGTAAATATGGATATACTTACAAGTTTAAGTATAATTCTGAAGCATTGGAAAAGTTTCGATGTATGACAGAACGAATAAGAAGAGTCAAATTAGACAGAGAGATAAAAGTTTCTCAAATCTGAAAAGATGGGAGAGTACTTTAGTATCATGTTTTGTGATCATCTTAATGATTAAGAAAACATATCACAATTGGTTATCTAAGGACATTTTAGTGCATTCTTATGACTAAGAAGAGGAACCGTGAATTATTGAAATGGTTAAATCAAGAAGATGAGTCATACTTCGTTCCAAAACAAGTCTTAGAATCATACTCCAAGATTGTAATTTGAGTGATACATATTGAAAAAGGTTTATAACACTTGTCAAATGTAAGAGTAAAATGTGTCCTACTCCTGTACATTTGAAATTGATAAGTTGTGATGTTTTGGATAAAACAAAGACCAACTTAGGCCAATTGTGTGAAGTGTTTTGTCTTGATAAAGAATCCAAACTATCTCTTGAATATTTGGCAAGCGAGTCTTATATGTCAAGAGGACAGTGGGAGTCTAAAAGATCCTGAAAGAATTTTCAAGATCTAATCAAGAATAAAACCTGTAGTTTCTCACTAGCTCACGACTTAAGGTTTATAGCCTATCATGTTGACATATTCCTATTTTTGTGCCCATTCCAGTTAAATTTGGCTTTGCATATGAGTTCTAAGAGTTCTCAATTGATTGCATAACAACTTGGAAGCAATGGTAGGCCCTTTTGCTGCCAGGTGGCAAGATGTTAAGACTACTCAAGTTCAATCCGTATGAGTTTGGATTTGTCACTAACCTTGTCTTGTGATTATGGTTATGACAAATTTACATGGATAGGAACATATACACTATAGAAATCTAAGTCTCATAAGGTTTATCTCCGATTCATGAAAATTATGGTGAGGAAACGCTTTCACTAAGTAGATTTTAAGTAGATAGCAATTATGATATTTGCATTCTCAAAGTCGTTAGTGGAGCGTTTGTGGTTAACCGTCACAATAACATGAACTTCTGAGGAATGGCAAAGGTCTAAACAATTGAGACTATGATTACGGTATCCCTTTTCATAGCTCTGGAAATTGTTTAGACACACATGTGTGCTATATAAGGAAAGGTGTATGATTTTGATAAAGGTTTTATCAAAGCATCTCGTATCAGAAGTCCGAACATTGGTAAGAAAGTTAATAAAGTATTGATTTCTAGAAGTCCAACTGATTTCTAAGTACATGTCAAAGCTAGTGGGAGCATAAGTGTTATGCTAATAATCATCATGTTAGTGGGAGCATGATAATTATGATGAGTGTTGCAAGTTAGCAATGTTAAATATAGAAAAAACAAAAGTTCAATTGGGAAAAGTTGTTTTGCTATAATTAAGGGAGAGGAAATTATACTTCATTTCAATCCTAAAAGCTTAGATTGAGGTTTTAATC
This sequence comes from Lactuca sativa, assembly GCF_002870075.4. NCBI lineage: Eukaryota > Viridiplantae > Streptophyta > Magnoliopsida > Asterales > Asteraceae > Lactuca > Lactuca sativa. Next base: position 231,508,483 of record NC_056623.2, read on the forward strand.
ATCTTTAGTCAAGGATATATATATATATATATATATATATATATATATATATATATATATATATATATATATATATATATATATGAATTTAAGTTGGAATGGCTCAACATAAGGAAATTCTATATATGGGACCATTATTTGCATTCTAAAATTCAATTATGATTATGGCATCCCTCTTCATAATCTGAATTATGAGAACTTGGCAAATTGAAATAGAAATATTATAACAAAAAGACTGGTCTACTATCATGTCTTTATGTGAGACATCATGAATCGTGTCCCATATGCTTTGGATATAGGATCGATTGCATGTGCTATAATATTCACCCTTTTTATTTTTCCAAATGCTCAAGGCATTAAGAGGGGAAAAGTCTAGAATTGGATATCACTAAAATGATTAAGCAATTATTGAGGACAATCTAAGGTTTACCAAAGATTGGTTGCTCAGGGGCAGTTGGAAGTATGGTGTAAATTTTTGGAGAGGACCATTTTGAAATATTCTGAAAAGAGGCAACTCTTGTTCAGAAGTGATAGTCAAAATGGAAATATGGAAATGTTCCCATAGGTGGAACTTATTCATTAAATCTGTATAAGATTAGGAAACTTAATGCAAGAAGGATGTTCAAAGCAATGTACTTTGAAAATGAGACTTCGTTTCCATGGAGTTGATCTCCATTGGAATACTCTGTAATGTCTGTTGACAAGTCTTTGTGACTTTGTGCATAATCATTACAGAGGATCAGTGAATATAAGTTTAAAATCTAACAGATTTCAGTAAATGGCAGGAATTTGGAATTCTTGCATTTGCGGTAAGGATTTGGGATTGTGAAATGATAATCATTGGAATTATGTTCAATCTATCTATTTCACAAAGTAAAGATCATAGACAAACTTAGTGTGCATACCTGGTGTATGACATAACTAATGTTTGGAAAAACATAGTGTGCATACTTGGTGTATGGCATGACTAGTGTTTAGAGAACATAGTGTACATGCTTGGAGCATGGGAAACTAGTATTTTAATTCAAGTATTAAGTTGATAATTTGATACATTATAATGTGTAATCAGTATGGTGATAAATAAAAGGTGTTGTATTTATATTCATAAGTTATGAGACCATATTGGATTCGATTATTCCTGTGTTTCACTTTGCATGTTTTGACTTCCAGAATAACTAGGACGTTCATCCTAAATGACTAAGTTATTCAAACCATCCACAGTCGGTCATATGTTGTAAGTAGATATGAATCAAGACTGTCATGAAGTTGGTTTGTAGATGTCCAAGGTAGTGGACATAGCAAGAGTTGCTGCAACATTCATGAGTTCTCATAAGTTTTGAGTATTGGATTAAACCCATGCTCATTTGACTCACTTCATGGATTTTATCACGAGTGATCATGAGACGATAATATCTTATATTGTTCAAAGCTAGAGATATGAGTTGTTGCCTATGAGTTTGTTATACATTGATTGTACGAAAACGCATTGGTAACTTGATGTTATAAAATGTGCCTTTGTGTATGTTTCAACAAGTAGTAGAACAAGCATACAAGTCGTCATTTATCCGTTCTTTTTACCCTTGGAGGGTTAAAAGCGATATATGTGGGACCTTCGATGAGTTAGTAATGACACCCCAAAGTGCTTGGCTATGCCTGGACTGATTTGATTATTTCAATTAGTCGGTCATCATAAATCGGAAATCGAGAAACAACAAATGGATAGAGAGAATGATTATAATCCATGTCTCATTCCATATGATATCTAGAATGGAGGAATATATGATCCCTTATCTAATGGACGTGTCATTGATTTGTTCAGAGTTCGACAACAGCTTTTAAGAGCTACGATTGCTAGTCGGGTTTTGAAGTCATACGCAATAATAATTTTAGACTTATCCAAGTGGGAGACTGTTGGATTAATGTCTAACTCGATAACTATAATTGGTATGTACTTGACCCGATTGGCATGGTCTATTTGGGTTTCATGGCATCAGAACAATTTGGATAGACTTTTGTGAGAAAAGGATAATTATGATTTGTTAATATATTATAAGTTCTAATATATTAATATGAAATCATATTATTTAATTAGTATTGATGAAGAATTAATTTAGAATTAATTTTTTGATCAAAAAGAGACTTATTAAATATATGGGGATTGATTGTGTTAATCGTTCATTCTTATATATGTGGGTTTATGATCCATAGTTTTTCATCTTGGGCTAAACCCATAGAGTAACCCATGGATACTCCATGGAGGTTTTAACCCATGGAGCATGAAGAATATGGAAAGACATGAGTTACATGGTGTAACCCTAATAGCCACGATATATAAGGACCCCATGGTTCAAGAAATTCTCACTAGTGTGTGTACACATGAGGGCTAGCCGATTTGAGCATAAGAACCTTTTCTCTCAAGTTATTCCAAGATGTTGGTGATGTTGTGTGAATCATTTGAGGTGTCACACTTGAGGCACTAGGATCTTAAGCTCCATGGAATCAAGCTACATAAAAAGGTATGTCTTATAGCTTGTTTATATTATCCAAGTATTAATGATTGTATGCTAGTTAGGGTAATACCTTGGGAAGTTCAAGTTTGCATGTATAATAGGAGTGTTAGAATGCTCAAAACCCTTCAGCAGCATCATCATGAAGTTTCTGCGTGGATTCAGAGTCATTGTCATGAGTAGATGAGGAAGATCCGAAATCGAAAGCAGACTTGGATAAGGATGGCTTGGAGTGAAAACGAACAGAGGAAAGCAGATTAGTATCAGCAACATTTGCACCATGGTCGGTCAGCAGCACTTTTTTGGAAAGTTCATCATCTGAAGTGGAATGAATGGAAGCATGGGGTGGAGTCTTGGGAGTTTCTCTAGAAGTAAACTCGAGATCAACAACATCGTTAGAGGGAGAAACATAGGGTAGATTACTCTGGATGGCTCTCTTCTTCATTACAATCAAAGTGGACTCCACTTGTGATCTAGTGAGCTCTGGATACCGAGAATGAGCCCTATCAACATAATCTTCCCATAATGGATTGTTAGCACCTAGTCATCCTGTACCCTTACCGGGTATCAGACCAGTTGAGGCATCTAAGGTTGGAGGGACTGCTCCAGCCTTGGTATGCTTGGGGTCCGGAACAGGTGTTTCGGACCGTGCATGTGATGTAGAAGGTGGGATATCAAATGTGACTCGTGATTGTGTTTCGGGGGGGGGGGGGGGGCAAGGAACTTTGTTCAACACCTACAACACCTTTTTGGGAAGGAGAGGGTGGATTATGTGCAGACTCCTCGTGGGTGTGTGCAAGTGGTTTTGAAACATCGAGGGGTACCTCAGATGAGTAGGTTGGTGGGGTTTTCGAATTGCCAGAGTCAGCCTGAATGTCTTGATCTCCTTCCTGTTGAGAGGAGGAGCTGACTTTGGTTCTCTTTTTAGGCTTTCACTTGGAGGGGTAAGTTTTTCGCTTTGCGGATTTCTTGGTCTTCTTTCCTTCGGACGATCCCAGTTTGGCCACTTCCGGAGTGGGCTCAATGGGAACTTGGGAAGATTGTGTTGGGTTAAACACAATTGAAGTTTCCGAATGTTTTTAAAGATGAAAGGATTCTAAAGGAATTAGGGCCAACATGTGTTCCGAAAAGCGTCGGACAGGTCCAAATGAATATTGGTCTGGAACTCTATAGTGCTTAACAGTTTTAAAGGATAGATATACCTCTTTCAGAATGGTGGAAATTGGAATAGGTTCGGATTTTTCTCTATAGAGCTTGTGAATCGTCAGTTCCCAAAACCCAGGGCTTGAGATTTCTTTGTTCTTCCATTTGATTGCAGATTTTCAGAAATCTTTCCACAAGACTTTAGGACGGTCCACAACATTGTCACATCCATAGTAGATGCTGTATACCACATACAACCAGTCCTTGCTCAAGGTGTCCGTACCACAATGCTTTCCGGACAACCCTCGAATGATGAAGTGCATCAACACGATCCAAAGACCGGAAACTGCCGACTTCTTGAATTCCTTGGCTTTGTAGTCTTGATTGTACCCAATGTGATTCAAAAAATATTGGATTTCTTCATTGGTTGGTTCATGAACCTTAAATCCTTTGGGGTTTTCATTGACACCGATAGCCTGAGAAACGTGGATTAGTGGATGGGCACAATTCTTTCACCGATGATTTTGGTCTCTAACACGACATCGTCAATCTTGACTCGTTTATAGGCAGTGTAGAGAAAATTCAATGAAAATGGGGGTTCTGGGATTTTTGTGAGGGGGGTGGAGATAAGATGATTGGCCATGAACTCAACAATTACACAGATGGAGTCATCGTAATCCATGGGGTTTAGAGAGAAAAGCTGAGTTGTATCCCTGAGAAAGGATTCAGTAAACATTGATGATGATGATCCTTTGGATGGTTTCTTCTTCATGATGGATTTGGTGAGCTTGGAAGCTGTTTTGATCGGAGATGAAGACACCATTGATGAAGGAGTATGATAGCTTGAAGAACATAATAATAACATAGAAATGGTTTTGAAAATTTTGAGATTTTGAGCACGTAAAAAGGTAAATGAGGGTTAAGGGTGTTTATATAGGTGAATGAAATGGGTCGGGCAGGAATAGTAATGACGAGGATCCGAAGCGGAAATGGGTTGCATTTATTGTTTATCCATTTTAGGGGTGAATTGACCCGTGATAGGAAAGTCTGGGATGGATGATAATTTGAAATGGAAACCCCAAACGACGATGTGATGGTTGCATTTTGGAACGTGCAATCATGGTGTGAATTTCAAGGAGGACACGATAACGATTCTCAAAAGTTACCGTGTCACAACCAGGAAATCCGATGCCTTGTAAGCATTTAACAATGATAACAAATGTGAACCAACAATGTGAAATCATGTAGGATGCTTATTGAATAACAACAGAATTTCAATCAAACATTTCATACAAGTGCTGCAAATGGTCAACAAAGAATTGGAAACCTTTGAATCCCGGTTAAAGTCCATATTGGACTAGGATTTCCTTATTGGACCTAATGGACCAATAAACTTCCAATTTGACTACTTTGGACTTAGAACTCTGAAATGGCTCTAATTGGACCCACTTCTATTTATTTTAATATTTTGGGCCATATTGGGCCTATAATGAAATAAAATACTTTATTAGACCTTATTGGGCCATAACTAACCCAATTAGCCCTAATAGGCCATAAAAATCATTTCTTGATTTACTTTGGGCCAAAAGTTATCTAAATTATCTATAATTTGGGCTTAAGCATTTAAGGGCTCAATTCTTTCCTTTTCCCCCCTCCATTCTCGGCCCAAGCCCAAAAGAAAGGAAGGGTTGACTTTTTGCATGCTACATTATTTTTGTTTGTGGGATAATCAGGTATTACACTTCAAACATCCATGCACTTCTCATATTTCCATGCAACCTCACTCTTTTTTCTCCCTCTCTTTCCTTCTCTCGACCGAAGACACAAAGAAACACACACACCTCACAAAAATTCTCTCTAAATCACTTAAGGCAGATCTCTTCTTCTTCATCCAAAAATCTCGAACTTTGCTTGTGATTCAAGAGGTTTCATCAAGTAGTTCACATCTTTGGTAAGTTATCTCTTTGATTCATAACATATCTTCTCCATTTTACCAACAATCTTCCTTATCTCATATAAAACTTGTGATCTTGCACCTTAGAAACATCTAAGTTTGAGATCCTCCAAGAAAGCTTGCTAGGATCGAATCTTCATCATCTTTTCCTTCAAAAACTGAAACCACACTCAAGGTGAGCTTCATACCCCTTTCTTTTCGGTCTTTCATGAGTTTTATGGGGGACAATACAAGAAAATGTGTAGATCTATGTGTATGTGTATGCTATGTGTGATTTGATGCATGTATGTATGTGATTTCATGTGTTTTGTGATGAATATGTTACCAAAAAGGGATGTAAACCCGAGATCTATGACATGAGAAAGGAAACAAACATAATCTAAGCTATTTTACACTAAACAAGTCAAGAATAATAGCTTATAAGGTCATGATGAACATATTCTAACATAAAACCCATTTTTGGGTTTAAATTGTCAAAAATACAAAACTTGGGATACAAATCAACAAGTCATGGTTTCTTGAAGGTCAAAAGGGTCAAAACAGTTTCTATAATCATTTTTCTGAATAACAAAATTTTCAAGGGACTTAAAATGTAAATTTTTAGCTTAATGGGCTAATTTTTGGGCTTTTCGGCCCAATAAGCCTCAAAATGCTAAAAATGATAAATTTTAGGGGCTGATATGAAACTTTCTATAAAACAGGGGATAATTAGAATGAAAAAATCATTTTATGAGTAAAAAATGCTTTTCACTATCAAAAAGGACCAAAAATGTAAAGTTTTTAGATTTTGGGCCAAAACTGTAAAAGTTGTGAAAAATGGGGCTCTAACCGATAAACACTATTCTGGAAGGGCTTAAGCTGTCAACAAAATAAAATTTGGGTTAAAATTGTGTTTTCATCAAATAAATAATACAAAAGTGTCAAGAAAAGGTTTTAAGGACTAAAATTGAAATTCTTCTATATAAAAGGACCAAAAGTGTTATTTTTATAAAAGAAGGGTAGTGAAAAGGTCAAATACCACTTTTAAATAAAATAGTTCATTAATACAAAATACAAAATCCTCAACTAATGACGAAACAGAAAACAAATACACTCTCAACAACAAATATCGTTACAAACGAAGTGATTCGGTCTCAAATCAATACAAAACAACAAGCGTTAAACCAAATAATCTAAATAAATACGTGATAACTACGATGAGCAAACTTACAAACTTTGGGCTTGGAAGTTTCAAATCATGCTTGTTGGGCCTTGCTATCCCATTAACATGATCTTTGGGCCCAAAGGGAATATGCTTATGTGCTATTGGGCCTCCTATGACCCGATATCATGTAAAAGGACTTTCAATGGCTCTAATGTGCTATTGGGCCCTAGCGACCCATTAGTATTGCTAGTGAGGTCAAGAAGTCAAATGCGAGCTGGGCCAACGTTCCTTTCGCAAACTCGACAGCCTAATTAACTCACAGAATATGACGGGACTTCGTACTCTCTTTTTCCTCGTTTGTTAGGCTTACGAGTAATCAAGGTAAACAGATTCAGGGCGTTAATCAAAAGTAATCGCATGGTTTTTGGATTAAGTGAGTAGTGACGGGTGACACCTTTAAGGATCGTTCGAAACCTGTAGTTATAAACTAGACATTTCCAAATGCATGATTATAACGACTCACAAACCCTAATTAATCCAAAGCCACCCGAGAAATCAAAAATCATTCGTCGTGACGGTATAACAAATTGGGAATTCACTGTGTTTTATGCAATGGGAAAACATCGGGTTTTCCTGGGAAGTTCAACATTTTCAGTTGTGCGATCATTACAGAAGTTCAACAATTATACATGTTTTGAAAATCAACAAGCATATATTCACGGATCTTTACACTTTTTTATAAACAATGATCTTTTCAGAAAATATCGGATTTTCTGGGCTTTACAAACTACACCAAATCATTTTACCACAACATTGCTTATGAACTCACCAACATTTCATATGTTGACGTTTTTTCAAAATTAACTTGTATTCTCAGGTAACAGGTAAACCGGAGAATAAGTACCAAGTAATGTCAGGTTGTTTTGCTTATGATATCTATCAGACAGTTTATGTTATGAAATTGTAATGCTTAAAACAATGTACTGGATGTACACAATATCAGTTGTATCATTTCAATGCATGGTGATGATTTATGTTATGATTCATGTATATTCATTGTGATGGTATTCAATTTAAGTCACAAGAGCCTTAGACGTTTCCGCCGTCTGGTTCGGGGGTGTGACATACCATTATAAAAACGTTTCATCTTAAAACCTTTGGACTTCCGGATGATTGATTCCGGACAGTTTGAGACCCGGAGGGTAATGAGGTGGATTCCTGATCATGGTGATTTTGTAGAAAAAGGTCCAGAATACCTTTAAATATAAACAATCAAGAGTGAAACTTTGAGGTTCCGGAGCCAAAAAACATTAGATTTCCGGAGCAGAATACTTTAAAAAATTCCGGAGAAAGTAATTTTCAAGGATTCCGAAGAAGGTTTTGAGACAACATTCCGAAAAAAAAAAAATCGAAGAAATGAGTTCCGGAACAAAATGAAGAAATATTTTGGAGCAAATATTTTGAAAATCCAAAGTCAAAGTCTTAAAAGTTAAAATTCTGGAGCAAAAGCTTGGGAATTATTTCCGAAGCAGAATTTTGGATGTTCCGGAGCAAAGGATAGAAAGAATTTATTACCATTCCAGATTTGAATTCCGGAGACACTTTATGAAGTAAGTTCCGTGACAAGATTGTGATCAATGTGACTATATTGGTATTTGAACTTCAAAATACTTGGGAGCTGTATAACTAAAAATCAAGTCGTGGTTAGAAATAAAGACAAGTAAAATGATCCTAAGTATTTTGAGAGATAGTAGTTCCGATATGAAAAATAATTTTGAATCCGGAACCAATTTTCTACCGGATGTTTCCATCAGAGAGAGCAGGTCTCTTGAAAGAACTAAGGATCAGACATCATCATACCCATTTTGTGTAGAAAACTATTGAACCTGGTTTCGTCTAATGCCTTAGTAAATACATTAGAAATTTCATCGTCAGATGGAACAAAAATAAGTTCAATATTGCCATTCAAAATATGATCTCTTATAAAATGGTACCGTATATTGACGTGCTTCGTCATGGAGTGCTGAATTTGATTGTGCGATATTGCAATTGCACTTTGAGAATCACAATAGATTGGTATGCCTTGAAAGTGGTAACCATAATCCAGAAGTTGAGATTTCATCTAGAGAACTTGATACGTACAACTAGCAGCAACAATGTATTCTACTTCAGCTGTTGAGAGAGCAATGCATTTCTGCTTCTTGGATGACCAACTAACCAATCTACCACCTAAAAATTGACAACCACCGGATGTTCTTTTTCTGTCGAATTGAAGACCGCCATAGTTTGAATCTGAATATGCTTGAAGAAGAAAACTCTCATTTGCTGGGTACCAGATTCCGAGATTCTTTGTGCCTTTGAGGTATCTAAATATTTGCTTAACAGCCAAAAGATGAGACATCTTTGGATTGACTTGAAATCTGGCAGACAAACATGTTGAAAACATGATGTTCGGACGACTTGCTGTGAGATAGAGTAGGGATCCAATCTTTCCTCTGTACTTCTTTTCATCAACTACTACACCTGAAGGGACTGAAAAGATTTTGTGTCCAAAACCCATTGCTACCTTAGCTGAGGCACATGTATCCATTGAGTACTTTTTGAGGAGTTCAAAAATGTACCCACTACTAGAAAAACAGCCTTTTACGACGTGCAATCCGTGTCGTAAAATGCTCAGACGACGCGCAAATGCGTGTCAAGGAAGGCTCTGTCATAACGAGAGACAACACACTTTTGCGTGTTGTCTATTTACGACGCGCTTACGACACGCAATGCTCGTCAAGGAAGGCCCTGTCATAAAAAAGGTGACACGCATTTGCGTGTCATAAATTTACGATGTGCGTTTACGACTAGCATTGCCTATTGTTAAAGCCCCTGTCATAGAGAAAGATGACACACATTTTTGCGTTTCATAATTTTAAATTTTTAATATATATATATTTTTGACAGATTTACTAATTTTAAAATTAAATAAGACATTTAAAGTCTCATAATGCAAATAAAATACTTATATAACAAGACAATCCATTTCATAAAATAAATGTACTAATATTCAAAATAAATCGCATTTAATTGTTAGCTTATTAACATCAATCAAACTAGAAAAACAAATCTTCCTAATCAAAATAAGAACAAACATATAAAACACAAACTATTTCGGAATTGCCAGAAATGCTTAGGATTTGTGGGATCATTAATCGTCTCCTCTGTTGCAAGGCGTGCTGTGTATGCTTCTTGCAGGCCTAATAAATCCTGACAAATGAAATGGATTATTTGAGGATTTAAAACTGATGAAATGACTGAATACATATATACCTTTAGTGGGAAAATTGCCCACATAGACAAAAACCAACTTCAACTTTAATGTACACGCTTCTGGTCTACAAATTTCAATAAGTCTGCTACTGTTGAAGAGTTCCAAATAATTTGCGCACAATACAACACCATCAATAAATAAATATATATATATATATATATATATTGAAATAAAATCAAAAAAAGTAAAATAGAGATATAAATCATACCATAACAACAAATCTATCTGTAGTAGGTTCAGATCCAATATGAGCTCCTGATAGAAAGATGGTGAAAACTTAGTCATATGAGAGAGAGATAAGGGGTGGGTGTGGGTTACCTGGATAGCTACTTCTAAGAAAATGCTTGATGAAGGTTGTTTTCCCTGTTAAGTATTGACCCAAAAGCATTACCATTGGTTTGGCATCAAAATCACTATTTGTCTACAAAAACATATTAACAGGGTAAGCATCTGAAAAACCATATAACAAGGGTCTTCAAAAAAGGACAACATACAAATTAGGAGTTGTTATAAAGTAAAATTGCAAATATATATTTCAGGACAGGGGAATTATATTTGCACAAATTAGGAGCTGTGGTTTAGGAAATTTTGAGGGACAGAGAGAGAAACAGTAACATAAACAGACACCATTAATAATGACAATGATATTGCTAATAACATGGAAAAGGGAAAGAGAAAGTACCCTAAAAGATGCTTCCCCTGTATATGGTAATTTGTATTTTCCTTAAATATATGGTTTTTAGAAGGCTAAAACAAAAGGACTTCAACAGCTCTTTCAGCATTCTCTTTATAGTTGATTGTAGTAGGCATTTAATGGATGTTGTGGTAGTTAATTATAGTTAGTTAAAGTTGATCTCCGTTGGCTTCACTCAAGTCTTTAGTAGTTTAGTTCTACAACCTCCGAATGATAAGAAAGTAATCTACACCCTAAATCTTAAATGAGTTAACACATGTATGCTAATATAAAAGTTTTACTATCACTATATCAGAGAGCATAGATTAATATCTAGCTACATTTTTCCTGATTTTACTTCGTGTATACCATTCAACTTATGAGAGAAGTAAGAGACATCATCCAATAATACAGTAATGAACCAGACACCTAAGCCCTCGATTGTAATCCACTCTAGGAAATTCAGGGGGTTCAGTCAGTGGGGTCTATGATTTAATGGTAGAATGCTTGATATGTAATAGCACAAGGAAGACCAACACTCTTAGCTGATAACCCTAAAAATCTAAGACTTTTAAGTAATAAACCATGTTTGAGAAGAAACAACTGAAACATAAGCAACAATCAGAAGTCTAAGGGACCTTCACATGCTTATGAACACCAATTTAATCCATTATAACATCTCAAAACAAATACCTCAACTATAGTTTTAAGCTAATTAAAATATCAGAAGCAATTTGATAACTATATTCTTATAGAGAGTTCCTTGTACCCTAGTGTTTCATTCAATAATTCATAACAATCTACACATTCCAATGAAAAATAGCAATACATACAAAGCTAGTTAGAGAGCTCAGGTATTAAGAGTGAGAGCCATACCGGTATTAGCAGTAACCCAAGCACATCTCTTCCGTCCCAATGAAGCATGTGCTGAAGATTCCAAAGAACTATCAGTCTCCACAACAACATTTTCAAGTTTTTCACCTCTTGCAACACTCTCAACTTTTCCAGTTTTTTAAACTGCTTTCAAAGTATTATCAAGCTTTCTTGTTTTTAAAAAAAAAACATGGCCTTACATCCTTCAACAACTCGTAGACCTCGGCGGGGCCACTGTGGAAATGGAGTTGCCAGGTGGAAACTCAAAGATACAACAAAAGGCAACACTGATTTTATCACATCTTCATTCTCAATTTGGTGAACAGAATATGTGCTGTAGACTACTCTCTCAACTCTTGGAACTAAACAAATAAAAAAAATATTACACACCAAAAGGGTATTTTGGTCTTTTCAATACAACAAAAAGGCAGAATTGTTGAATTCCAACTTATAAGACAATGCATGAATTAATGCCTTCCCCTGGAAAGCAGCAAGTTTGTGGAACCGACCCACATCAAAGATAAATTTATAATGAATTATAGACATACCAGATAAACAAAGCATATTGTGTATTTGAATATTTGATTATAAATTTATAATGAATTATAGCTACCTGAACATCTTTAAGATCTGCACAAGCATGGAAAGCAACATGCCCCTCCTGTTAATATAATTAGCAGTAGGATATCATATAACTTTTCCTCAGAAATCCCCTTCATCGCATTTTCAACGCTGTCCCTAGTCTGTTCTAGTGAAGACCACCCTTTGGATTACTCAACAAGCTCTGAGATCTTTTTCATGAAAAATAAAATCATTTAAATTTATGAAACTCGGAAAAACTATATAAAGATAGCTCAAGAATTACTTTAGCAGATGTGTCCTTGGCTAATGGAGTCTTGTTCTTATGTGCAGCTATAAGTCCCACATAGAAGAATTTATTTAAACCAAGTACAGCAGCTGTCTTATCAGGAATAATTGCATATCTGAAAATGGTAATTTAATATTATATGATCATTGATAATATGTATCTATTGAAGTGTTGACATATAAATAGATAATGAAATGCATACATCTGATATACTCTACCAATGGTTGCACATGCATTGATTAGTCAGATAAATGTGTCAATATCAAAGTTTCTCAAAACACTGTAATCAAGACCTCCCTACATATCGTCCATCAACAATGGCTTCTCCTTCACCACGTAATCTGTTTACACAACCACACATGCTTTATTAAGGCATGGGTATTATGGACCACAGACTTTAAAAAATAAAAGATATTAAAGTTAAGTTAACTGACCATCTTTTCTTGTTTCTTGAAGCAGTCTAGAAGCATGTCTTCTTATAATGCCAAGCTAAGACTCCATGATTATTATAATGTAGAAGAATTAGTTGAAGCAATGCTGTAACACTATCATCAAGATGAAGGTCCATGTCACCGAATCTGGCATTCAAGATAATATATTATTAGGATAAACGAATAAAATGAATTTAATTACCATCAATTAAAGAGAAAAGAAACCTGAAGGGAAGGATTTCATCTATATAGTGAAAAGTTCTCCCAAGAACAACAAATATGATAGTCATTATCCTGATAATTCATAATAAAAAATACATATATTATATTGTCACATGAATAATTTGAAATATAGCTTACTATATATGTCTATCACTTACCCAATTGCACAAAATGTCCCCAAGAAGACAACCGCAACAGATTTCCGAGCTGCTAAAACTACCTAAAAGAGTAATGAGGAGAAATTTGTAATTAAAGATTTTTTTGATAATATAATGTGAGAAAAATTAGTAAGATTTCATTTACGTGTACTACTTACTAGAGTAGTTTAGGTGAAGTTTTGAAATCATCCAAATACCCTCTCATAAGTTCTTCCAATCCCCTGTCATATGAGAACCCTCGTTCTCAAAATCTGAACAGGCATCTGTAGTAATTTCAGGCTTCTATAGCAGATGTGGGCAAACATAGGTCATTTTGTCACCAACCTTACCCACCTTAATTTGGCTTCCTTTGGATCCGAAACAAAGCTTTATTCCATACTGAAGGTGAACGACAAATCTCCATAGACATAATACGAAAGTCAAAATTGTAAAATTAAACAAATTCAAATAGCTAGAATTCAAATTGTGAATGATTTACACTGCAGATGGAGAAGGGGTGACGGTTTTAAGTCGGAGCTATGGTGGAAGGAAGGTTGTGAATACTAGTTGTAAAGGTTGTCACGTTTGCGCTCATTTTTGCTTTTGTGCATAGAGATTTTAGCAGCAAGCGTGGAATTTGATTGAGCCCAAAAACCCTAAACCCCTTCTTTTGTTGCTTTCGAATTTCAATATGGTTGAAATTGAAATTTTGGAAATTGGAAGAACTGTGAAAGAATTTGAGAAATTAGCATTGGATTCCGGTTTATTTGGGCTTTGTACAAGCAACTCAAAGGTTTATTTGGGCTAGAGGATCGATGGGAGGGGATAGGGGAAGGAAAAGGGGAAATACAACGATTAGGGGGTTTATAGGGTTATTGTATCGTTCTTTTCTCTCTGCATTTTTTGTATTTAGAAGAACGCTTTGGAGTAGAATCGTTGGAGTTCATTTTTTGAGTGTTAGGGGTTACTGCATCGTTCATTTTTTGAGTGTTAGGGGTATCTAGAGGTTGGTCGAGAGGGCCTAAACATCATCGTCCAGTGAGTCCTGAAGAGTCGACGTGGGTTGGAGGTAGTGGACGTGGGTGAGGGGCGGAGACGAAGGAGAGGAGATGTAAGAGAACAGATCGATCGGAATGTAGGAGAAGAAAGTGAGGTTTAAAATTTTTGGGGATTTCATTTTCCCTCTAAGAAAAAGAGACGCGCGTATCTTAAAAAAATATAAAACGACATTCACAGATGACGTACATTTTAGATAAAGTGCCATCCGTGTTTTTAATTTTTTTACATGAGACACTAATTTAAGGGCACGTAATAATGCGTGTCCTCTATACTTCAATTTTTTGAAGGGATGACACTTTTTTAATATCACTCTCTTTGCGTAACATAAATCAACGAGTGTCATGGTTTGCACGTCGTAAAAGGGTGTTTTTCTTGTAATGACTTCTCTTGGTGAATGAAAATTACTATGTTAGTCTGTTTGACTGGAGACCAAGAAAGAAACTTAATTCCCGATTCATACTCATTTGACACCTACTAACCATTAACTTAGCAAAGTCAGCAACCATTGAGGAACCGGTGGATCCAAAAATGATGTCATCGACATAAATTTGGACCCGCATGAGATGTTTTCCATTTGATCTACAAAACAGAGTGGGATCTAGAATTCCTCTTTGAAAACCTGAAAGCTTAAGAAAGTCCGTGAGGGTCTTGTACCATGTGCGAGGAGCTTGCTTAAGGTCATAGAAAGCTTTCCAGAGTTTGTAGCAGTGATTAGGATATGATAGATTTACAAAATCAGGTGACTGTTGAAGATATACTTCAGTATCAAGTTCACCATTTAGAAAAGCACTTTTGACATCCATCTGGTAAACCTTGAAGCCTTTATGAGCAACATAAGCAAGGAAGATTCATATAGCTTCAAGACGTGAAACAGGAGCAAAGGTCTCATCGTAGTCAAGCCCTTCAATCTGTGTGAATCCTTTAGATACCAATCTTTCTTTGTTTTGAATGATCACTCCTACATCATCTAACTTATTTCGAAACACCAATCTGGTACCAACAATGGGATAATTCTAAGGAGGAGGGATGAGAGTCCAAACTTCATTTCTTTAAAATTATTCCAATTCTTCTTGCATGGCTGTAATCAAATCAACATGTTCAAGTGCTTCTTTGATGGATTTGGGTTAAACAAGTGAGATAAATGCCGAGAAATGACATTCATTTTGAATACTTGTGGCAGAGCGAGTTTGTACACCAGCGTTTTGGTTTCCGATCACTTGGTTCGGAGGATGATCCTTGGTCTAAACAAAGTTGTTGTGCAATAGATGATCCAATATCAACAATGGGGTTGTGTTGCTCCCCCTGAATAGTATGAACATTTGGATGATGCTCCCCTTGAACTTCTGAACCAGATATGCTAACATCATCTTCAGGTGGGAATTCTAAGAAGTTTGCATCATCACCGATGTTGATAGGATTGGAATCATCAAAATCATCACCTATATCTTGAAATCCATCCACATTTGATTCGAGGGAAGAGTGACCATTATCCCCCTCAACCCGAGAAGGTTGAAATGGTTCAGAATCAAATGGAGGAAGACTAGGAGTAGGACCAGAGATATTTTGGGAGACCGGAGCTTCGGATGTTGTTGATCTTGATTGAGATTCCGAATCAAGAGCTGTTTCTGAGGGTCCGAAGAGGGTTTCAAATTCAACTTCAAAGATTGTTTATTGGTTCGGACATTCTGGCGCTGGAACATCGGACTCCATGATGTGAGTTGTAACATGAGTTGGGCTAGAATTCCGAAGGAAATTTTCATCAAAGGTCACATCAAAGATTTCTTCTATAACTTGAGTACGACTATTAAGTACTCTATATACCTTTGATTTTGTGGAATAACCAAGAAAAAAAAATGCTTCATCAGCTTTGGGTTGAAACTTTGTAAGCTGATCACAATTGTTTTTTTATGAAGCTTTAGCATCCAAAGAAGTGAAGAAAAGAGATGCTAGGCTTTCGACCATTCATGGCTTCATACGGTTTCATGTTGAGGCGTCGATTGATGTTGCTTCTATTTTGAGTAAAATATGCCGTAGAGACAGCTTCATCCCAAAGATAGAGTGGAAGATTTGCAACATTAAGCATAGACCGGGCAGCTTCAGCAAGCATTTTGTTGCGTCTTTCGACAACAACACTCTGTTGTGGAGTGTAAGGAGCAGAGAAGTTGTGATAAATTCCTTTTCTCAGTGAGGAATTTCTCAATGGTTCCATTGGTGAATTTCGAACAATTATCACTTCGGATTCTTCTCACTGGAAGCTTGATGAGGACTTCTATTCCTTTGAGGAAATTGATGAGTTCAGAGGCTATTTCAGACTTTAGCCTAAGGAAAAAGACCCAAGTGAACCTTGTAAAGTCATCAACAATCACAAGGATGTATTTCTTGTGATGAAGAGTCTTTATAGTTGAGGGTCCACATAAGTCAATATGAAGAAGTTCCAATGGTTCAGAGCTTGATTTTTCAATGACTACAGGATGACCCTTCTTCGACTGCTTACCATACTCACATGCATCACACATGTGATCATTTTCGAATTTGAGGAGCGGTAGTCCTCTCACCATTTCACAAGACACAACATCATTCATGTAGCGAAAGTTTAGATGAGCAAGCCTTCAGTGCCATAACCAACTAACATCAGGAATAGCTTTGGAAAGAAGGCACAGTTGAGTTTTGCCAATGATCATGTTGATGTGGAGAGGGTACATGTTCTTTTTGCGATTTGACTTAATCAAGCAATATTTTCTTTCTTCGGTCACTACGTAGCTTTGTTTCTTGCAAAACTCAACACGTCGATTTGAGTTAGTAAGTTGAGCTACACTTATCAGATTGTGCTTCAGGTCAGCTACGTAGGCTACATTTGAAATAGAGAAGTTTCGATTGGTGAGGATTCCATAACCACGAATTTGAGAGTTGGAGTTGTTGCCATATTTCACGTAACATACATTTGGAGAAAGTTTGAGATCTTGCAGAAAGTCTTTCTGCCCCGTCATGTGCATGGAGCAAGCACTATCAATATACCATATTGTCTCTTGCTCCGAAGCACAAAGTGCCTGCAAAAATTAGTGAGATGTGGAGTTTTTAGGCTCCAAGTTAGGTTTTGGGACAAAGGCACGGGTCTTGGGTTTTGGTAGTGACTTTTGAGCAACAGATGGTTTGAAAGGTTTGTTCCTAGATTCCTTACGAAACAAGCAGAAGGACATGGTCCTTTCATCTACCCAGTAGTCATACTCAATGACATGAGAGTTTGGAACGACTTTCTTCGGACTTTGAACTTCCGAAGTAGTGGTAACTACTGTATCTTTTGGAGTTGTCATATCTTTGTGTGTTTTAACTTTCCAAACAAGGTTTTGTTTTGAAGATTTTGGAAAATTGTTTTCATAAGACTTTTATCTTTGATTGATGGCACATTTTGGTTTGTAGATTGAGGTTTAGAAATTGTAGCATCGACTTTAGCATTGAAAAAGGGTGAAACAGTCCGAGGTGAGTTGTTTTGGACATATTTGGTGGTCACAGTAGATTTTTTTTGGAATGGGACTTATCACTTTCTTTTTTTTTCTACAGGACTAGGAGGATTGGAAGGCCTTTTGAGAATCTTAGTGGGTGTGAAGGAGTTTCAACTGGGAGTTGAAGAATGACAATTCCGAGATACACTCTTTTTGGAGTTCTCTAGGAATCTAGAGTTTTGTCTTGACTTGATTTCCATTTTGAGAGCATTTTTGGCTTCTTTTTTAGGGATAATGACATCTTTTCGGTTAAATGAGGGCTTCTTTCTTTGGTCAGATGTTGACTTGGAAGTCTGACCATTTTAGGGTTTTCCAAACTTGGGCTTGATGGGCACCAAGGTTGTTTTAGAGGCTACCAAGGGATTTGATTCACAAGAATCAGAAGAGACATGACTTGTAGTTGCAAAGTTATCATCTAAGGATGCCCATGCAAACTCAGAAGTAACAGGTTCAGTTCTCACTGGAGGAATTTCCTCAACAACATGTTTGTTAGGAGGATTTTGTTTTGGAACATGATCTACACAATTTGAAACACTATGGTGGAATTCCATGGTCCGATTCAGGTCCAGGTTTGTCAGAGGCGGATGTAGCGTGGAATCAGGACACTTGACAACTATAGGCTTAAACTCAAGAATCAAAGATGCAAAGTGGTCGGAATTCTCAGGAAGGGGTGATAAGGGAGAAACAAGAGTATCCAAATGTTTGCGATTCGGAACTTCTCCCATAAAATTCAGGTTTCGTAACTCCTTCAAGGGACTAACTATTGGTTTCGGAAACTCACATCCGAGACTAGGAGCTTTAGACCAAGGATGATGAAAGTTATGTTTCATCCATTGATTTGCTTCGAGTAAGTCAATAGAATTATGCAAAGCATCAATTTTGGCATTAAGACGTTTGTTATCCGAAAAAAAAACATTTATGTAAGAATAAGTGATTTCGCATTTGTCTTTAAGAATGATACATTCATCTTGTGACATTACAAGTTCTCGCTCAAAAGACTCTATTTTTAATTTCTTATCCTCGAAACGTAACCTAAGACAACTTAATTCACAGTCCTTCTTATCACTCGCTTCTATGGCTGACTCATAGGCTCTATAGATGGTGTTCATGTCTAATCGGATCTGGGTCAGACAAATTCATAAAGAGTCATATCAAAATTATTATCAGTAATCATAGATGTTACCTGTTGAACGCTGCTTCGACCTGGTGGATCGTTGGTGGCTATGTAGCAGTAGTTTGGTTCAACAACATTTTCTTTATCTTCATCTTCTGACCCTGAGGACCAATAGCCTTCATCACACTCAATGGTTTGTCTAGCCATCAAGCACATGTTTCTTCCAGTAGTCATATCATCATCATCATAATCTCTGGATGACCAATATTCTTCCACATCTCTAGACATAGTTGTGACAAATGCTTTTTCACTTTCAACCATCTCTTGTGCTTTTCGAGCATAGTAAGAGGAATCCTTTATTTTTGGTTTTTGTGGGATATCAGTAATACAATCTTTTGCAAAATGGTTTGCATGTCCACACTTATAACACATAATTTTTGTTTTACTTGACTTTGGAATCTGCTGACGTTCCAGAGTGGAGTTGGTTATAGAGATGTTTGGTTTGTAAGCTGGTGGGTTTTCAAGAGTGGTTTGTTTTTGCGGAGCAGAGTAAGGTTGAAGATTGTTTTGATGAGGAGCATGAAAGTGATTGTGATAAGGTTTATGAGATGGGTTGAATAGACGTTTGTATTTCATGGAGAGCAGTGCGAATTCCTGCTGAAAACGAAGTTAAGAGTCCATAGCTTCAGAATCAAAAGTACCATCAATATGATAGCTTTGAGTGGATATAACAGGTAAGGAGGATTGAACAGGTGGAACAATGTAACACCAAAAATTTCAAAACAATTTTTCATTTAAAAATAATCTTTTAATTCTTAAAAACACTTTGCTTAAAATCTTATTCATACTCGAATTACAAAACATAACTCCATTTTTCGCTTGCACAATAAACCAGGACCCTCAAAACATGATTCTTTCTCTGGTGTGTACAATCGAGCCGGTGCCGTCCCGTGATCTTGAGAGAAACCTGAAACACATAACGCAAAACACTGTAAGCACGAAGCTTAGTGAGTTCCCCAAAATACCACACGTAACACATATTAGCCACTCGAGGCTATAACTCTGTGGGTCCGTGGACCCTACTCTGTGAACCTTCCGGTTCTAACTCTGTGAACCTTACGGTTCTAACTCTGGGAACCTTCCGGTTCTAACTCTGTAAACATGCATAACATAAATCACATAGAAATAATGCAGTACAACACATAACATACGTAGCATACAAATACTCTGTCACATAACTCTGGTTACCTACTCAAGGTAAAGCATAGTGAGAAGACTCACCTCGCGTATCTCGGTAACTCGTAAATCCCTGAAATCACTTGTGCTCGATCTCCCGAGCTATAGTCCTCCTATAACACAAATATAACTCTAATTAACACTTTCCCAACTAGGGTTGACTAACTCTATCAAGTCAACACCGGTCAACTCTGGTCAATGGTCAACGGCCAACCCAACTCGCCGAGTCTGGTGTGGAATCGCCGAGTCCCTACGGGGACCCGATTCCTCTGAATCCCTTTCGACTCACCGAGTCACTCACCCAACTCGATTACTCAACCCCTAGTTCGAAAACACAGAACAACTCGCTCCAACTCGTCGAGTCTGCCAATGGACTCGACGAGTGCATTCCATGCACAACCCCAAACGACCTTCTGAGGTCAGATATGTTCCACTAACTCATAGATCCAGTCTTTCCAAGCTTATTTATCACGTAAATTTTATGTCTTGGCGCTCATATCACACCTATTGACTCATAAATAGTGTTTTAACCTCAAACACAAAGATCCCAAACCAAAACCTCCATAGACTCTTATAAAGCTTGGACAAAGAGACACTCTGGACCTCCAAGGGTCCAGATCTTCCGATCCACAATCGCAACTGGTCTCTCCGCGTAGTTCAGGCTCGCATCCACCCGAATGTCCTCTAGCGGCACTACCACCGACTCTTCGACTATACACTCCCTCAACTGAGACACGTGGAAGGTATTATGAATCCGCTCCAACTCTGTAGGTAGCTCCAAGCGATACGCTACCCTGCCCACCCTCGCGATCACTCTGAACGACCCAATATACCGGGGTCAGGCCCACATCCACCTGAATATCCTTTAATGACACTACTGCCGACTACTTGGCTATAGACTTTCGCAGCTGCGACACATGGAAAGTGTCATGGATCTGACCTAGCTCTGCAGGTAGCTCCAACCGGTAGGCTACCTTGCCTACCCTCGCGATCACCCGAAAAGGACCGATATATCGGGGCCCCAACTTGCCCCTCTTCCTATATCGGATCACTCCTTTCCAAAGAGAGACCTTCAGGAGTACACAGTCACCGACCAAAAATTCGAGCTCGGACCGGCACCTGTCCGCATTACTCTTCTAGAGACTCTGAGCGGTCAACAACCTCTGCCTGACCTGCTGTATCTGCCCTGACGTCTGAAGCACGATCTCTGTACTTCCCATCACACGTTGCTCTACCTCTCCCCAGCAAATGGGGTCCGATACCCCCTCCCTACAACAGCTCAAAGGGTGGCATACTGATGCACTAAAGATGGCTGTTGTTGTAGGAAAACTCTGCCAAGGGAAAATACGGGCCAAAATTCCCCCCCGAAATCTAATATACATGCCCAAAACATATCCT
The DNA here is from genome assembly GCF_002870075.4 of Lactuca sativa. Taxonomy (NCBI): domain Eukaryota; kingdom Viridiplantae; phylum Streptophyta; class Magnoliopsida; order Asterales; family Asteraceae; genus Lactuca; species Lactuca sativa. The sequence continues at coordinate 231,530,058 of NC_056623.2, forward strand.
CGAGCGTCTGAATCATTCGCTCACTCTGAAGTGTCCACAAACATCACCATGGTAAACTCTAGCTCATTTCTCATATTCATCTTCGATACCGAGCACCAGGTCAGCTTTTGGCCCCACAATTGAAACCCCAAAGGTCACACATAACATGATCCAAAATATCTCACTAACTTCCTCCCCGTGACCACTATCATGGCCCAGTGACACGCAAGTCACGAAATTCCCTTTTTCCTCATAAAAATACAATCCAATCGAAGATCGACTCAGCTTTAAGCTCTGGCGTCTGCTGCACATATTCTCCCGCGTGCCTCGCTGACCCTCCTGACAAAGACGGAGACCCCAGTCTCGCCCCGGTTTAACCACTAGGCTCCAAAAACTCAACACTAGGGCTACTCAAGCCTAAAACTCTTCTACGTCATGCACTTATCGGAGAACACTCCATCATCACACTCTCTTGCCGTCTAGTGGGTACTATGGCTTCCCGCAATATTACGACAACTTCTGACTAGTGAATACTACGGCTCCCTGTAGTATCACAACGCCAACTAACTAGTGAGTACTATGGCTCCCTATAGTACCACGACTCCCTCCCTCTGACTTGTGAGTACTACGGCTCCCCGTAGCATCACAACACCCTCTGACTGGCGAATACTACGGCTTCCCGTAGCATCACGACTCTCTCTCTGACTTGTGAGTACTACGGCTCCCCGTAGCATCACAACACCCTCTGACTGGTGAATACTACGGCTCCCCGTAGCTTCACCCTATATTCTCATTCTCATTACAACGCCACACTATGTTCACTAACTCATGCACCGAGGACTATCACAGATAGCTACACATACACTTGCCCCGATATGCATTACAGACTCTGGCGGCAACCGCCATAACACAGAACCTACCTCTGCGGAGATCCACTTCCTTGAATAATCCCTCTTGATGACAATACACGAAGGGCTCCCACTGGAACCGTGGATACATGATACATCACTAGTCATCTTAAACCCAAGACTCTAAATAACTCCGAAATCGGGACGCTATATGCGGAAACCATGGAACACCCTAACGGAGCATCACAATGTCCTGCCTCTACCACTGATTCCCTTAATCCCAGCACCATACACATACAACAATACATTTCCTCTTTCACCCAATGCACAACTTCAGTGCATCCAAACACTCAATTGGAATACAAGGAAGGCGCTAACTCTTCAGAACACACTGATGATCCTCCGAAACCCTTTCCACTACTGCTCAAAATCCAAGCAAGAATACACATCCCAGCTTGGGAGTTGGCTACTCAACAATCTTCCACCCATATTTCAACCCATAAGTTCTCAGCTGCCCATACCATCCTTACGAGTCTTCCACTTGAAACGACTTTGACCACCACCAGATTCCTGACCATTGACCACCCGCCGTGGAGACACCCATCCTTCTCTCAGACATATACCACATGCATTATCTCGCCCTGCACCTTTCCTTGATCACCAATGACCCTGATCTCATGAATTTAAGCCGTAGGTTTCTGTATCTAACCCCTAACCGCACTTGCACAAATCTCTGGTTCTCTCAATAAACTACCCGGTTCTCCCCCACTTAGAGTTCGAACCATCACTATCTGACACATCAACAACCTCACAAACTATTTTCACCCGCAATAACGCACCTGCCCCTGGAAAGTGCTACGCAACGCCCGATAATCCCCTTTAAGGAAATCAATCGATCTCATAACTCTGAACCTTATATGAAATCCTCAAGAACTTCTCGTCACGACTGCCTCTAGTCGTGCCAAGTCTCGTACCAATCCAATACCAAACAACTCAACTGTCCAATAACATCACCGACTCATAGACTTGACCACGAAATCATCATACTCCCCCTCCTCGACTCATCAACTGACGGTCCAACATATGGATCATCCCAAGAACAGGGACCCACTCCCATATTCAATACCCAACATAGATAGAAAAACCATTGCACTGATTAACTCGACTGGACTCCCCAATGATATCTCTACAATACGCCCTACTATACTCAAATAGGTGTAACGTGGTCCTCGACTATCTCAGTCCCAACTGACTATCTGCTCACGGTAAATCACTGCCTCGCGGTACACATGCTATCTGATACTCTGATGGAGAATCATCATCAATGACAACCTGCAGGGTTTACCCCCAAACCCAAAACTTAAACATCATGCCTTTCATGTTCCGCACATGAACATAAATAGCACCACCCAGGTCATAGAAGGTGACATCTCCTCTATCGACTGATTGCTCAACTCAGACCGAAATTCTCCCCTCCCTCTGACTCCTTGCCAAAATACTCTGAAAGGCACTCGACCTCCCTCTCAAGGGACGGCTCTCCGAACTCAATCATGGCCCACATGCCTAAAACCCATAGCGTCCAATCTCTACCTCATCAATCGTGACCGAATAACCGGAGAACCACAAGCATCATTCACTGCGAAATATGGTACTCATCCCATGACATCCCTTCTCAATATGCTCCGGTGTATGGTACCCGAACCATAGCATCACTTCTCCATCTGCTTCGATGTATGGTACTCGAACCATAACATCACTCCTCAATACGCTCCGATGTATGGTACTCGAACCATAACATCACTCCTCAATCCACTCCGATGTATGGTACTCGAACCATTACATTACTTCCCAATACACTCTGATGTATGGTACTCGAACCATAACATCACTCCTCAATACGCTCCGATGTGTGGTACTCGAACCATAACATCACTCCTCAATCCGCTCCGATGTATGGTACTTGAACCATAACATCACTCCCCAATACGCTCCGATGTATGGTACTCGAACCATAACATCACTCCTCAATACGCTCCGATGTATGGTACTCGAACCATAACATCACTCCTCAATCCGCTCATTAGAGCCTTCAGAATACTCCCTGTATCAAGTATGGGTCCTCTGCTTTCAGTAGTACGGGTCCATACTACCTGTCACATCTACCCATACTTTCCACACGGACTATCCCGGAGCTCCTAAGTAGCTGCTCGACCTTCTCGTTCACCAATTCCGTCGCGCGCTCGCTCCCCAGAGAAATTCTCTACTCTGTCGGCGTAGTCATCTGGCTAAGGTTACTCCCTAGGCTCTTCCTAGATTCCCACACTTCTCTGCCATCAGCTGCTGAAGAGCTCCTAATGATGCCAGCCATCTACCTCCTGAATATCGTCATATTTTCTTGGTAGCTGACTCCAAACATCGAGAGTTCCACAAAGCATGAAGCAAGCAGCATTCGAGCATCGAAGAATATATATGACTCACTATGGGTGATAACTCCGCTAGCTCTGCTCATCCTCGAAAGTACCACCGAACTCTGCAACTCTTCCGCTCGCGAGTTCTAACTATTCTTTCGCTAAGTACCACGGTACTTATCTAGGTATCTCCCCTAGATTACTCCTCTACTCAAATCCCCTAAAGGATTTCAACTAAATATTCTCACTCATCACATACTCAAAAGCACATCGCATATAACAGCAATTCCTAAGCCAAGGCATCACAAATCAGGCCACTCTAGTCCTAAGATATGGAATACCTAGCCTGTCTCTAGCATGTAATAATATCTCATAGAGTGCATCATAAATATCTCATAACACAAAAGTAAGGGGTATTTTGGGAAATCACCATTCGGGCTCTGGCTGATTGTACACACTGCTTTTTCTCGTTTTCTCTTTGAACTCTTACTTGCTTTAGAAAATTATTTCTTTGAAAACTTTTCTTACTTCCTCAGTTTGAGTCCAGATTTACCCGAAGGCGCATCCGAATCCCTCAAACCTAGGCTCTGATACCAACTTGTAACACCAAAAATTTCAAAACAATTTTTCATTTAAAAATAATCGTTTAATTCTTAAAAACAATTTGCTTAAAATCTTATTCATACTCTAATTACAAAACATAACTCCATTTTTCGCTTGCACAATAAACCAGGACCCTCAAAACAAGATTCTTTCTCTGGTGTGTACAATCGAGCCGGTGCCGTCCCGTGATCCTGAGAGAAACCTGAAACACATAACGCAAAACACTATAAGCACGAAGCTTAGTGAGTTCCCCAAAATACCACACGTAACACATATTAGCCACTCGAGGCTATAACTCTGTGGGTCCGTGGACCGTACTCTGTGAACCTTCCGGTTCTAACTCTGTGAACCTTACGGTTCTAACTCTAGGAACCTTCCGGTTCTAACTCTGTAAACATGCACAACATAAATCACATAGAAATAATGCAGTACAACACATAACATACGCAACATACAAATACTCTGTCACATAACTCTGGTTACCTACTCAAGGTAAAGCATAGTGAGAAGACTCACCTCGCATATCTCGGTAACTCGTAAATCCCTGAAATCACTAGTGCTCGATCTCCCGAGCTATAGTCCTCCTATAACACAAATATAACTCTAATTAACACTTTCCCAACTAGGGTTAACTAACTCTATCAAGTCAACACCGGTCAACTCTGGTCAATGGTCAACGGCCAACCCAACTCGCCGAGTCTGGCGTGGAATCGCCGAGTCCCTACGGGGACCCGATTCCTCTGAATCCCTTCCAACTCACCGAGTCACTCACCCAACTTGGATACTCAACCCCTGGTTCAAAAACACAGAACAACTAGATCCAACTCGTCGAGTCTGCCAATGGACTCGACGAGTGCATTCCATGCACAACCCCAAACGACCTTCTGAGGTCAGATCTGTTCCACTAACTCATAGATCCAGTCTTTCCAAGCTTATTTATCACGTAAAGTTTATGTCTTGGCGCTCATATCACACCTATTGACTCATAAATAGTGTTTTAACCTCAAACACAAAGATCCCAAACCAAAACCTCCATAGACTCTTATAAAGCTTGGACAAAGAGACACTCTGGACATCCAAGGGTCCAGATCCTGAACCTAACGCGCTTAGGGGATCATGGAAGCACTAGATCTAGTCACAAAAGGGCTTAATAAGCCCTAAATCAACATGAACATCACCTCAACAGAAAATGGTTCGAAAATAATACCTCAAACATGATGTTCTGGACCTCAGATCTTCAGGAAGTTAACCCTCTTGCTTCCTCTTGGATATAGCTTCCTTTCCCTTTCTAAACAACACCTCCTAGGTCGACAATAGCTCCTTCTCTCACTCCAAACGCTCAAGCTCACTAGGGTTTCGCTCTGGGGGCTGGTGAGCACAAATGACGGCCATAAGGCCCTTTAAATAGGCCCCAAACCCGAGAAACTAGGGTTTCATTAAACAGCGCGGACTCGCCGAGTCCACCAATGCGACTCGTCGAGTCCGGTCATTAATCCGGGTGAGAAATCGCGTCTTTACTCGGCGAGTCTACGCACCAACTCGTCGAGTTCTTCCACAAAACTCAAAATAAAGTGAATAAATATAATACCTGAAATTCCGGATGTTACAAACAATGGATTTAAGAGGGTCCGAGATGGATGGGTTTGGAGCAAATGGTTCAAAGGAACTGACTAGAGCAAGAGGACCTCCGGAGAGTTCTCTTATTGTCTGAGCAACGTTCAATTCATGACCTTGCAGTTCATCAAATAGTTGATAAAGCTTCAACTTCTTCAGAGATCCATTGTTGTGAAGACAAGATTTCACGTTTCCCCATCCTTTACCAAGGCTATGTATGAACTTGAGATTGTACTCCAAAGGAGTTCAGACAATCCCATGAGCAGTCATATTGTTGACTACGATTCGGTATCGGTTGGAGGCTGAGGCAACTGACTCACTAGGAGTTGTTGTAAAGGTGTCAAACTTGTTTACAACAGATGTCATACGCTTGTCTTTCATATTTTCAGAACCTTCGATCAAATCTTGAAGAATGTCCCAAATCTCTTTCACAGATTTACATAGCTTGATGTGTTCATAGAGAGATGGTGGAACACCAAACACCATTTCAGAGAATGCCACTTGATCGGCATGTAACTTCTCAATATTGTCAGCAGTGAGAGGAGCTGGGTGTTGTTCATCTTGACGCATGATTTGAGCAACAACATCTCTAACTGTTGTTCTAACTGGAACATGAGGACCTTCTTTGACGTATCTCTAGATGGCTTCACCTTCCTCTTTATCTAGTAAAAATCTTTCCATTCTGAGTTTCCAATGATCATATTCTTCAACAACTAGTAGTGGGGCATGAGTAGGGCAACCCATGCTATTTGCTATTTGCATTGAATACATTTGTTGAGGAGTAGAAGCGGCCATTGAAGTTAAGATATCTCAAGCAAAAGTGGTATATAGAAGAACTTTATCCTGAACACAGAAATTGTTGAAATACCAAGGTAATTTCAAACCAACTATAATATGATCTTATGGATTCAAAGGACAACCACTCAAGCTCTGATACTAATTGTGACAACAAACGAAATGATGTGCAGGGACAAGGTTTGAGAACTCAAACCTTGAGTTAATGCTTAGGATCAATGTCTGCTTGCTAAGGAATATTCCAGTCAAGTCTGGAAAGACCAGTCAAGTCTGAGTTAATGCAATTAACAAAGTATTCAAGATATTAATGAAGAGTGAAGATAATGATCAAAGTAGATACAATATATGAAGAACAAGAAGAATGTTGAGAGAATAATTTAGAAGTGAAGTAAACTGAAATATTGCTAGATATGTTTGAAAAATCTGTCACATGATCCAATATTGAATGCTCCTATAAATATGAGAACAAGATACATCGTATAAACCATTAACATACATAGGACCAGACAAAAGAGGTGCTTTTGACACCTTGATTTATCTAAGTTGACAAAAGGAGTAAGTCCTTTTAAATGTAAAATCAAGCTAAAAGAAAAATATAATAAATGCACATTGTTCAAAAGTTTTATCTTTAAAATGACAATGCTTTACATCCAACAATATATTAAAACTAATAAATTAAGTATAATATGTTAAAAGTTAAATAACATAACTTTATAAGTAAAAGTAGAAATACTCTTTTAATATTGAAATTTTGTTTATATATGATTACACTTTACGTTTGATATTTATTTAACCTTATTAACCATCTTATAATTATTATTAGAAAGAAATTGAAAAGTCATGAGAGTTTCAAATGAATGTGGTTAAAGAAAAAATGCATGGAAGTTTCAAATGAATGTGGTGAAAGAAAAAATGCTTCCTTAATTTATTAGTATACTAGACGAATTCCCACATGTTGCGCAACGTAGGTTAAAAGTATATTGTTAAAATATTGAAAAATGTATGTTTAAAATGGTTATGTTATCGACATTAACTTTGATGTAATATTTTGAACAATCTTATTTATTGAAATTAACCTACCTTCCTCATTAATAAAATTAAATATAATTATCTATTTAATATTTTTTTAAGAATTGTTATGATTGATTAATTTTAAATTTTTATTTATGTGATTATTTTCTAATTTCAATAATGACGTTCATTCAAAATACAATTTATTTGTTGCTAACATTATGTAATTTATAAAGTGATGTTATTTTCATTTAAAATTGTTGTTCTTTAGTTTTAAATCACTTATTTTTATTAATAAGTTAAAGAAGACTTTTAAGAAACACATAATATTACTATTAACATGTGAAACATACACTAAATAATAAATTGATATGGTAGACAATTTGCAATTCAAAAGAGACTTGCATGGATAATATGACATATCCATGATTTTTATTATTTGATTTTATTATATATAATTTTTGTTCATTAATTTTAAAACCACTTATTATTACTAATAAATGAAAGAAAACTTTTAAAAGACACTTATTAATATAATTAAAATGTTAAACATATACTAAAATATAAAGTTATAAGATAGACAATTTGCATTTTAAAAGAGACTTACATAGATATTATGGATAATATCCCATATCTATGATTTTCAATTAACTATTACTTTGAAGCAACACGAACATACAGACATACATAAAATATTTAATTAAATATTATCTATATCACTTTCCATAACATATGATCGATAACATGAATCTAATCTAATTTACATTAAAGATTCATCAACAACATACAATGATTGCCTTAAAAGAATACTTAAACCTAGAAAAATATAAAAAATAATTAGTGTATAACAAACTTACAAATTAAAAACTTTAACGTAATAATATGTCTCGAAAAATGGTCCTAATCTCTCAAACAAACACAAAATTTTAAACTTGTTTTCTCTGTGAATTTTATATGTGATTTGTACTTGTGTGTCTACTCAAATATATTAAGATTTTTATATTAGACCATCCATTAATTGCTTATTAAACATATTATATAAGTTATAAAACCTTTCATGATGTGTGATTAATTACTTTGAATGTGAAAACGTGTGGGGGCTTCAAATACATGAGGTGCTAGAAAATTTGTGTGAGGGTTTCAAATACATGAGGTGATAGGAAAAATGTGTCATTTATAAGTATAATATATATATATATATATATATATATATATATATATATATATATATATATATATATATATATATATATATATATATATATATATATATATATATATATATATATGAAAGACAACTAAATGTCAATAGAATTTCAAATCTATGAGGCTCAATTATTTTTTGACATCTATTACATGAGTTAAATAAAAAAATTAAACATCAAAATTTAAATATTAAGTATTTTTAAAAATTAACATTTAAAATAAGGAAGGAAAAAACATATTTATTGCAATTTATGATCATATTTATTACAATTGATGAGATTAAAACTTAATCTTGAAGATCGATTAGATCTTAAACAGGTAAATAAAGACTTAAGAAGCAAGAACGCAAAAATAATAAGTAACTCAAGAATGAATCAAACGTGTCGAATGATTATAAAACAACTCTCATAAGAGCTCGATCAAGAACATCAACTGTAGAGGGTTAGAAGGTTTACAGGAACGATAAAGAAAATCAAAGCTATCGTAATTCTCTATCTTGTATTCTAGATCGTTAACCTAATTATGCATGCAAGCATATACTTATATAATAAACCTAACAGGCTCTCGGTTGGACAGACCCAAACCGGAGTACAAAATAATTGGACTAATAGCCGAGCCCAATGACGCAATACATAGACGAATCTTCAACCCAACAATCTCCCCCTTTGCGTCAATTGGAGCGAGATCTTCACTTGTTACTTGGGCCAACAGCGGCGGCAGGTACCTTCTTCTTTACAGTATTAAACAGATGCGAGATGAGAGCAAGTATCGTCCGCCTGAATCTGATGTACCATTGGATCATATCGTTGAAGTATTTGACATCATCCGCTGCATTCTCTTTACACCGATGGATGATCGACAACACATGCTCTAGACAAGCATTGGTGTAAAGATGTTTATCCGCTAAAGCAAAGAGACATTTCTGTCCTTCTGCTCTAGTGAACATGACTGAATTACGCTTCGGGTCGATCTTGCCCATCTTCATTTGATTGAGATCACTGGCCGATCCCACAGGAGCTATCTTCGGCTTCTTCTTGAAGACAGTGGCTACCTCCTGATCCATTAAGGCTACCTCCATGATATAACATACTAACATCCTTTTGAGATGGTCTATAATCGGACCATATTCAGCTTCATTCGTCAAGAGGATGTTATGCAAAACGATCCAATCATGAGGATTTAGATTCGGTAGATCTGCCAAGGATATAAGATGTTCGGTTCTAGCAGACCCTCGAATCACCTTGAACCGAACATTGATGAATCTTCCTTCGGAATATGGCTTCAAGACCCGAACATTAACGATCTTCTGAGCGCTCCATGTCTGATACTGTGGTCGAGCAGCCTTCAGATAGAAATCGATTAACTCCCTATCAACCTCAGGATCAGGATGAGGGACTTCAAAAATGCTGGAGAAGGCGTGGAAGATAAACGTCTTTCGAGTCAAGGGCATATCGAACTACGAATCGACAGAATTATAGCAGTCGAAGGAGATCACCGGTTCGAGCCATAGGATGCTAGGAGTATCTATGGCCTCCTTTATCATTCTCTCCCAAGTCCAGGCAGGGAACAGAGTCTTCCTGCTCTCAAGGAGATCGTGGGCTTCTTTCTTCTTGCGTTCGGCTTCTTGAGCTTCTCGCGCCACACGAATATTATCACTTTCAACATTGCGACTATTTTTGCGTTTAAGCAAGTCAGCAATGGTTTCTTTATCATCTTCATCTTCTTCCTCTGCTATGTTCTTTCCTTTATCCTTCACACCCGAACCCGGAGTTTGACCAGTCGGAGGTGGTTCGGTTGTGTGAGCAGCTTTTGAGGAAGGAGGTGGGTTCGATCCGGACTTCACTTCTCCCCCTTGTTTCGGATTGGACACGAAACTAGGTAGCCCTTCTATTTTGCTGAGGAGGTCCAGGGCAGGAGCAAGTTTTTCAGCAAGGGTTTGCCTCACCAAATGATTAAGAATTGGATCGTGTGCTTCCAGGATGTTGGATAGGGCAGAGTGTACATCCGAAACACATGTTTTGATAACCTCCCTTTCGGATCGAAGAGCTTCAATCTGTTGCTGAGAGTTTGAAAGCTGAGCGCTCTTAACCTTGAGGGCGGTGGTTTTATTAGCAAGAACGTCCATTAATGAGTTTTCAGCAGCGAGATCCTCTTGAAGCTTAGCGAGGCGCTCGTCAATGGAGGCACGTAGGGCCGAGTTGTCGTCGCTGATGGATTGGCGAAGGGTAGCGAACGATGTCAACTCTATTGAGACGAACGTGGCCAATTGTTGAATGATTGGTTCCAGCGTTGTCTTGGTTGCAACAACACTCTCCTGTAAGGACTTTAACAGGGAAGAGGCTTCAGAGAATAGTTTATCGACTTTTGCGGTCGCTGCCTCACATGCTTTTGTGGAGGCGTCTATTGCTGCAGTGGCAGAGGTGACGGAATCATGCTGAGCCCTGGAGAAGGCATCAACAATCTTCTGAAGAGCGGCTTCAGAGAGAGAGGACTGAGTGTTGGAGGATGAAGCAAGAAGCAAGTCAACCTTCTCATTGAGCTCCTTAAGATGCTTCTTTGTTACTGGAGCATCGTCCTCTTCGTCGCTTTGAACTTGAAACGGACTAAAGTAGACCGAATCGAAGGTCATATTCTCTCCTCCAAGAAAAGGGTTATCTCCGTTAGAGGCATGACCGGGAGATGGTGGTGGTGGTGAAGCTAGGGGTGTGGTGGTATGAGTAGGTTCAGGTTGAGTGTTGGTGGGGGTAGTTTCGGGTGGTGGTTGAGTATGGATTGGGATAGGTTCGGGTGGTTGTTGGGTTTCGGTTGTGGGTATGGATTCGGTTACAGGTGGTGGTTCGGTTGCATCGATATGAACCCCCGTATCAGATACGTTGGTTGGAACCTTTGCGGTTGTTGTTGTAGTTGTATCAGTGAAAATGGGTGGTGGTATAGGGAAAGAGGTTGGAGGAATAGTGGTAGTGGGGGTTATGGTGGGAATGGAAGTAGGGATTGTTTGAGTGGGTGAAGGAATGGGTGAATTATGGATTTCCATGTCTGGGGTAGGAGATCGGGGTGGGGTGTTGCCTCTTGGAGGGGTTTCGCCTTGTTGAGAGCCGTCCGAATCCGAACTCTCGCCTTCTGAGTCACTCGAAGAAGAAGGGATGACAAGCTTTCGCCTCGGTTGAGTCTTCCGTCTCTTCGGCTGCGGGGATGTTGCAGCTTTGGTTGGTTTCCTCTTCCTGGGAGAAGGACCTTTAGCAGCGTTGGTCACTTGCTTCCCTTTATCCGCCTTTTTACCCCTATTAACAGGTTTGTTAGCATCATGGATGGACTTGAGCATTTCCTGTGTGAGTTCCCTCGGTCCTGACTGTTTGAACTCCTTAATAGTCCTGATGATCCTGTTGTCAGATGGAACATCACCGTACATTGTCTCCGGAATAGAGCCAATGAAAGAAAACTTGGATGCATCGTAGACGATGATCTTTGTGGTATGAAAAGTACCAATCGAAGACATCGATGCACCAGCAGCAGTGGGGACGTCGAACTTATCCATTGCCCACTTTGTGATGAGAGTCCAGAACCGGGCATACGACACCTCAGAATGTTGTGAAGAAGAAGAGAGGCTCTGGATGAGTTGTTGCCAGAGAACAAACCCATAGTCAAGATTGACTCCGTTGTAGACGCCATACATAATCGACAAGAACAGTCGACTAGAACCATCGGATCCTGAGCTCCGTTCAGATAAGCCCTTGAAGAGGACTGTGAACATGCCGTTCCACTGTGGCGGCAAGCAGGATTTTTTAAACTTTGCGACGGAGGTGAGCACCTCCGTGTACCCCATATTGTAAAACATGTTGTAAAGATGGCCAACTGGAATCGTCTCCGGATTGATTCTTGAAGGGTCAGCAGCAAACCCTAGCAGTGTACCAAATCGTTGCCTTGAAATCGAGGTCTTGTGATCAGACACCTCGAAGAACACCCTGTCGACTGCTTTATCGTAATGTGCAGTCGCATACACCTGCGATAGGAGCTCCATGGGCACAGACTCAACCCTAGAAAGTGCAGGAGCGATTTGTGAGTACTTCAGGCACTCGATGATCGGAAACATGTAAGAATCATACGCCTGTGGTGTTAGGTCAATCACCAAACACTGTTGAGGATGAATGGGAAGGATGTGTGAGGTGGCATGGACGGATGATGATTCTGCCATTGTTGAAGGTAGGAAGAAGAAGATGAACAGGAAAGCTTTAGGGAAATTTTTGCTCTCTTGGAAATCCGGATGCAGTAAAGAGGTAAATGGGAGTGGAGACTGCCTTTTATAGTGATTGTAAGGAGAGAGAAAAATCTGTTCAAATCTTCTATGGAAATACGAAAAGGTTTCCCGGAATGACAGATGCGTGACAGTTAAGGCATGCGATGATCACGTAGGAGAGAGAGTGTCAGATTCCTAGGAACACGCCGCCCAACAAGCGCCGTTTCAGAACAAACCGTTTCAAATCCTCACGCGCCAGAGAGGAACCGCTTGAAATTCGCACACGCGTCCATCATGTCAGTAAAAGAATGGGCGTTTAAAATTCACACGCGTCCCATTTTACCGCCGTTTGAAATTCAATCCGTTTATTTCCCGCTTGAGTCAGCAACCCTTTCAGCTTATCTGTTGAATAGCATCTTTTGAATAAATTTCCCACGTGGATTATTGTTGATCACGTCTGAATAATTTACCACCAATGTAATAAAACAGCCTGAAATTATTAGTACCAGATTTTTGGAAAATCAAGGATTTTCGTGCTAAGAGTGTAAAAAGAAAAGAAATAAAGCAACTCTTTGTAGGAATAAATGTGATGTCAATAATGACACGAAACAAATGATCCCGGGCACGAATCTCTTCCTTCAAGGTCAAGAGAGACCTTAAAGTGTTAATGTGGATTCCCGTTGAATTACGATCAAACACTTATTAATAAATGTTGAAAGGCTTCTTTTAATTAGGCTACTTAAGGGTGGCTTTCGCTTTGATGCAACAATTCTAATCTTGAAATAAGAAAGAAAGTGATCAAAGTACTTGTGAGACCGGTGTAGTCTGTTGAACAAGTAGGTAGGAATTAATTTTAAATTGGATTGGAAAATATAAAATCTCAAAAAAAAAATTAAAAATTGGATCCCAAGGGAAGAAATGTTATGGTGTGTAACAATTTCATAGGAATCACACAAAATAAAATTTGAGATTTCATGAAGGTACATCCGTCAATTCTTTGGTGAAAACTTGAGCAAATTAATTGTTCACCGTCAATTCAGATTTGGTGTTGAATTTTGGGTTTCACTTAACTCGTAGTTGCACGAAACTAAGATCATAAACACAGTTGTTGTGTAACCATAAACCTCAGTAGTAATTTCTGAGAGTCTCAAGGGTTACGTTGATGAAACGAATGTAATGGAGATGGTGTAAGAAAATAAAGTACCTCAGCTGCAAAAAGGACCAAGCAGAAAACTCTTATCTCATGTGAGAAGAGAGTGAGGTAGCTCACGATTAGAATAAATGTGGTAGCCTAATTGGGAAGACAAGGTTTGTTTATACCAGGTCATGAAGGCTATTATTCAAAATCTTATGAGGCTTGGGACACATACAGCAGCATGCTTCTAGGGACACTTAACTAATCCAGCAATTTTTATCCCCATAGACGAACAAACACACAAAGAAAATGAAAAAATGTTTTTGGAGTTTTTGATATATGAAAATTAAAATAATAAAAAGAATTAAGCAAGAAAAAAAAACTTAGAAAGAGTAAAAAAAACTTTGGAAAAATTTGGTAACCGAACCCGAGCGTTCGGTTGGTTTCGGTTGAGAAAAGTTTGAAAAACCGAACCCGAGCGTTCGGTTGGTTTCGGTTTTGGGAAATTTTGAAAAACCGAACCCGAGCGTTCGGTTGGTTTCGGTTTAAGAAAATTTTGAAAAACCGAACCCGAGCGTTCGGTTGGTTTCGGTTTAAGAAAATTTTGAAAAACCGAACCCGAACCTTCGGTAGGTTTCGGTTTTGGAAAATTTTGAGAAACCGAAGAATTTAGGTTTACAATAAGAAAATACTTTTGACAATAAGATAAACAACTTTGTACAAGAAATTTACAACCAAGAAATCTACCTTTGTAGTGATGAGCGAGTCAGATAATTTAAATGAACCTGTACGTTCGGTCAATTTCGTTTCTTACGTTTGAGGTTGAGAGGTAGTTTGAGGTACTGACTCTGATTCCATCATACCTAGCCCTTGTAAAATTCTATTGAATGATGCTTCAGGAAGAGCTTTGGTAAAGACGTCAGCCAGTTGATCAGTGGTTCGAACAAAGTGTACTTCTACGTTTCCATCTTCCACATGATCTTTGATGAAGTGATACCTCAGTGCTATGTGTTTGGTTTTAGAATGTTGCACTGGGTTATGACAGATCCTAATTGCACTTTCAGAGTCACAATATAGTGGGATCTTCTTCATATTGAGTCCATAGTCTCGAAGTTGACTCTGGATCCAAATCACTTGAGAGGTGCAGGATGCATCGACTATGTATTCAGCTTCGGCAGTAGACAACGACACGCACGTTTGTTTCTTTGATTGCCAGCTAACCAACTTCCCGTCAAGGAATTGACAGCCGCCAGTGGTGATTTTTCTGTCGAGTCCACATCCTCCAAGGTCTGCATCTGAGTAGGCTTGAACGAAGAAGCCTGAGTTGGAAGGATACCATAGACCTAAGGAAGCGGTTCGCTTGAGATATCGTAGGATGTTCTTCACTGCAAGCATGTGAGGTTCGCGTGGGTTTGCCTGAAATCTAGCACAGTAACACACAGAAAACATGATGTCAGGCCTGCTAGCAGTAAGATACATCAGTGAGCCTATCATTTGACGATAGAGCGTGATATCAATAGCCGGTTTGTCTAGGGATGGAGTGAGCTTGATGCCGAATGCCATAGGGACTTTGACTTTGGAGTCTCCCATCATACCAAACTTTGCTATGAGAGTCTTCGTGTAAGCTTCCTGATTGATAAAGATGCCTTCGGGTCCCTGTCTAATATTTAAACCAAGGAAAAAGTTAATAGGACCCATTAAGCTCATTTCAAATTTAGTCTCCATCAGCTTTCTGAATTCAGCTGTTAGGCTGGGATTCGTTGAGCCAAATATGATATCATCGACGTAAATTTGAACGATCATAAGGTGATTACCTTCCTTTTTGCGAAAGAAGGTTGGGTCAACCGAACCTTGTTTGAATTTAGACATCTTTAAGAATTTGGTAAGCGTTTCATACCAGGCTCTCGGAGCTTGTTTCAATCCGTATACCGCTTTATCCAGAATATAGCAATGATTGGGATACTTTTCGTTCACGAAACCAGGAGGTTGCTCCACGTACACTGTTTCTTTGAGTTCTCCATTAAGAAATGCACACTTGACGTCCATTTGGAAAACTTCAAAGTTTTTGTGAGCAGCATAGGCAAGGAATATTCTGACGGATTCAAGTCTAGCTACAGGAGCGAAAGTCTCTTCATAATCAATCCCTTCCTCCTGACAATATCCTTTTACGACCAGACGATCTTTGTTCCTTATAACGTTCCCTTCCTTGTCCATTTTATTCCTAAAGACCCATTTGAGACCAACAACCGAGGCATCTGGTGGGGTTGGAATGAGGCGCCAGACTTTGTTCCTTTCAAATTCGTTCAGTTCGTCTTGCATCGCTTGAACCCAATCGGAGTGATCAAGAGCAGTGTTAACTGTCTTTGGTTCAACTTTTGATACGAATGAGTTATACATGAAAAATTCAAATTTGGAAAATAAGGATGTCTGTTTTGCCTTGAGTTGTGATCGGGTCAGAACCTTTTCAGAGACATCACCAACAACTTGAGAGAGAGGATGATCTCTGGTCCATTTGGTAAGCGGAGGGTAGTTTGGATCAAAGGTTGGGTCCAGTTCAGCATTGATCATTTCTTCTGGCTCGGATTGGCTTTCGTAGTTGAATGACATATCAGCTTGCTCCCCCTCGATGGATGAGCTGTCAGGAGTACTTTGAGAGACTTGAGGTTCAGAGGTTTCTTGTGGTGCTGGGTATTCAGGCGTTGATGCACCTTCAGATGGTGAAGCACTTTCGGTTGGAGAAGCACTTTCGGTAGCAGTTGGAGAGCTTGGCTCCCCCTCAACTCGTGAGGTCGGCTGAGTTGATGACGGTTGATCCTCCCCCTCGACTGAAGCGTCGTTTGATGGAGGTTCATCAGAATTCGATCCTCTTTCGTTCATTCTCCTGGCAGCTTCTTCGACAATTTGCTTTATATGGTCTATCTTGTTATCTACTGCGCCTGCTTCTGAGAGAGTGGCTTTCTCTGGTTCGTCAAATAGCTCCATAAACTTTTCGAATAGATTAGCGATCGAGACTGTGACTTGGCCAGTTTGAGCAAAGATTTCCCCAGCTGTGTTGTCTTTGGCCTGTAGCTTTTTGACATAGCTATCGTCGAAAGTCACGTAATAAGTCTCTTCGATTTTTCTTGAACGCTTGTTTAGAACTCTGTATGCTTTGGAAGTGAGAGAGTAGCCCAGAAAGATTCCCTCGTCGGCTTTGACGTCAAACTTGTTGCGGTGTTCTTTAGAGTTAAAAATGAAACACCTTGAACCGAACACGTGAAAAAATTTCACATTGGGCTTTCTGTTGTTGAGAATCTCATAAGGTGTGAGCGTGAATCGTTTGTTGAGATAAGACCTGTTCTGTGTAAAACAAGCAGCAGAAATAGCATCAGCCCAAAAATAAAGAGGTAAGGAAGCGAAACTTAGCATTGTTCGGGCAGCTTCACACAGAGATCGGTTTCGTCTTTCGACAATTCCATTCTGTTGAGGTGTGTAGGGAGCTGAGAAATTGTGACTTATTCCCTTTTCTGCCAAAAATTCTTCAAATTCTCTGTTTTTGACTTCCAAACCATTGTCGCTCCTGATGTTGCGAACGACCTTCTTGAGCTGTACTTCAATCTGCTTGATGAACACTTTCAGCTTATGAGTCGCTTCAGATTTGAGCTTTAAAAAGAACACCCATGTAAACCGCGAAAAGTCATGAACAATAACAAGAATATACTTGCTACCACCGATGCTTTCGATAGATGATGGACCACATAAATCAATATGAAGTAATTCGAGTGGTTCAACAACTTTCGTGTTAATTATAGATGGATGACTTTGATGACTCTGCTTCCCCATTTCGCATGCAGCACACAAATGATCTCTGTCGAACTTGAGCAATGGAAGACCTCGAACATGACCTCTAGTGACAAGTTTGTTGATATCTTTAAAGTTGAGATGAGAGAGTCTTCGGTGCCACAACCAGCTTTCATTAGATTGTGCTTTTGATAACAGGCATATAGCTGGGTTTCCTTTGATGGGTTTGAGGTTTAGAGGAAACATTTCACCCTTACGCTCTGATTTGAGAATAACTTTCTTCGTCTTCTTCTCAATAATTTCAGAACCTTCATCGTCGAATGAGACTTTGAGACCTGTACCTCCAACAAGCTGAGATACACTGATGAGGTTGTGTTGTAGTCCTTCCACGTATGCCACCTTCCTTATAGTGAAATCACCATTGGTAATCATTCCGTATCCCTTTATGGTGCCGAAGGAGTTATTTCCAAACTTGACGTTGCCGCCATTTGCAAGAGACCTGTATTCCCTGAGTTCTTCTTTCCTCCCTGTCATGTGACGCGAGCAGCCACTATCGATGTACCATTCTTCGTCAAACTGCTCGTCACTTATAACCTGCAAAAATTAAGCAGATTTAGGAACCCAAAGTTTCTTGGGTCCTCGTGAGCCTTTCACAGGTACAGGAATAGTAAGAGAGATGTCAAAAGATATGTTCGTTTTATTAGAGTTGTTTCATCTTTCTTTTTGATGGTAAAAACTTTGATTTTATTAGGATTAGGTGCGTTCGGTTTAGACTCTGGTTTGGATGCAGGAACCTTCTGTTTGCCTTTTTGTTCAGCTGACGAATGAACTTTTGAGTGAGATGGAGATGAATTGGAAGAATTAGAAGAATTAGATGAGTGAGAAGGAGAGGGCTTTGATTGAGATGACTTCTTGGTTGGAGACTCTAGGTGACCCTTTTGCTTTTGATCATTGATGGGACTGACCTTAGAGTTTTGATCTCTTTTGATTTCGGAACAGAACCTTTGCTTTCGGTTGGTTTCATTCTCTGAACCGAACCTTTGCTTTCGGTTGGAGTCATTCTCAGAACCGAACCTTTGTTTTCGGTTGGTGTGGCTCTCGTGCATTTTAACAGGATTTTTCTCATACTTCAGGTTCTTGTCTTGATGTGAGAAATATGCATTCTGGGATTGCCAGAATTGTTTCCTTTCAGAGAGATTCTTCCTGTATCTCTGGTTCCTTTGACGTTTCTGATTCATCATCTGCTTCGGTTGATGATGGATATTGGCTTTCATTTTTGGTTTCTCTTTGGCTGGTTCACTTTGAACTGTGGAAGTTTCACTTTGAACTGAGGAACTAGAGGGAATATCTTCTTTTGCCGAACTTCCATTTTCTTGAGGAATGTCTTTCGTACCACTAGTACTTGGCACATCGAAATTATCTGGCTTGTTCAAGGGTTCTGGTACGTATCGTCCTTTACTTTTCCATGAGGTCCTTTCAGATAACCCTACTGTTTCATCAACATTATCGATTGGAGCTGACCAGAAGAACTCATCGCAGCCATCAACATTGTCTTCGTTTACAATTGCTGTGAGTTCAGCAGTCTGATGTTCGGTTACTCCTGTGACCTTGTACACTTGATTTGGAGTGGTCCTAACCTTTTGATATACAACCGCTTTCTCTTCTAAGATCGGGGACTTTTGTTGGGACAATCAAGCGAACTCCACTGAATTTTCTGAAATTAGATTCTTGTGGTTTTCAGGTTTGCTTTTCACAAATTCTGAGCAGTCAACCGTGTCCTCTACAGAAATTTCACTCATATTGTCATCCTCATTAAGCTCAGATGCATTTTCAACATCAATTTTGTTTTCTGAGCTCAAGTTGGCGTTTAAAGAGTCAAATTTTTGTATGGTTTCGGTTCTCAGTTTAAGTCTATCATTTTCATCCAAAAGGTTTTTAAGCATGTCCTTATGGTCCTTGGATTTAATGAAAGATTCTATTTTGTCCAGTCCATACATATAGGTCGGATTGACGTCATCAGATGATATCACACTCTCACAATTATAAGCTTCAGCATCAATTTCATCCTCCTTAAACTCAAGGAAGGGCAAAATCATGCGATGAATCTTTTGTCCTATTTCACAATCCAAGTGGAGCTGACTAATATTAGTGTAAAGACGTTTGGCAATTAAACAAAAAACATTTCGCTGTTTCAACAACTTTAAATTGTCTCTTTGTAAATAAATGTTTTCATCTTTTGTTTTAACTAATTCTGACTCCTTCAGCTCGATCCACATGCGTTGTTCCTCACTCTTCGAAGACACCCTGCTTAATTGATCAGTTAGGTTAGAATTGGTGACTCGAGTTTGAGTTAAACTACTATCTAGATGAGAGATTCGAGAATTAACACTTTTTAGTTCTTTTTCATATGAGCATTGTGGTACTTTAAATGAAACAAAAACCGATTGTACCTTCTTGATCAGTTCATCGAGTTCGTTGAACTGCACGCTGAGTGGTTTGGCTGTAAAACACATATCCTGCTGCTCCTTCGGTTCATTGCTTCCACCATCAGTGTTGTATCCCCTCATCTGAGATACTTCAGACACCATCAAGCACCTTCCTCCACTGCTCTCCTCTTTTGCCACACAAGCCTTTCCATGAGACAGCTTCCTCACTTCATCGTCTTCAGAGTCGGTTGACCAAACTTCCACGCCATCAAACTCGTCATCAGCAACCGAACCCTGCACAATTAGAGCATTCATAGAAGGGTTAGCGGTAGATTTCTTCTTCCTCATCTCATCAAGCTTTTTCTGTAGCAAAGCTTCCTCATCCTTTTCAGCCATCTTTTTGAGGACACAATCCTTAGCATAGTGGTTTTTCCCTCCACAGTAGTAACAGCTTACTCCAGAATCACCCTCTGCCTTCGGTTCCTTCTTAGACTCATCAACCTTCGGTTCATCTTTAACCTTTTCTGAACTATAACTCCCCTGCCAGTTTCGGTTTTTGTTGCTGGGGAATCTCTTCTTAATGAACCTCTTGGGGTTAGACACCATCATAGCATAATCCTCAGCAGTGAGGTCATACTCCTCCAAGTTGAGGTCTTCTTCCTCCATCACAGCTTTACTTTTTGACAGGAGGGCCAACGAACCTAGGCTTGAGACAACATTCTTTTCCTGCAACACAATTTTCTCCTGAGACTTGAGAATACCCACCAGTTTCGCCAAAGAATATGATTTAAACTGCTCATGGGCTTTAACTGTAGACATCACTGCTCTCCACTCTGATCTTAGACCGTTTAAGAACGTAACCTTCTGCTCGATGAGCTTCCTTTCGATGTCATGTTTGATCATCTTGCTGAGAAGATGATTGAAGCGATCGAACGTTTGAGTCACAGTTTCTTCGGCTCCTTGCCTGAATTCTCCAAACTCAGATAAGAGCAAGGTTTGGATAGAGTGTTCAAGATCCTCGTCTGTAGAGTACAATTCACGAAGTCTATCCCAAACTTCCTTTGCCGTCGTGCATGAACTTACTAACCTGAAAGTGTCGGACTGAAGGGCAAATCTGATCAATCTTAACGCCTTGATATTGCACTGGAATTTATCCTTTTCATCTTGCGCAATATCTTTAACATCCTTCAGTAGATCATTATACTCCTTTTGAGTTTTAATAATCCTTGACGTTGCAGAGTGAGAAAAGGGTCCATTAATAATTGCTTCCCAGATGAGGTATCCATTATCCTCAGATCCTATAACATAGTCTTCAAAGTGATGCGCCCAGACTTCATAATCATGGGTGTATAGGATGGGAATCTTCGTGGTTGATCCAATGCTGTTGGAAATATTGATGGGATTCGATTGCGACTCGTCCATAATGATCAAATAACCTGTTTAAAGATCAGACTTGTAATAAATTAGATTAGGGAAAAACAATAAATATCAAGATACGTCAATAATGAGATGACGGCTCAATAAATATCAGTAATTGCGGAAAACCCTAATTGAAACCTTTTTCATAGAAAAGAAGTGTATCGATTACACAGCCTCCTGCTCTGATACCAATTGATGAGATTAAAACTTAATCTTGAAGATCGATTAGATCTTAAACAGGTAAATAAAGACTTAAACAGCAAGAACGCAAAAATAATAAGTAACTCAAGAATGAATCAAACGTGTCGAATGATTATAAAACAACCCTCAGAAGAGCTCGATCAAGAACATCAACTGTAGAGGGTTAGAAGGTTTACAGGAACGATAAAGAAAATCAAAGCTATCGTAATTCTCTATCTTGTATTCTAGATCGTTAACCTAATTATGCATGCAAGCATATACTTATATAATAAACCTAACAGGCTCTCGGTTGGACAGGCCTAAACCGGAGTACAAAATAATTGGACTAATAGCCGAGCCCAATGACGCAATACATAGACGAATCTTCAACCCAACAACAATTAATAATTTACTTATATAACTATATGTATTATGAAAATTTTTAATTTTAATATTTAAAAAAAGTTAGAATATGACATTTGGATATTATTTATTTTAAAAATTCCACAAAATGACAAGTGTCAAAACTTATAAAAGATTGACATGTGGCAAAATGGATCTTCATTTATTAGAGTAGATACAGATACATATATGTTTGTTGGTGTGTATATATATATATATATATATATATATATATATATATATATATATATATATATATATATATCGTAACAACTAGGAATTCTGATATGTTGTAAACACTTAACAAAGAATGACATTGTAGCTAAAACTTGAAAACATGTATGGTGTTTATTCAATGACAACAAAATTCCATCAAATACCCTATACAAACATTCAAATGCTCAAGAAAAGGTTGGAAACCCTAAAAATCCCGGCTTAAGTCCATTTTGGACTAGGATTTTCTTATTAGGCCTAATGGATTAATAAGCTTCCAATTTGACTATTTTGGGCTTAGAGTTCTTAAATGGACCCTAATTGGAACCATTTGCATGAAACTTAACATTTTGGGCCTCATAAGCCTAGAATGGACTAGTTTATCTTTAATGGGCCTTATTGGGGCATAACAAATCTAATTATCCCTAATGGGCCATAACACTCATACTTTGATGAATATTGGGCTGTGAACCATCTCCAAAGGCCAAATGGGCCGAAAACCATCAAATTGGGTCCAAAATATGGGCTCAAGCATAAAAAGGGCCAAGCCATCTTCTTTTTTCTCCCTCTCTCGGCCCAAGTAGAAAAAGGGGGAAATTAGAGGATTAAGGAGGATTAGCCACCTCCTAATTACCTATGGGATTTCCATGCAAACCTCACATGTCTCCATGCACCATCCCTTCACTTATCTCTCTTCTCCTTCTCTTCTTATCACTCTCAGCCCAAATGAAGAACAACACACACACACACACACAATTCACTTAAGTTTTCTCTTAAGAACACCATCATATCTCCTCTTCTTCATCAAAAAATTTAAGGCATTACAAGGAGGTTATTCTATAAGAATCATCATCATTGGTAAGTTATTGTTTAGATCCATAACCTAGTCTCTTTATTTCATCAAAACTTCTTCCTAACTCACACAATTTTCGTGATCTACTCCTTAGAAGCTTCTTAAGTTTGAAATCAACCCAAGAAAGCTTGCTAGGGCCGAAAAATAGCATCAAACTCTTCCCTTTCTTCTTCAAATCGAAAACAACAAGCAAAGGTGAGTTCATACCCCTCTATTTTCGGTTTTCACAAGTTTTATGGGGGAGAATACAAGTAAAATGTTTAGATCTATATGTATGTGTATGTTATGTGTGATTTCATGTGTTTATGTGGTAAATATGTAACAAAAAGGAAAGAAATCTCGAGATCTATGTCTCAAGGAGGAAAATAAACATGATCTATGATATATTACACTAAACAAGTCAAGAAAAGTTACCCTCTAAGGTTATAATAAACATATTGCAACATAAAACTCATTTTTGGGCTATATTTGTCAAATAAACAAAAGTTGGGTTGAAGGGTGTCATTTACGGTTTTCTTAAGGACGAAAAGAGTCAAAACAGTAAAAATAAATGTTTTTAT
The DNA here is from genome assembly GCF_002870075.4 of Lactuca sativa. Taxonomy (NCBI): domain Eukaryota; kingdom Viridiplantae; phylum Streptophyta; class Magnoliopsida; order Asterales; family Asteraceae; genus Lactuca; species Lactuca sativa. The sequence goes on from NC_056623.2 coordinate 231,553,724, forward strand.
GAATATTAAGCTCTTCAAAGGACTAGAAATGTAATTTGTAGCCTAATGGGCCAATTTTTGGGCTTTCGGCCCATAGGCCCAAAAGTTGCGAAAATATTGTTTTCAAGGGATTGAAATGGTAAATTTCTCAAAACAGGGGGTAAAAAGGGTAAACAAAAGTATTTCAGGGGTTAAAATGATTTTTTTCCAAAAAGGTGCAAAAATGTAAAGTTTTTGGAATTTGGGTCAAAATTGTAAAACTTGCGAAAAGTTTGGACTTTAACTGAAAAACTCTTTACTGAAGGGACTGAAACTGCCAAAGAGTAAATTTTGAGCTAAAAACATTACTTAAACAAGTCTATGGGTCAAAAATGTCAAGAAAATGGTTTAAGGGGCCTAAAATGACTTTTTTTTAAATAAGGGACTAAAGTTGTCATTCTTATTAAAGAAGGGCTGAAAAGGGTCAAACCAACATTTTGAGTCAATTATTTTATTATTAAGAGTTTGGGTCAAAAATACCAAAATTACAACTTATGAAAATAGAATGATGAATATACATATATTTTCGAATATCGTTATAAACACTCGACAAGCTTCGTGCCGTTACGAATATAAAAGTTGTTCAATCAAGTTTCCAACAATTATACTATACCTAAAACAAGTAAATATTCAACTTGTTGGGCTTGAAAGACTCTAATCATGCTTATTGGGCCTTCGTGACCCATTGACATGAATTTTGGGCCTAACAATAATAACCCATGTCTATTGGGCCTCTATGACCCAATTGCATGCTTAAGGGACCCTCAATGGCTTTTATGTCCTATTGGGCCTCAGTGGCCCATTAACATTGCTAGTAAGGTCCAAATAAATCAAATGCAAAATGGGCCAACGTATCCTTCGTATACCCAACAACCTAAAATAATAGACGTAATTAGCAGGACCTTGTAATCCTCTTCTCCTCGTTTGTTAGGCTTACCTTCAATTCAAGTAAACAAATACAAGTCGTTAATCAATGGTAATCAAATTCATTTTGGATTCAGTGAGTAATAACGGGCGACACCTTTATGGGTCGTTTGTAGTTTGTAGTTATAATCAAAGTCTCCTGGAGGGAGAGCGAGAGTTTGTGTATAGATCTATATGGGGGTGACTCCCCACATCTCAACTGTTCGCTACAATTAGACTCAACCAGTCTAGGGTGACAAAATCTTAAGATCAATTCCGACGTTCGCTAGAATGCCAAGACAGACGAACTAGTCATTATCATGCATGGTCATAACGACTCAGATAAATAAATCCAATACTATCCGAGTAATCAAGGAAAATCATAATCATTCGCTGTGATGGTATAACAATTCGAAACAATTATATTATATTATATTATCGGAAAACATCGGGTTTTTCGAGGAAATCAACATCATTCACTTTTACTTTTCAATAACTATAATGCAAAACTTCTCATTTATACACGCTTTGAAATCAATCATGCATAAACCTATAGATCTTCACACTTTGGTATAAACAATTGTCCTTTAAGAAAATATCAGATTTTCTGGGTTTTATAAACTACACAAGTATATAATCCTAATTTATCCGATCATCGTCATTTTCGAAGAAACTAATGTATATTCCTGTGTGAGGCCATAACCCAAAATCAATCAAAGGTTCTATTGTTGATTCATATATTGATTTAAAGTTTCATTTCCTAATTACATATGGATGGTTATTTAGAGAAAACTTGTTATTGAGGAATATGAATCAACATGAGTTTTCTAGTGGAACTACAGAAGCTTGTTTTCTGAAATAGAAACTCAAATTTTCTTAATGAGCAAAACGTCAACAACCAAATTTTATCACCCACTTAACATCGAGAAGTGATATTTCATAAAAATTTTATTTACTTGGTGTCTCTAGATTCAACCAAAACGATAATGGAAAAAGATTTATCAGCAACAAAGAAGAAAATGAATTTGAGCGACGATGCAAAAAGAGTAATTAAAAGGTAGGCACTCAAACATAATCAATATAAAATTAGATGAAGATACGGAAAGGAGGAATTAAGGGCCCTTAAACAAACGAAGAAAAGTTCATAAATTATTAATCAACTATTTAAAAGAAAAAGGTTAACCATCATCGGAAGAAGGAACAAAAAATAAAGCAATTAATTATATTTAGAATGAAAACGACGTCACTTTGTTGGGTTCTATATAGGGATGTTATTCGGGTCGGAACCGAACCGAACCAGTCCGAACCCGAATAAACCGAAAACCGAATAAGGGTAATTGTATGAACCGAAAACCGAACCAAATAAGCAATACGGGTTTGGTTCGGTTTGGGTATTATTCGGTTCGGTTCGGTTCTGACCCGAATAACCCAAATAACATGTAGAAGATGATTAAGGAACCAAATAACCCGAATAACATTTACAAATAACATTTACAATGTGATTATAAATATTGTATTTTGTATGACTTGAATGGAGTTTGATCATAGTAGAAACTAGAAAACAACGATGATGAGACGATTATTTTTCCCAGACGCAAGGATCGACTTTTTTTTTCTTATCGTGAATGGACTTTGAAGTTTGAACTTCGAACCGGTGATGATCGATCAATGAGTCCAGGTTATCGTACGTCGCAAGGGCAGTAGCCGCAACTGTCGATCAAAGAGTAATGTCACAAGGATGAGAAAACCTCAATCGATCAAAGAGTAATGTCGTCGACTCGTCAATTTGGTGTAATACGGATGATCGAATTCGATTGCATTAATTTTTTTGGTGTATTACGTGGGTTTTGTTGGGTAACGATCGATAGAAAAGAAGATCGAATAAGCAATCATGTTAGAAAAAAATGTGACTTTTCATATTCGGTTCGGTCCTTTTGGACCGAATAAGCCCTTATTCGGGTAATCCGAACCGAATAACCCGAAAACCGAATAAGCCTTATATAGATACCCAAAAACCGAATCGAATTGCTTATTCGGGTCTAATTCGGTTCGGTCCGGTTCGGTTTTCGGTTCGGTTCGGGTTTTCGGGCCAAATTCTCATCCCTAGTTCTATACCAAGAGTATATGTCTAATAGCCATATATATATATATATATATATATATATATATATATATATATATATATATATATATATATATATATATATATATATATATATATATATATATAGGGAGAGGTTCAATAGAGAACCAATATGGGTGGAGGAACCAAGGAACCTATTAAGATGGTTGGATCAAAAAATTAACAGCCATTGGATTTGAGATGTAAAAGTATAAAAAACAATAGTGTGCAGCTAATTATAACCAAACATGTAACTTAAGGGGGCATTTTTGTCAACCTAAAACTTATTAACTCTCACTGTTAATTAACGACGTTAATTCATCAGTTTCACATATCAGTGAAATCGATTTTACCCTCTCATTGAAAGCGATCTTTTACTTCACCGACGAACATCGATTTCAAACGGATCTCCGATGACGATTCAGTCAATATCCACAATGAATCATCCCGAAAAGTTCTTCAAAATGAATCTAGAAGGTATATTTGACTGCTATTCATTTCCGATTATCTCATTTAATGCATTTTCAACATTATATTTTTTCGATTGATGAATTTCAAAACGAAAAATCTAAACAATCTGATACATTATGTATTCGATGAATTTGTGAATAAACTATTTTATTAACAAAATCGTTTTAGACTGATTTGAAACCATCGGATGATGAAATTTTAATAATTTGTATACATAATGAAAACCTAATGATTTAAATTTCTTGAAATTGATACAGAAATCATGAATATCTATATTACAAACTGAAATTTCCTAAAACTTTGTGAATCTAACTCGAATCTGAGTTTATTATGTAAATCGAAACCCTAATTTCATGAACTTTTGAGAATTTGTATAATTGCCAAAAATCTAATGATATAAATTTCTTCAAATCGATACAGAAATCATCAATATCTAAATTACAAACCGTAATTTCCTAAAATTTTTGTGAATCTAAGTGGTTTATGAGTTTATCCATTAAACTGAAAAACTAATTTCACATTTTGAATTCATCGTGTGCTTTGTGATTTACATTTGATTATTTTGAAAGGATTCAATGTTTCTGAGAATTACATTACTTGACAATTCACAAAGTGAATCATGGTTATATATAAATTTAACATATCATTTATTCAAATTGTAAATTCACAGGGTGATTTATCATATACATTTAATTTTTTCATCTTGTGAAATTCACATTGTGCATATATGTTTAATTGATATTGTATCTCTTATTGTGCTTCTCATTGTAAATTTATAAAGAGTTGCATTGGTAATGTTTTGATTCAAACTGAATTCACAATGTGAATAAATATTATGTTAAATTCATTTGTAATCCAGATTCACATTGTGAAATATATGAAAAAATCATAACTTTCATACCATGAAATTGATGTTTGAATTAATTTGTTAATCAAAAACAGGAAGTGAAGAAAAGATCAATGAAAAAAAGGATAATAAGAAAAGAATGAAATTGACAAGAAATTTAAAAGATGTTCTACCTTCAACTACAAGTGAAAAAATTGAAGATATTCAAGATTAAAAAAAAGGTTAGAACATTCGCATTCAGATTAAAATAACTAATTATCTAATCATATACTACACATTTATTAAAAAAAAGTAATTTACAATAGGGATGTTATTCGGGTCGGAACCGAACCGGCCCAAACCCGAATAAACCGAAAACCGAATAAGGGAAATTGTATGAACCGAAAACCGAACCAAATAAGCAATACGGGTTCGGTTCGGTTCGGGTATTATTCGGTTCGGTTCGGTTCTGACCCGAATAACCCAAATAACATGTAGAAGATGATTAAGGAACCAAATAACCCGAATAACATTTACAAATAACATTTACAATGTGATTATAAATATTGTATTTTGTATGACTTGAATGGAGTTTGATCATAGTAGAAACTAGAAAATAATGATGATGAGACGATTATTTTTTCCAGACCCAAGGGTCGACTTTTTTTTCTTATCGTGAATGGACTTTGAAGTTTGAACTTCGAACCGGTGATGATCGCTCAATGAGTCCAGGTTATCGTAAGTCGCAAGGGCAGTAGCCGTAACTGTCGATCAAAGAGTAATGTCGCAAGGATAAGAAAACCTCAATCGATCAAAGAGTAATGTCGTCGACTCGTCAATTTGGTGTAATACGGATGATCGAATTCGATTGCATTAATTTTTTTGGTGTATTACGTGGGTTTTGTTGGGTAACGATCGATAGAAAAGAAGATCGAATAAGCAATCATGTTAGAAAAAAAATGTGACTTTTCATATTCGGTTCGGTCCTTTTGGACCGAATAAGCCCTTATTCGGGTAACCCGAACCGAATAACCCGAAAACCGAATAAGCCTTATATAGATACCCGAAAACCGAATCGAATTGCTTATTCGGGTCTAATTCGGTTTTCGGTTCGGTTCGGGTTTTCGGGCCAAATTCTCATCCCTAATTCACAATGTGAATCTTAGATGTATGTCTCAGATTCACACATATTCACAATGTGAATCTCTTAATTTTTGTTTTCAAGTTGGTCAACACTTTTGTTTGTATTCACTATGCACAAAATAATTTTAAAAATTCACCATGTGTATGTGTACATCACTTGGTGAACCTCAAACTCTTTTGCTGTTAAATGCATAAATTCACAATGTGAATCTTGGATGTATGTCTCACATTCACACAGATTCACAATATGAATCTCTTAAATTTTTTTTTTCAAGTTGGTCAACACTTTTTTTTGTATTCACTATGCACGAAATAATTTTAAAAATTCACCATGTGTATGTCTACATCACTTGGTGAACCTCAAACTCTTTTGCTGTTAAATACATAAATTCACAATGTGAATCTTGGATGTATGTCTCACATTCACACAGATTCATAATGTGAATCTCTTAATTTTTTTTTTCAAGTTGGTCAACACTTTTGTTTGTATTCACTATGCACAAAATAATTGTAAAAATTCACCATGTGTATGTGTACATCACTTGCTGAACCTTAAATTCTTTTGTTGTTAAACGAATAAATTCACAATGTGAATCTTGGATGTATATCTCACATACACACAAATTCACAATGTGAATCTCTTAATTTTTTTTTCAAGTTGATCAACACTTTTGTTTGTATTCACTATGCACAAAATAATTGTAAAAATTCACCGTGTGTATGTGTACATCACTTGGTGAACCTCAAACTCTTTTGCTATTAAATGCATAAATTCACAATTTGAATCTTGGATGTACGTCTCACATTCACACAGATTCACAATGTGAATCTCTTAATTTTTTTTTGAAGTTGGTCAACACTTTTTTTTGTATTCACTATGCACAAAATAGTTGTAAAAATTCACCATGTGCATGTGTACATCACCTGGTGAACCTCAAACTCTTTTGCTATTAAATGCATAAATTCACAATGTGAATCTTGGATGTATGTCTCACATTCACACAGATTCACAATGTGAATCTTTTAATTTTTTTTTCAAGTTGGTCAACACTTCTGTTTGTATTCACTATGCACAAAATAATTTTAAAAATTCACCATGTGTATGTGTACATCACTTGGTGAACCCAAACTCTTTTGCTGTTAAATGCATAAATTCATAATGTGAATCTTGGATGTATGTCTCACATTTACACACATTTACAATGTGAATCTCTTAATTTTTTTTTCAAGTTGGTCAACACTTTTGTTTGTATTCACTATGCACAAAATAATTTTAAAAATTGACAATGTGTATGTGTACATCACTTGGTGAACCTCAAACTCTTTTGCTGTTAAATGCATAAATTCACAATGTGAATCTTGGATATAGCTCATAGCCTAACAGATTCGCAATGTGAATTTCAAAAAAGTTTTTGCAATTTGATCATCACATGTTCAATTTTATATTGTTTGACAGGTATTTCATAATACTACTTATAATTTTGACATTGATATTAAAAATTTCACATTGTGTAGTTGAAGGTTCAAAAAAATATACCAAAAAAACAGCAAGGAGAACTGTGGTGGATATAGTTAATAAATTAACAAAAAAATGAAGATGAAAAGACTATTGATGAAAATGTTGAAAAAGAAAAAAGTTTAGAAGGTGATGAAATTCAAAAACAGCAAACAAAAAAATTAATGAAGGAAGATGAATCTGTTTTGAAGACACTTAAAAAGAAAACAACACAAGGTTAGTATTTGTAAAATTGTAATTTACTTTAATATATAAAATCAGTTATCCTTAATTTTTTTAAAAAATTGAACAGAAATCAGACAAAGTCCAAGATTACAAAAAAGAAAAACGAAAAAGACGATGAAGCAAGACAAATCTATTTTTAAGACACCTGAAAAGAAAACAATTGAAGGTTAGTATTTAAAAAATTATAATTAAATTTGATATTATAAAATTAATTCTTATTAATTTTGTTAAAACATGAACAAAAATCAGACAGAGTCCAACACTTAAAATGATTGAATACAAAAAATTTGTGACTCCTATTAAAGTTGATGATAGCCGTGTAAAGAAAGAATTTGATGAAAAAGTAACATGTTTGTTTATTACTATTCACATGTTTAATTTACAAAGTTATAATCAAGTTCACATGTTTATTTTATGTATCATATTATATTTTGCAAAACAAATTCACATGTGAATTTCTTGTATTGTTAGTTATTTTATAGTATATATGTTATATTATGAGAAGCTTATGAAAATTATTGACTAACAGGAAAAAGAAAAAGCAAAACAAAGACTCCTAAAGCAGTCAAAGAAAAAAAAGGCAAAAGTGACAATAAATCCAAATGACACAGTATCTTTGAGAACAAGAATGAGCCCAAAGAAGTTTTATGATATTGTTAAATCTTTAAACAAAGAACAGAAAAAAGCTATTAGAGAAATGGGATTGGGATCTTTGCTGAGAATTGCAACCAATGGAATTTCTGGGAAATTGACACGTTTTGTTGTGAATTCATTCAATCGATCAGATATGAAAATCCATCTACCTAATGCAAAGATAGACATAATACCAGAACTTGTTCATGATTTGCTTGGAATTCCTCTAGGTGGAATATATATATATATATATATATATATATATATATATATATATATATATATATGTATATATATATATATATATATATATATATATATATATATATATATATATATATATATAACACTGATCAATGTGAAGGAAAAGAATTAATGGATTGGAATCAACAATACAATTTCAAGGCTATGAGACCATCAGATGTTGAAGAGAGAATTAAAGAATCATCAGATTTAGGGATTATTTTCAGAACAAACTTTTTATTACTGTTTGTTAATACCATATGTGAACAGAATAAGCTTGGAACTTGTAAGACAACAGTATTGCCACATTTGTTAGGCAAAACACCTATGAGAGAAATTGATTGGTGTGGTTTTATAACCAATTGCTTGAAAATGTCAAAGATGACATGGGATGAAACCGATAAAGGAAACTACTATTGTGGGCCACTTCTTGTATTATTGGTAAGGAAAATTCTTATAATTAACACTTTTAGTTATATTATTTTAAGAAAACTAATTAATCAAAATTTTGTTTACATAAACAACTAGCTTATTTGGAGTTTATGAGAAATGATAAGAATGAAAAAAAGACAAATACATGCACTACATTTTTAGGATTATGAAATGATGGTGAAAAGGGAAAAAGCTGAGTTAAAGAGTGGTGACTTTGGAACTTTGGAATGGAATGATGATGTTATAGAGAATGATGAAGAATCTGACACCAATGAAAATGAAGATATGAAACTCGATGTAGGTTAATAATCTATATAATTAACAAATTGAAGTTATATTACAAATATATGTTATAAAATTGTAGTTCAGATGAAATTCATAAAGTGATTCACATTGTGAATATAAAAGTGTATTTTATTACTTTTTCTATAATAAATTCACAAAGTGAATATGTAATTTATTAAAATGCATTAAAAATGTGATACCTCATCAATGCATTCATATTCTGAAACTATAATTTATTATAGAAAAAAGTTTAAAAAATCATTTTTATTGACATTTTTTTATCTCATTTTGCAGGAATTGGTATTCAAAGAGAAAAAGAATTACAAAAAAACTAGTGAATGATAAAATGAAGTTTGGAAAGTTAATTGAGTTTTCAACAACAAAATTCACAGAAAGCGATGAGTTGAAAGATATGAAGAAAGTCTTTGAACAAGATTTCATGTATAAAACTCAAAATGAAGATGATTCAAAAAGTGACACGAATGAAGATGAAGAAAAAAGCGATGAGAATTTGAATGAACATGAAATAAAGAATCAACCAATCATGGTAGCACCAGAAAATTTGTACAATGGTCCAATAGTGCATGAGATTGCTGATTCTATTCAATGTATTTAAATTTTGATGATTATGATGATTTTGAAAATGTAAAAAGTTTTAGAGAACAAAAAAATAAAAAACAATAATAGATGATAAAAAAAAAAGAAAAAAAATACTAGAAAATAATCAATGCCTAGTTTTTCACTTGGACTTGATCTTGGTCTAACACAAGAGTTTCAGGAAGGAGATGAAAGTAGTGAAGATGAACACATGAAGAAAAAAAATAAAAGATGAAAAACTTGATGAAGGAGAAAGTTATGATTCAGAAGAAACAGAATCTGACAATAATATCTTGGGAATTGAAGATGATGAAGACAAAAAAAAAAGAGAAGTAGGAAAAAGATTAAAAAAACCATCACTGAAGCTATCTTCTCCTTATAATAAAAAAGAGGTTTGTGCATCAAAATTTGTTGATCCAGATGAAGTAAAAGTATCAGATAGAGTTTTTTCCAGAATTGGTAATAGCAGGTAATAATTTATGTTATCTTTTATTTAAATACTAAAGTATATAAATATAAATACAAATTAATTTTCTATTAACTGCTTTTTTGTTTTATTTGATTACAAATTAAGTGAGAAGGTATTTCATACTATGAGAGGTTATGTGCTTAGAAGAGGAATGATGGAAGCAATGCAACCAGGATTATGGGTACATGCACATGTCATTGATGCTTGGACTGATATTTTGAACTACAAAGAAAAGCTTAAATCAAATTCTACAGTGAATCGGTATTTCTTTGATACATCAATGGTGGTAAGTTAATTAAAAAATATATATCATGATAATGTTTATAATATAATAAATAAAATTTTCAATAGTTATGAGTAAGTAAGAAAATTCACACAATGATTCCCATTATAATTCACAGTGTGAATAATTTTAAATTTAAAATTTACCTTATTGTGAATTTAACAATTTACTCTTTAAAGTTTGATGTATATTAATTTTTTTTTTTTTGCAGAGACAGTTCATATTTGACAAAAATATCCCTTTCAATGAAAGATTTCATAACTTTGAGTCAAATATCAAAGATGCAATGAAAAAGGACAAAAAACTTCTGACATTTGAAAAAGTTCACTTGGTAATAAACTATTTTTTTTGTTGAATACATTACATATTTTTAACAAAGTTTAACAATTTAAATTATTAAACTTCTGACAAGTGTTTTTACCAGTTCATAAAAAAAAATCACTTTTACATCATCTGCATAAACTTAGAGGAACCAGCGGTTGATGTCATTGACAATAGGAATTCAGTTGCAAAGTTTTCTAGAGCTTATCGTGATGCACCTAATGAATTGGTAAGAATAGTAAATTTACATTATAAATATATGTATTAATAGACTAATAATCTAAATAAAATAATAATTATAGAAAATAACAATTTCTTTTTTGCAGAAAATACTTTTTAGTAGGTACTTGATGAGGGTCAATCACAAATCAGCTTCAACTTTGGGGGGTGTTTAACCAAAAATGGTGAACATGAATTGGCGCACGAGGGATAATCATGTTGACTGTGGAATTTTTTGCATGCGTTATATGGAGACATACATGGGAGATAAAATAGTAAATTGGACATGTGGGTTGCCAAAAGAATCAAAACAACAACAAAGTGTGTTAAACGATTTATGCAATAAGTATTTGACAAAGATACTATTGAGTGACGCAAAAACATATAGGTCAAAAATCATTGCACAAACAGCTAAGTTCGCAAAAAAGACTAATGAAGAAATAAAAGATTTGCTCAACAAGGGATGAGAAAAAAGGGGAGAAAGGATATAGTACTTCAAGAATTGGAAAAAGAAGTGTAAAACTTAAAACTTAGTTTTCTATTCATAATTAGTATAAGTTTAGATGCACTTTATTTTCTTTAAGAACATATAAATGCTTGTTATGTTACAATTTGATGTTAGTTTTGATGAGAATAAATCTCTTGATCGTTTAGATCTTTCACAGGTATATTAATAAAGAGCAAACTATTCAATCAAAACACGACAAAGAACACAATACAGAATCAATATGAAGCTTATGATTCAAACATAGTCACGCCTCAGCAGAGCTCGATTAAGAACTTCCACTGTAGAGGCGAGCTAGGGTTTACAATACTATGATGAGAAAATAATTAAAGCATTACTAACTAAGGATGCATGCATGCACCTTAAATACTAAAAACCTAGAATAAAATAATGCTCGGTAGGATTGGCCCAAACCGGCTACAAAATTGGGCTACTAGGAACAAGCCCAAGACGCAACATCATAAACCCAACAATCTCCCCCTTTGTGTCAATTGGGGGAGACCTTCACTTCGGTTGATTGGCAGTAGTTCTCTTCACTACTTTGAACAAACATGGAATCACTGCAAGAACTTGGCGAAAGTAGATATACAATCTTGTCATATCAGTAAAGTACTTCTTTTCGCTTTCACTGTTCTGCTTGCATCTGTGAATAATCCCCAGAACATACTCCAAGCACGAAGTAGTAAAGAGATGTTTATCAGTCAAAGCAAACAGACATTTCTTACCATCCTGTTTGGTGAACATCACAGAGTTTAAGACCGGATCAATCTTTCCCATCTTCATCTTGTTGATGTCACTTGCAGAACCAACTGGCAAAATAGTGGGCTTCTTCCTGAGAACCGAAGCAACTTCTTGATCCATCTTAGCTACCTCCATAACATAGCAGACTAACAATCTTTTAAGATGATCAATAATTGGCTCATACTCAACTGGTTGGAGAGTAGAATGTTGTGCAGGACAAACCAATCATGAGGATTAAGATTGTGCAGATCAACAAGAGAGAAGGTATGCTCAGAAAAAGCCGATCCTCTGGTGATTTTGAACTTGATGTTGATAAACTTTCCTGCCGCTTGAGGCTTAAGGACCCGAACTGTGATGATTTTCTGAGCGCTCCAAGTGATGTATTGTGGTTGAGCAAACTCCAAGTAGTAGTCGATGAGCTCACGATCAACCTTCTGGTCTGGAAGGGGGACTTCTGCAATGGGAAGAAAGCAGTGAAATTGTTGGGTCTAAAATTGGTTTATACTTTGCTTTTCTAATCATTTATTGTTTTATCATTTGGGCCAAAAATTAATATTGGGTTTAATTGTAGCTTGGACAGAAAACCCATGAGTTTTCGATCTAGCATTGGGTTTTTGGTGCATTGGGTTTTCGGTCCGGCTGTGACATCCCTATTTTCACGGCTAGAAAAAGATCGATTTTGTTTATGCTTTATAAAAATCAGAGTATCTTTTTAAATAAAAGGTTGCAGAATTTTTTCCTAGTAAAACATGATAAATACGTTATCAAAGCATTTCCGAAGAAAAATATTTTTATTCATTTTAAAACATTTGGGATGTCATTGTCAATACAGAAACATAAGCATAAACAGAACTTACATTCATTATCACTAGTGATTTATATCTCCTTAATCTCAAAGTGTAATGTGACTTCATATCAACACCTGCGATATAAATAAACTGAGTGGGTCAGGTTGGGAAACCTGGTGAGTACATATGGTTTTCAACCCACAATAATATAATTATTATGTTTAAACATTTTAACAATAAACCAAATTATCCATCCCCATTATCTTATTTATTCTACCCTAAGAATTCAGCTATTCATCGTTTATTTATTCCTAAGGGTTATCCTAAGGAATAGGCACGAAATCCATCGTTGCCAAGGTTTACTCAACAGGCACTGTAACAGCCCGAAATTCAGGTACAACTAATTAGCCCTTCATCTTTTAAATAATTGTCATTTTTGGTCTTTGTGTTGGGCGAGTACGCTGGGCGTACAAGGAGTACGCTGCGCGTACTCTTGCGCCTTTTTGGAACGCGTTGTCACCCGGGTACGCTGGGCGTACCCAAGGTTACGCCGAGCGTAACCGGTCCAGACCCAAAACCCTAATCTGACTTGATGGCTATAAAAGGAATGAGATGGCCTTGTCCCTCAGCCACCATCCTTCAGAAAGAAACCCTAAGAGATATTTTCCTTCGTTTTTAGCTGGAGTGTGAGTATTCTAAGCCTCAAGGTGTCATTTCAAGGTAGAAAAAGAGAATGGAAGTCCATTGTGGAGGCTAGGAGATGGTGGACAAGTGTAGATCTGAGGATAACAAAGGTTGGAGCTTTTTCCTGAGGTAAAAAGTTCAGATCTTTCCTTGTAGTTCTTATGGTATGCTTCTTGGACCAATTTCTAGGGTTTTTGGTCCCAAGATGGAGACTTTATGAGAAAATAGTCTCCATTAGCCTACATCTATCATATTCCGGGTCTATTTGAGTTGTATGTTCATAAAAATGTAATCTTGGATGTATATATTGAGCCATGCATGAGATCTAGATCTTTGGAGGTGAAAAGAAAGGTAATAGAGGGTGTAGGAGCCTTTACAGCCGTGCCAAGGCTTAAAGGTTCCGACTTTATGGGTTAGGAGACTTAAAGATTGCCAGATCTGGAAGTTGAAGGAGTGTCTTAACCATTTAAGACAGAGAAATATGGTATGGCTGAATCTGGGATTTATGCTGGGCGTAACTCCCAGTACGCGCAGCATAAGAGGTGGCGACCCCCGATTGTGGTTCGTTGATGTACGCCCCACGTACAGAAGCTGGTACGCCCCGCGTACTTTGTCTGTGGATTTTTGTTGACTTTTAGGATTTTGGTCAATATGTGGACTTTGAGTCAAGGAGGGGTGAAATGGTTTTTTACCCTCTGTGGGATAATGAAAAGGGTGTAGCCTGGTCTTGGAAGCCTATATTAATTAGAATGATATTTCGTTGTGATTAGGTGGGGTTGGGTCGTCGTTTCGAGATTTGGAGATATCGAGCACGCGAGATTGTAGACTTCCTACGAGGTGAGTCTTCTCACTATACTGTACCTGGAAAGGTACCTATGTGTGACCGGAAGGTCGGATATGTAATGAGTTGTATGCATTGTATGTGATTAAGTTAGGCGTTTATATGTGTTATGTATGCTATGCTTGATGTGGGCCGGAAGGCATTTATGTTATGGGCCGGAAGGCATTGTGATGTGGACCGGAAGGTCGACGCGGGTAAGACCGGAAGGTTTACCGGGTTGGGACGGAAGTCCCCTGAGACACATGGACCGGAAGGTCATGGCCTGGAAAGGCGTATGTGTGTAAGTAGTATTTTGGGGAACTCACTAAGCATTTATGCTTACTGTTGTTGTGTGGTGTGTTTCAGGTACCAGTGATGTACGCGGGAAGGCACCGGCATGATCAGTACACACACGAGATTTTTATGTTATGAGATCTTAGGATTGATATATGTTATGAATTGAGTTTTAAACAATGATGTTTTCATGAATAATGAATGAATTATGTTTTTATAAAATGCGAAAAATTATTTTGAAATTTACGGTGTTACAGGCACTAAATCCATAGTTACCAAGGTTTGTCTCGTTTATTGACAGTAGCGTTTCCGAGACTCCTCTTGCAATACAGGTCAATGGGTTTTATCTCGTTTATCGATGCTATCGTTTCTGAGAATCCACTCGCAATACATGTCGATGGGTTTTTAGAGTACACCTGGTGAATACACAGTTCAAAACACCTACATGTTGCGAGTCTGCTAGTTTCCACTGGACTGTCTAGAATAGTCCGTAGTTGTCACCTATACTCTGCTGGACGACGGGGCCAACACTGGGGTAAAAGGCTTCTCTCATGTTTCACCTCTCACCCTTACCTCATGGTTTATATCACCTATTCATCATTTTATTATTGTCACACAGAAACTATTTCATCTACCCATGTTTTACGCAACATATTTGTAGATATAAATAATGTATACAGTTTAAATCATTTAAAACATGTATAAAAATCTTTCACCCAGCACAGACAACAAGTATTCAGACAGTGTACACACATAGCACGTAATTTATATAAAATACTTCATATCTATGTGTAAGTTGAAAGTAACTATGCACTCACTGGATAAGGTGGTGACTTGGCACTCGGACAACACTTCGTTATCTCAAAACAATTTCCCTCGACAAAACCTAGTATCAATACCACTAGGGTTTAGTCTAACATTAACCGCGACTAATTAATAGTCTAGCTATTATTATTATTATATAAGCGTGAAACAACACTCTATATAACACTTAATGTCACACCCCCGAACCGGACGGCGGAAACGTCCGAGGGTTCTTGTGACTTAAATTGAATACCATCACAATGATTATACATGAATCATAACATCATTCATCACCATGCATTGAAATATTACAACTGATATTGTTTACATTTAGTACATTGTTTTAGACATTACAATTTTCATAACATAAACCGTTCGATAAATAATCTAAGCAAAACACCATGACATAACTTGATACTTATTCTTCGGCTTACCTGGTACCTGAGAATACAAGTTATTTTGGAAAACGTCAACATATGAAACGTTGGTGACTTCATTAGTAATGTTATGGAAAAATGATTTTTGTAATGTTTGAAAAACCTAGAAAATCCGATATTTTCTGAAAAGGGTATTTGTTTATAAAAAGTGTGAAGATTCGTAAATATGCTTGTCGATTTTGAAAACATGTATAATTGTTGAATTTTGTTTACATCACATAGGTGAAAATGTTGAACTTCCCGGAAAACCCGATGTTTTCCCAATACGTAAATTACATGACTTGTTTATTGTTATACCGATACGACGATTGTTTTTGATTACCCAGGTGACATTGGATTAATTAAGGTTTGTGAGTTGTTACAATCACGCATTAATGAAAATGACTAGTTTATAACTACAAATTACGAACGATCCTTGAGGCGTCGTCCATACTACTCACATAATCCAACCACTCGACTTCTCTTGTTTAACGTCACGAATCTGTTTACTCGAATTCTCATAAGCCGGTCAACCGAGGAGAAAGGAAGGTACGAAGCCCCCTTTATTTCCATAAGTTAATCAAGGCTATCAGGAATGCGAAAAGCACTTGGCCCAACTCGCATTTGACTTCTCGACCTCACTAGCAGTACTAATGGACCATTAGGGCCCAATAACACATGAGAGCTATTGAAGTCCTTTTACATGGAATTGGGTCATAGATGGCCCATTAACACGTAAGCGTACTCCCTTCGGGCCCAAAGATCATGTTATTGGGCTAGCAAGGCCCAACAAGCACGATTTGAAACTTTCAAACCCAAAGTTTGTTTATTGGCTCCTCATAGTTATCGCGTGTTTATTGAAATACTTTGGTTTATTGATTTTTTTTTGTTTTGTTATTGATTCGAGACCGAATCAATTCATTTTGTAACGATATTTGTTATTGAGAGTGTATTTTGTCTTAATGAATTCATTTGTTTAAAAGTAAGACTTTTACCTTTTCACAACCTTTCTTTTATAAAAATAGCACTTTTAGTCCTTTATATAAAAGGATTTCATTTTAGTCCTTAAAACATTATTTTGACACTTTTGTATCATAAGCTTGTTGAAAAGACATTTTTACCCAAATTTTGTTTTGTAAACAGCTTTAGTCCTTCCAGAATAATGTTTTCTCGGTTAAAACCCCTAATTTTGCAACTTTTACATTTTTGGCCCAAAATAGAGAATTTTTACATTTTTGATCCTTTTTGAATTTGAAAAGCATTTTTGACCATTAGAATACTTTTTATACACTTCAAATCCCCTGTTTTACAGAAAATTTCATTTTCAGCCCCTCAAACTTAGAAATCTCGCAAATTTGAAGCTTATTGGGCCGAAAAGCCCAAGTTTAGCCCATTAAATCCAAAATTTACATTTTAAGCCCTTCAAAAATGTTGTTGTCCAGAAAAATTAACATAGAAACTGTTTGGACCCTTTTGATCCTCCAGAATTTATAATTTGTTGGTTTGGACCCCAAGTTTTGTACTTTTGACAATTTAAGCCCAAAAATGAGTTTTATGTTCAAGTATGTTCATCCTACCCATATAAACTATTTTTCTTGACTTCATTAGTGTAAAATAGTTTAAGTTATGTTTATTTCCTTCCCCATGTTTTAGATCTCGGTTTTTACACACTTTTTCGATAACATATTCATCACAAACACATGATATCACACACATACATGCATCAAATCACACATAGCATACATTTACACATAGATCTACACATTTACTTGTATTCTCCCCCATAAAAACTCATAAAAACCGAAAAGAAGAGGGTATGAAACTCACCTTGTGGTTTGGATTTGGTTTTGATGAAGATTTGAGAGAAGATTTCGGCCCTAGCAACTTTTGAGGAAGTTTTCGAACTTAGATGATTCTAGGGAGTTAGATCATGAATTTGCATGAGTTAAGATGAGATGTTTGATAAAACAAAGAATCTAGATCATAAATCTAAATATAAACTTACCATGGATGATGATTTTTGTGGAAAGTCTCTTTGAAAAGCACTTGATTCTTGAAAATTTGATGAAGAATAGTGAGGATGTTCATGGATGAAGTGTGTATGTTTGGGAGGCTCTCGGCCGAGAATCAAGAAGAAGAAGAGAGATAGAGTTGAGGTGACTAACTTAGATGCATGTTGGTCCATGCATGGGGGTATGTGATGTATAAATGAGGTGGCAATCTCACAAGTCAACTCTTCCTTCTTTGGTTGGGCTTGGGCCGAGATTTGGAGGAAAGAGAAGAGAGTTTTTGGCCTTAAATGCTTAAGCCCAATTTTCATGGTTATGTTGAGTGATTTTTGGTCCAAATAAATATAATTGTGATTTTTATGACTTATTAGGGCTAAATTAGGTTAATTATGGCCCAATATGGTTCATTTAAATAATTTATTTCATTTTAGGCCCAATATGGCCCAAAATATTGAAATAAATGGAAGTGGGTCCAATTAGAGCCCATTCAAGAGTTCTAAGCCCAAGATAGTCCAATTGGAAGCTTATTGGTCCATTGGGCCCAATAAGGAAATCCTAATCCATAATGGACTTAAACAAGGATTTCTAAGGTTTCCAATTGTTTGTTGACTATTTGCAGTGCTTGTATGAAGTGTTTGATTGAAATTTTGTTGTCATAGAGTAAGCATCATACATGCTTTCATGTTTTTGATTCATAATTGACATAAGTGTTGTAGTTACAAGGCACAAAAATTTCTAGTTGTGACATCATCCCCCGTTAGAGGGAATTTCGTCCCGAAATTCTTTTGAAAGCTCGATTTGAGAATGCTAGAATAGATGAGGGTACATTTGCTTCATTTGGTCTTCGCGTTCCCACATGAAATCTGGCCCACGCTTCGCGTTCCACCGTACTTTCACGATCGGGATGCGACTTTGCTTAGTACGCTTCACCTCCCTATCCATGATTTCGACTAGTTCTTCAACGAACAGGAGATTCTCATTGATTTCAATTTCGTCAAGGGGAATGACGAGAGTTTCATCGGATAGGAACTTCTTTAGATTGGAAACATGGAACATGGGGTGTACACTGCTGAGCTTAGCGGGTAGCTGCAGTCTGTATGCCACTGGACCTATTCGGGCAAGGATCTCGAAAGGTCCAATGTATCGTGGGTTTAGTTTTCCCCGTTTTCCAAAATGAATGACCCATTTCCAGGGTGAAAATTTTAACAATACTCGATCCCTGACCTGAAATTCTAAGGGCTTTCGCCGTCTATCAGCGTAGCTCTTTTGTCGGTCGCGCGAGGCTTGTAGTCGAGCTTTGATTTGAACTATCTTTTCCGTGGTTTCACGTATGATCTCCGGTCCTGTTAACGTCTTGTCTGATGCTGGTTCCCTTGCTAACTGGGTGTCGCCCACCTCCGCCCAACACAACGGTGACCTACACTTACGTCCATATAGCGCTTCGAAAGGAGCGACTTTGATGCTCGAATGGTAACTGTTGTTATACGAGAATTCAACTAAGGGTAAGTGGGTATCCCAGGACTTCCCAAAGTCTATCACACTTGCGCGAAGCATGTCTTCGAGTGTCTGGATGGTTCATTCGCTTTGACCGTCCGTTTGTGGGTGATAAGCAGTGCTCATGTCGAGATGGGTTCCAAGTGCCTTCTGAAGTGATTGCCAAAAACGTGAAGTGAACCTACTATCTCTATCTGAGATGATAGATACTGGCACTCCGTGAAGCCTCACGATTTCTCGAATGTATATTCTTCTCAGTCTCTCCATCTTGTAGGATTCTTTTATTGGCAGGAAATGGGCGGATTTCGTCAGTCGGTCGACTATTACCCATATTGTGTCTAATCCATCTGACGTCTTGGGTAGCTTGGTCACAAAGTCCATAGTAATCTCTTCCCATTTCCACTCGGGGATTTCTGGTTGCTGCAATAACCCCGAGGGCTTCTGGTATTCCACCTTTACTTTGGCGAAAGTAAGGCATTTGCTGACATAGGTAGCAATTTCTGCTTTCATGTTAGGCCACCAATAATGTTGTTTAATATCCAAGTACATTTTGTCCGAACCTGGATGGATGGAGTATCGCGTCTTGTGAGCTTCATTCATGACTACCTCCCTAAATCCTCCAAATTTAGGGACCCAAATACGGTTCATGAAATAGTATACTCCATCCTCTTTCACCTCGAGATTCTTCTCCATTCCGCGTAATGCTTCGCTTGCTTTGTTTTCCGCCTTCATGGCATCTGACTGGGCTACCCTGATCTGAGTGGTTAGGTGAGATTGGATGGTTATTGAGATAGTTTTCACGCGACAATTAGAGTACTCTTTTCGGCTCAAGGCATCAGCTACCACATTGGCCTTGCCTGGGTGGTACTTGATTTCACACTCGTAATCGTTTAATAGTTCAACCCATCTTCGTTGCCTCATATTCAGCTCTTTCTGATTCAAGATGTGCTGGAGACTCTTGTGGTCCGTGAAGATGGTGCACTTCGTACCATAGAGGTAATGCTTCCAAATCTTCAGAGCGAAGACCACTGCTCCCAATTCCAGATCATGGGTTATATAATTCACTTCGTGTGTCTTTAGTTGGCGGGATGCGTAAGCTATCACTTTTCCATGCTGCATGAGAACGCAACCTAAACCCTGATTTGACGCGTCATAGTAGACCACGAAATCTTCCGTTCCCTCTGGTAGAGATAGTACCGGGGCACTGCAGAGTGCTTGTTTCAGAGTTCGGAATGCAACTTCTTGTTTGTCCGTCCATTTGAATGGTACGCCCTTTTGTGTAAGCGAGGTAAGTGGCTTGGCGATCTTAGAGAAGTTCTGAAAGAACCTCCTATAGTAGCCTGCTAGGCCTAAGAATTAGCGAATTTCTGTGGGTGTCGTCAGAACTTCCCATCCTTCAACGGCTTTGACCTTAGAAGGATCCACATGTATTCCTTCCTGACTAACAACATGACCTAAAAAGTTCACACTACGGAGCCAGAACTCACACTTTGAGAGTTTTGGGTATAGCTTCTCCATTCGTAGAGTTTCCAGGATTTGTCGGAGATGTTGACCATGCTCTTCTTCGCTTCGGGAATAGACTAGAATGTCGTCAATGAAAACGATAACAAAGTTGTCGAGGAATGGTCGACAGATTCGGTTCATTAGGTCCATGAATGCGGCAGGGGCATTCGTTAGACCGGAGGGAATTACGACAAATTCATAATGTCCGTAACGAGTTCGGAAAGCGGTTTTGGGAATATCCTTTTCCCAGACCTTGAGTTGGTGGTATCCGGATCGTAGATCTATCTTAGAGAAGTAACTAGCTCCTTGGAGCTGGTCAAATAGATCGTCGATTCGTGGGAGTGGATAGCGATTTTTGACAGTGAGTTTGTTTAGCTCCCTGTAATCGATGCACATCCTAAAAGATCCGTACTTCTTTTTGACAAAGAGGACCAGAGCTCCCCATGGTGAGTAGCTGGGTCGGATGAATCCTTTGCCCAGGAGTTCGCTGAGTTGGCTGGACAATTCCTGCATCTCAACAGGAGCTAGTCGGTAAGGCGATTTAGCAAGGGGAGTTGCTCCTGGAATAAGATCAATTCGGAATTCAACTTGTCTCTCTGGGGGTACTCCAGGAAGATCTTCAGGAAATACGTCTGGGAATTCACGTGCTACTGGAATGTCTTGAATGCTAACCTCTTCCTTGGTTTTATCCACTATATGAGCCAGGAACGTCAAATCGTTCTTTCGCAGATGCTTATGTGCCTGGATGCACGAGATGAGCCGAAGGTTCGTGCTAGGTTTGTCTCCTTAAATAACTAGGGTTTCGTGATTGGGAAGGTGAAGGTGAACGGCCTTCTCGTGACACATAATTTCAGCATGGTGGGGGCTTAACCAGTCCATGCCAATAATCACATCGAAACTCCTAATGGAAACATGCATTAAGTCTATTCGAAAGACGTGTTGATTTAGAGTTAGGGTACATCCGATGTAGATTACCCAAGTGGATTCGGTTTTCCCATTGGACATTTCTACCGTAAAGGTTTCATTGAGCTTCTGGGGTTGTTGTTTTAACAATTGTTTAAACTTATTGCTCACAAAACTTCGCTCTGCTCTGGTATCAAATAGAATGCATGCATAAGTGTGGTTTAGGAGGAACGTACCGGTAACAACAGCGGGATCCTGAATCGCTTCTCCCTGACCCATGGTCAACACCCTTCCTGTTCCTCCATTTCCGGGATTGTTTTTGTTGGGGCAATTTCGACGGAAATCCCCAGTCCTTCCATATACATAGCAGGTGTGGCTAGGTCCTGCATTGTTGCCGCCAGTGTTGGTGATGTTGTTGTTGCGGTTATTGTTGTTGTTGTTTCCCTGTTGTTGGTTCTGAGGAGGGTAAGTCCTGCAATACCTTGCCGTGTGTCCCTTCCGATTGCAACTGGTGCACTACATCTCTCTGCATTCTCTATTGTGATGGAGACCGCACTTGTTGCACTTGGGAAGATTACCGGAATAAGGTCTAGGAGCACTTGGAGCAGCTGAGGCTGGAGTATGTGGTGTGGATGGAACTTGAGTGGTTGAAGCATTAACTGCCACTGTTTGCTGCTTCTTGGACGATTCGGAGCCTTGACGTCCCTTCCTCTTGTT
Organism: Lactuca sativa; assembly: GCF_002870075.4. Classification (NCBI taxonomy): domain Eukaryota; kingdom Viridiplantae; phylum Streptophyta; class Magnoliopsida; order Asterales; family Asteraceae; genus Lactuca; species Lactuca sativa. The sequence goes on from NC_056623.2 coordinate 231,576,108, forward strand.
GTTCTTCCCCTTCTTGCTATGATTTTCCTTCTTAACTTCAGTCTCCACTGGCTTCTCACCCTACTTGTTGTTGTGGTCATACAGCTTCTTGGCCAATCTCTTGGCACTGTCAAAAGTTTTGGGATTTGCAGCTATCACGCTTCCTTGGATCGGGGAGGTTAGTCCCCAAATGAATCGCTCAATCTTCTTACCCTCTGAGGTAATCATGCCAGGGCATAGCAGAGATAGTTCGTTGAACCTTGATATGTATGCATCTATATCCGAGTTTCGGACGGTGAGGTTCCACAGCTCTTGTTCCATTTTCTGAATTTCACCTCGAGGGCAATACTCGGCCATCAACATTTCTTTCATCTCTGTCCATGGCATGGAATTGGCTACGGGGAGTGTCATGGCTTCCACATGTCCGTTCCACCAAGTGAGTGCTTGGTCAACGAAAGTGCATGCGGCAAACTTTACCTTCATCTCTTCAGGGCAATCGCATATCTCGAATACCGATTCCACCTTCTCGATCCACCATTTCAGGGTGATCATCCCTCCAGTGCCGTTAAAGGTTCGTGGTTTGGCGTTGGTGAAGTCTTTGTAGTAACATGTTTTGGTAGGTCCTTGATTCATCCCGTTGTTCGAACTTCCGGCCCTTTGTCCGTTGACTCCTCCATTGTTCCCTCGTAGGGTGGAACCTATCTAGTAGGTAGTAGAGTAGGTCCTATTGTTAAGGATGACAATGACACTCAATCGTCAACGTGACGCACCAGAAGTTCAGCTAGTTCATCCGCCTCTTGGGTGATTACCTCTACTTTTCGCTCGGCTCGCGTAGCCCTCGCCTTGGCCATGATGAGTTGAAGCTTCAGGCTTATAACTGTCTCCTTGAGAGCGCATAAGTAGTCTGTATCCACCCCTTGAAACATGCGGAAATTTGACGGGGCTTCCAACTGGTGAGGTTCACTACACGCCTCCTCTACGCCCTTTTCTTCATCTAGCTCCTGGTCCAACTCATCATAATCGAGATCAACCATCATGTATTCGTCTTGTTCCTCTTCAGGTCTAATGTCGTGTGCCTTTCCTTGATCTACCTCTGACTTATCCTTGACCCTCCCGTGTGCTACTAGGACTTGGTGAAACTGAATGCCCTGCTGCTCTCCTTCCATGAGGACTGGGAGGAGGTATACGAATAAACTATCATTACTCCTATGACTCTACAACTATTGCAAAGATTGAGTTGAGGTTCTCTTCTTGGTGATAAAGGGGTATGTTTTTAGGTTCCCTAGCTATCACGATTTCCTTAGAACATGTGATAGTTTTACCTTGGAGGAAATGTAGTTGATCAGGCTACATCCACTCCTTGATACGACTAAGAACAGTCCTGGCTTAACTGAGATACTAGCATTATCTTGTTTGGTTCGGTATTATGTTCTTTTTCCTAATACAAGCAAGGATGTTTTATTGTTATGTTTTACTTGTTTTGTTCAGAGTTGTGTTAGTCCCTCTTTTTGGTTTATAGTTGCATATCAATGTGTGGTTAGACATGCTAGTTCACTATAAACAGAGCTTTGATACCAACCTGTCACACCCCCGAACCGGACGGCGGAAACGTCCGAGGTTTCTTGTGACTTAAATTTAATACCATCACAATGATTATACATGAATCATAACATCATTCATCACCATGCATTAAAATATTACAATTGATATTGTTTACATTCAGTACATTGTTTTAAACATTACAATTTTCATAACATAAACTGTTTGATAAATAATCTAAGCAAAACACCATGACATAACTTGATACTTATTCTTCGGCTTACCTGGTACTTGAGAATACAAGTTATTTTGAAAAACGTCAACATATGAAATGTTGGTGAGTTCATTAGTAATGTTATGGAAAAATGATTTTTATGAAGTTTGAAAAACCTAGAAAATCCGATATTTTCTGAAAAGGGTATTTGTTTATAAAAAGTGTGAAGATCCGTAAATATGCTTGTCGATTTTGAAAACATGTATAATTGTTGCATTTTGTTTACATCACATAGGTGAAAATATTGAACTTCCCGGGAAAACCTGATGTCTTCCCAATATGTAAATTACATGATTTGTTTATTGTTATACAGATACGACGATTGTTTTTGATTACCCAGGTGACATTGGATTAATTAAGGTTTGTGAGTTGTTACAATCACGCATTAATGAAAATGACTAGTTTATAACTACAAATTACGAACGATCCTTGAGGCATCGTCCATACTACTCACATAATCCAACCACCCTGACTTCTCTTGTTTAACATCATGAATCTGTTTACTCGAATTCTCATAAGCCGGTCAACCGAGGAGAAAGGAGGGTACGAAGCCCCCTTTATTTCCATAAGTTAATCAATGCTATCGGGAATGCGAAAAGCACTTGGCCCAACTCGCATTTGACTTCTCGACCTCACTAGCAGTACTAATGGACCATTAGGGCCCAATAACACATGAGAGCTATTGAAGTCCTTTTACATGGAATTGGGTCATAGATGGCCCATTAACACGTAAGCGTACTCCCTTCAGGCCTAAAGATCATGTTATTGGGCTAGCAAGGCCCAACAAGCACGATTTGAAACTTTCAAGCCCAAAGTTTGTTTATTGGCTCCTCATAGTTATCGTGTGTTTATTGAAATACTTTGGTTTATTGAATATTTTTTGTTTTGTTATTGATTCGAGACCGAATCAATTCGTTTTGTAACGATATTTGTTATTGAGAGTGTATTTGTTTTTACGTTTCGTCGGTAGTTCGTAGATCTTGTGTTTTGTCTTAATGAATTAATTTGTTTAAAAGTAAGATGTTTACCTTTTCACAACCTTTCTTTTATAAAAATAGCACTTTTAGTCCTTTATATAAAAGGATTTCATTTTAGTCCTTAAAACATTATTTTGACACTTTTGTATCATAAACTTGTTGAAAAGACATTTTTACCCCAATTTTGTTTTGTAAACAGCTTTAGTCCTTCCAGAATAATGTTTTCTCGGTTAAAACCCCCAATTTCGCAACTTTTACATTTTTGGCCCAAAATAGAGAATTTTTACATTTTTGATCGTTTTTGAATTTGAAAAGCATTTTTGACCATTGGAATAGTTTTTATACACTTCAAATCCCCCTGTTTTACAGAAAATTTCATTTTCAGCCCCTCAAACTTAGAAATCTCGCAAATTTGAAGCTTATTGGGCCGAAAAGCCCAAGTTTAGCCCATTAAATTCAAAATTTACATTTTAAGCCCCTCAAAAATGTTGTTGTCCAGAAAAATTAACATAGAAACTGTTTGGACCCTTTTGATCCTCCAGAATTTATAATTTGTCGGTTTGGACCCCAAGTTTTGTATTTTTGACAATTTAAGCCCAAAAATGAGTTTTTTGTTCGAGTATGTGCATCCTAACCATATAAACTATTTTTCTTGACTTGATTAGTGTAAAATAGTTTAAGTTATGTTTATTTCCTTCCCCATGTTTTAGATCTCGGTTTTTACACACTTTTTGGATAACATATTCATCACAAACACATGATATCACAC